>NW_012152519.1:1129641-1231470 GCF_000956105.1 Propithecus coquereli | reverse complement strand
GGAGACCAGCCTGAGCAAGACCCCTCTCTACCAAAAACAGAAAAATTAGCTGGGTGTGGTGGCGCACGTCTGTAGTCCCAGCTACTGGGGAGGCTGAGGCGGGAGGGTCGCTTGAGCCCAGGAGCTGGAAGTTGCAGTGAGCTATGATGATGCCACTGCACTCTAGATGGGGTGACAGAGAAAGACTGTCTCAAAAAAAAAAAAAAAAAAGCAGTTGTATACAGTAATATTATATAATACATACTGAAATATACTATATTTGCGATAACCAAACGAAGAAGGGGGTGGGAGCAAAGCCATCTTGGGCTAAGGAAACAACTGCAGATGGTAAAGTAATAATGTTCACACTGTATCGCTGAGTTTGTAACAGCAGTAGATGTATATGTACAACAGAGTATCACAAAAGTGGATAAAGGGAAAACATATAAGAGTAACATTTCTTTATCTCACTGGAATTAACTTGGTACAAATCTGAAGTTGAAGCACATGGTAAAATACGGAGCGACCACTGGAGGCAAAAAATATAGTGAAGGAAAACCAACTTAAAACGCTACATTAGGAAATACTTATGCAAAAGAAAATATTCACTTTAATCCACTTACCAGAGGAACAGGGGAACAAAAAAAGATTTGTAAAAAGAAAACAAAAAGTAAAATGACATGTAAATCTCATTACTGTATATTAATGACACTAAATGTGAACGGGCTAAACAATTCAATCAAAATCAAAATCAGCCCGGATTTTGAAACGATCCAACTCCACGCTGTCTACAGGAGACGCACCGGGTTCACAGACAAACGGCACAAGGAGTGGAACTCAGCAGGGGTCACTCCAGTCCGAGAAACCAGGGGAGCCCAAGCACAGCTCCGAGGCTCCCAGGGACACCCAGGTCGGGTCCCCGTGCACAGGGACCCCTCCCTCCCTAAGCCTCGCCCCACCAGGGACCCTCACCACGCGCCACGCACCGGCATCCCGCGTCAACCTTCCCCACCCTCCAGGGTGGACCCCTCATCGCCCCACTTTCTTGCACATGGCAGCTGTGCCAAGCTGAGGGCCTGGCACGTGACCTCCTCTGGGGGGGCAGCAGCAGCCAGCACTGCCCAAGCGGACCAGCTTGGGGAGGGAGACTAGGAGCCCCCTCTGGCTGGGGGTGTGGTCTGGCCTGGAGCCCCTCCTCCTAGGGGCGTGGCCTGGTACTCCCTCCTCCCAGGGGTGTGTCCTGCAGCCCCCTCCTCGCGGGGGCGTAGCCTGCAGCCACCCCACTCCCTGGGCGAGGCCCAGGCGGAGGCGGCCCGTCGGCCCGAGGCGTCCCAGGGCCTTCTGGGCTCCCCAGACAGCGGGCAACCCGGAGACTCGCGTGTCCCGGCGCAGCCCCGGCCAACCTCGGGCCCTCACCTTCCGGCTCCTCATGAGTGTGCGCGCGCTGCCTCGCCAAGCCCCGCGCCCCGGCCCAGCTTCCCCTGAGCCGCCACCAGACACCCCTCGGCCCGCGGCGCTACGGCGTCTGACGTCAGCAGACAGCCGGCCAATCACGGCCCGGAGTCCCTGGGCATGTGACCCAACAAAGGTGACTCTTTACGTAAACGGGCGGGGCGCGGCTCGGGGAACTTGGGCCCCCGGGCGGGAGCCAGAGCGTGAAGTCTGGCGGCCATCTTCGTGAGGGGCGCACCCCTCTGTGCGTCTTTCTCCGGCATATTTGAGAAGGGCAGGCGGCCATGTTTTTGAGAGGCCGCCCTTCGTTGCCCGTGTCCGCCATGTTTGAGAGGGGCGCACGGCTACATTCGTGAGGGGCGCTCCTCTCGATGCACCTGTGTCCATGTTTGAGCGGGTCGGGCAGGCATGTTTGACAGGGGCGCTCCCCTCGGTGCACGTGTGTCCGCCATGTTTGAGAGGGGCGCCCCCTCGCAGTCCGGGCCCCGCGACCGCAGCCGGCCGGAGGGAGGTGTCGCTCTAGGGCCGCGGGCGCTGCTCTCTGCGGGCCGGGAGGCCCCGTCGCGGTGGGAGCTGAGCTCCGAGCGGGCCCGGCCCCTGTCGCGCGGCCCGGCCGACCGCTGTGGGCTCTGGGGAGTGCCGGCCCGGCCCTGCGCGGTTCTCGTCCCGCCGTGGGGAGCGAGGCGGCGCTGAGGCGGGAACGCGAAGTGTCACCAAGTGTCGCCAATTCACACACACACATGTTCACACACGCACACACATTCATATGCACTCACACGTGCACTTGCTCTCCTACACGCTGACACATGCTGACAAACAGGGTCACATTCGTGGTCGCATTTATACACAAGCTCACACACACACTGACACACATTCATGGTTGTAAGGCTGGCCAAAGACCCCCACAGGCACAGCGACAGCCCCGTGCCCCTTCCCTGCTGGCTTGCAGCCGGGGCCAGACCGCATCCTGTTAGGACTGGCAAAAACAGCTACCCTGGCTGAACACCCTGAGCTCGGCTTCCTGCTCTACCCAGCTGCTGCTGGCAAAGTACTCGGGCTTCAACGACCACATCCTACCGGAATGTTCCAGGACCCCCTTTTTCACCCCACATATAAAAACCCTGCCTTAGTCCTGGGCGGCGCGACTTCTCAGGCCCTGACCTTAGGACCTGTGAACCTCGCCCAGGAGCGCTTTAATAGAGCCACTTGTTTGGCCATAACTTGTGTCCGCTGGTCTCTCCGCCACCGAAAACCTTACAATGGTCATACTTATACGCACATGCTCACACATCTCATGCACATGCTCACATGTTTGCACATGTACATACACATGCTCACGCACACAATCATGCTCACACAGCAAGCACATGCTTACATTTATACACACATTCATACGCACTCATGCGTATGAATACGCACACACACTTATACACACATGCTTATATGCTCATGCTTACACACATACATGCTCTCACATGCTCACACTGCTCACACACATGGTCACATACACGCTCATACACATGCTTACACACTCATACACATGCTTACAATGCGCTCACACTCATGCTCATACACGTGCTCACACATGATTTCACACATGCTCACACATGCTCATGCACATCTGGCATTCATACAACACGCTCACACATTCATACACACATGCACACAGTCACACATTCACTTCCACACATGCTCACACTCTCACACTTGCGCGCTCACACGCTCCCTGCTGAGGCTGCTGGGCCGTCTTCCCCCGGCCCTGTGCTGCTCCCACCTCATTTCCCAGCGCTCAGAGGGGACCAGACAAGCAAGTGATGGCAGGGGGTCCCTTTGAACAGGAAACTCACGTAAGCGCTGCCAGCTGTCCAGAACACCCGAGTGATGCTCTGCACACGCCTCGCCCATCCCGTCCCCCAAGCCTGGGCTCACAGCGAGCTGGGCCAGTGCTTTTACGTCGAGTCCTTCAGAGTTCAGAGTGCTTGTCAGCTGGGGCTTGCTCCTGGCAGCCGATCCTCGGCCCTGCAGGCATGTGTGGTCGTGTGTGAACACCGCACGGCCTGGTGGTGCCCAAAGGGTCCATCCGAGCCTGACCTTCCTGCCCTAGTGTGCCCTGTCCCCCCACTCCCAAGCGAGGATGTGGGTGGCATTCCCAGCGTCCCAGCTGCTCAGGCCTGACGCTGGGCCAGCCCTGCTGGTTCCAGGCTGCGCTGCCCGGCAGGTGGTCCTCCTTCTCCGGCCTGCACACCCGTAGCAGCCAGGGGAGCCCCGATCGGCGACGGCCTGACCCTGCTAAAGTGCTTTGGTGGCTTCCCAGTGTCCAGGACCCAGACCACAGTCCTGACGTGGCCTGTGAGGCCAGCATGTGCCTGGCTGAGGAGCTCCGGGACAATTGCTGAGCGAACCTGTGTGGCGCCTCGAGCTTGCCCACGGTCACTTCTCCCTTCAGACTTGTGTAGCCCAGCGCCCTGCCCCCACCTTGCTGTCCGCGCTGCCCCTCAGCCCCAGCCCCCTGCGCGGCCCCCGCCCCACTTCTCCCTGCCTGAAACCCCCTTCCCCGCCCTCCCACCCCCCTTTTCCTGGCTGATCCATTCCTCAAACATCAACGCAGCTTAAATCCCATGTCTTCAGGGGCGTTCCCAGCTGTGCCGCTGCCCTCCCCAGTAAAATCTGCCATGCAGCTCGTTCAGCTTCTGTGCCTTCCCACCAGGACACGGGGGCAGGTTGGGCTCTTTTCTCTCCCCCGTCCCAGACTGCGGCACATTCATTCATTCATTCAGCACACGTCTGCTGAGTGCCTGCCAGGTGCCAGGGCCTGGGCCGGGCCCAGGGCTGCGGTGGTGGCTGGCTGGGGCCAGATCCTGCCCTGCTGGAGCTTTGTGTCTGGCAGGGAGGTGGGTGTTGGAGTCACCATCCAGACAGCCGTAAGTGTGCGCTAGATACGAGCCACATGGGAGGAGCCACTAGTACGAGGGCACCTCTGGGGGTCCCTGGAGGAAGTGGGGAGCAGGAGGTGACCTGGCCACCGCTCGTCACTCCCCAGGACCCCAGCGCCTGTCCTGCTGACCCGGAGGAAGCAGGCAGCACGTGTAACTGGTGGTGGGCGTGACCTGGAGCTCCGGGCTGGACAGGGGACCCCTCGGGATGGGGCGGGAGGCACGACGTGGCGGTCAGCCGCCCTGCTTCCTGCAGCCCGCCCTGCTCCCAGGCTGCGGTTGAACTGCGCGATCCTGGAGGAAGCACAAAGCCACACGGGGCCAAGGCCGACTCCTTGGCACGTCCTCCGGGTTCCTCGTGTCCCGTGCGTTTCTTCTGATCCACTGCCCCGCCCTCCTAGGGCCCAGCACGATGAGGGGTGCTCAGGACGGCGGGCGTGTGAGGTCTGCGTACCCCGAGCATGTCCCGCCTCCCACGAGGACCATGAGCCCCCAGAGGGCAGGACCCGTGTGCTGCTCACCAACGCGGACCTGCTCGTGGCTACGCAGACATTTGTGCAGTGGGGCCTGGTGTGGTGACCCTCACAGACGGGGCCGTGGGTTCCGGGGAACTTTGTATTCTCGCCCATAGCACAGACTCGCTGCTTAAACACCAGCGTGTTGCAGCTCAGCATTTGCCTTTGACAATCACGGCAGGGCTGGGAGGAAGTTGGAGGAAGTTTCAGGGGCGAGCAGGCAGTAGACTCAGTAACCGCGGCTGCCCGGGCCAGAGCACGTCATTGTTGCCTTGTACTGCCCACAGGTGGTGGCCCTAGGACACTCTGCCCTGTAGTTTAAAGAACAAGTGAGAGAGAGGGGGAGGGAGGCGGGAGAGAGAGAACAAGCGAAAAAGAAAGCTCACAGCCTGCTTTTTAAATGTTCTTTTTTAATTGACCTGAATAAGCATTTTCTTAATAGTCCACCCTCTCCTTCCCTGTCCTCTGCCTGACCCCTCAGGGGGACAGCGTCTGCTGCGGGAACACGCCTAATTCCTCACTTGGCCGACCGCTCGAACTTGCCAAGGTCCTACGAGGCGCGAGGGTGTTGAAAAGGGCGACGCGCAGGCTGAGCCTCTCGGGGCTCCCTGAGGGGAGATGCCACTAATTTCACGGGGTCTCTGTGGGGTCAGGTGGGGTCAAGACAAGCTTGCTGGTGTTGGCGCTGCCGGAACTGGGCTGTAAGTGCGTGGGAAATGTCAGCGCGCAGGACGGGGAGGAGGGCGGGCAGGGCCGGCGCGTGGAAGTGGGCGGCCGGGAGCCAGGTGCCTCCCACGCCGGGGGCTCTCGGGCTAAGCATGAATGGAATTCTTGTAGCCTACTTTGCAGACTGATCAATAGTCTGTGACATTAAAATGTTTGAGTGCGGTAGGCCATTTTCTGCTTCAAATGTCCTACAACCTGCTGGGATCAGCACACCGCGGCGGGTCGATCGCACCTGCTCCTGCTTCAGTGGGCTCGTGATGGATGGAAGTTTGTTAACCGCGGCCCCACTCGGTGGGCTCGCGGGCCTGCCGGGGTTCCTGAGAGTGTCCTCCCAGGCCCACGGTCCATTCCGTCTCCTCTTTGCCCCTTCGCAGGAAACTTGGGGCGTTCCTTGTTCAGTTTCTTGATATCGTTTTTGTTTTTTTTCTCATTCACTTGTCTTCTAATTCTTGGCTTCTGTCTTTTGCCTGCAATTGTGCATGTTCTAAAAACCTAATTGTGCTTCTGTTTTTATTGATAGCAGCTCAAAGTCACTTTGGTAAGGAGCGTAGACGGTACAAAGGGAAACCTTACGCACCACCACGTCCCGCCGACGTGGGCCCGTGGCCACGCACCAGGGCAGACCAGGAGCTGCCCGGACATCTCCACGCCCCGCGGCTGCCGCCACAGTCCACTCATTTCACTCCTCGGACATTCCTCGCCTCCTCCTCGCGCCCTGTGTGCGTGGTAAGGATGCTGCAGGCCACGAGGGGACGCGCAGGGCCTGGAGCTGGCGGGCTTGGCCCTGCTCGGGAGGGGCGTGCGCTTCCGACAGCAAAGCCGGTGAGGAAGACTGCGAGGCTGTTGAACTTTGGGAAACACCGTAGTCTCCGCTTGCCCCGGCAACGAAAGGCACATACTCCACTCGGGCATTAATGAAACTGCAGATCAGAGGGGAACATTCACATCTGAACTCCAGCGTCGTCTGGGCACAGGGCTCCCGAGCCGGGGGCCGCGGCGCCTCTCTCTGCCAGCTCCCCGGCGGGATCACAGATGCAGTGAGTGGCCTTTGAATAAAGGCCTGGGATTTGCAGAGCCTGGAACAGGCTAAATTTCCAGCTAGATGAAAAAAATGCCATTTATGAGAACCTCTGGGTAGACAGGAAGAAAAACAGCACCAAAGCCGTATTTTGAGAGCCCCCCGCCTATTTTGAGAGCCCCCCGCCTTCAACAAGGGCGGGGTTGGGAGCGGCCTCGGAGCGTATCAAAGACGAGCGAGGTTCAGACCGAGAAAGGGGGCGTGTGAATCAGTCTCCCACGGACTCACTTCTTCCTCCCACTCACAAACGTTTCCGCACCCGGCACCCTTTTGGCTCGTTTGGCCGAACATCAGGGGCCGTCAGGGGCAGCCGCCAGGGCAAGGGCGTTTGCCCATAAGATGATGGTCATTGACGGGCCGTGGCTTTCCCTCCACACAGGTGGCCTTTCAGCCGTTCAAAAGAGCAGCGGCTGACAGGCGGCGTTTGCTTTCGGAGGTGTGGGCCGCCGGGGTTTTTCGTCAGCAGCGTTTGTTTCAGAAACAGGACTGGGTCCGGGTGGGGTCCGCCCTGCTCTGCGGGCACAGGGAGCAGAGTGGCGAGTGCCCGTCTCTGCTCTCTCTGGCTTCCCCTCTGCACGAGGAATTTCCTCGAAGGGCGTTTTCCTGCTCAGGAGTCTGTGGCTGGCTTCCCTGTCATGCCGTTTCCCGAGAATCCAGAGCAGATTCAGGTCAGTGCGTCTCGAGGCAGCTAAATGCTGGGAAAATGGCGCTGTACCCAAATGTAAGTGGCACTGCCGGGGTTACCTGCCGCCCGTTCACAGTGGCTGACAGGTGTGAACTAATGTCGAGGACGTAACCTTGCTTCTCGGGTGGCAGCGGTGCCAAGGCTGGCTCGCTCCCCGCCTCTCTCCCGGCTGTCGGGTGAAGCGGCTTCACCTTGTCTTGCCCTAGTGCGAGCCCCCCGCTGCCGCGTGCTCCGCAGAGTCTGGGCACGAGACAGAAGCGGGGCCTGAGTCGTTATCTGGTCTCCACGTGGGTCTCGGGGCTCGTGGGGCGTCGGCTCATGTACGAGCAGCAGCTATCGAGGTTGGTGCTTTGTCTCTGATTTTTACGGCAGAACCTTCTGGGATTCTTGGACATTCTCTAGCTAATTCAGCCAGAGGTGAAAGGTGGGGATAATTTTTTCCTTGGATTTCTCGGTTCCAGTATATATAACTTTAGTTTTCCGAAAGGTGGAATTATACCAGATCAGGGCGTTGGGGAAAGATACTCGCTCCCGTTCTCTCAGTTTCGGCTCTTGTACACGCACCACACTCAGCCAGAGCCCAGGCTGACCACAGAGTTAAAGGACAGTCCACGCAGGCGTCACCGCTGATGCCAATCACAAGCGGGGCGTCCCCAAGACCACCCTCCGGTTTGACAATTCCCTGGGACGCACGGAACTCACCGAAATTGGTTCTGCTCACGATTATGGCTTCTTGTGGGGAAACAACACTGATCTTGTTCAACCACAGGGAGGGAGGCGTAGGGCAGTGTCCAGGAAAAGCACGCAGAGCGCAGCTCCTGTTGTCCCCACCCCGTGGGTCAGGATTGGCGCCACGTGTGACAACGCATACACGCATCACCAACCAGGGAGCTCCCTGGGCCTCAGTGTCCAGAGCTTGTTAGAGTCTCATCATGCAGGCACGACTGGGCGCCTGGCTGCCCGCGTGGTCAGTCTTAGGCTCTGCATGGCCTGATCCCACGTGGCCCAAAGCCTCCACCCTCAGTCACGTGGTCGGTCTTTCTGGTGTGGCCGGCCCCACCAAAATCACATCACTGGACCCGCCAGGGTGGCCCAATGCCCCAGGCAAACAGTGACACTCCCACCAGCCAGGACATCTTAGAGGTCACCTGCCAGCAGCTGAGAACAAAGGTCAGGCCTCTTTTTTGATAAAATTAAATTTTTGCCACTTACACTCTTGCACACAAGCACACAAAGGAGAAAATGAAATAAAACGTTCCCGGGTGGGTCCGTACCACCCCTCTTTGTGGGCTGGCTGGAAGTTCCTTCTCTCTTTTTTCCTAATTTCTGTTGAAATTCCCTGGAACTAATGCCTATTGTACGTACCTGCTTACAAAGAGAAAGGTTTTATAAAACGTTTTTCCTCTCAGGAAAAGAAGGCACCCTGCCTTTTTTCTCAGTGAGAGAGAAATGTTCTTTTGAATAATTTTTTAATTTACTAAAAAATTTTTGATTCTATTGCTAAGGGGATGCCACCTTCCTGCAGAGAGGCTCACGGATAATGTTGTTTTAATATTTGCGCTGCTCCAAAGCGAGGGCTGCCACGCCCAGGGAGCCGCACTGTGGGGGTCTGTGCAGGGACTCCCCCCTTTTCACCGAGATGACAAAAGCGGGTCCCCAGGCTGAGCAGGCCCAGCCTCCTCCCTGCCCAAGACCATGGGAGCCCGGCCCCAGCCGCTTCTGCCACACAGAGATCAGCCTGCCCTGTTTACTGAAAAATGCATCATCCTGGCCCCATAGAGGTGTTGCTGGTGTTCATTTCTCCTGGGGTTGTAAAAAGTCAAGCACTTTAAGGTCAGCAGAATTTTGTTGGCTCTGCGCACACAGCACCTGAGACTGTGGTTCTTATTGTCACCTGCAGGGCAGAGGGCTGCGTCCAAACGGTGGTGTTTTCAGCCAGAAGTTCCCAGGGGGCTTTTCCAAGCAGTGGCTTTTAAAACTCTGCTGCTGGGACTCTCAGCGCCAGAGACATCTGACCCCTTGAGACAGCAGGTGAGCCTGTGGTCCAAGCTCGGAATTTCCAGGTACCTCCTGCATCCCGGGGGTCTCCTGAGGACGGTATCAGAAGCTGCTGGTGCCCCAGCCTTGCACGTGCAGCCACCCCGACCTCAGGACAGCACTGGGCTCTGACCTTTGCAGAGAATAGGGTGTCCCCCTGCAAAGGCGGCTGGCCTGGGGGTGGAGGCGGATGTTCTGGGGCAGGAGGAACCCCTGGCTGATGATGACCAGCCTGTGCAAGATGCTGGGGACCTCCTGGCGGCTCAGCCCCGCTGACGGGGGCGGGTGTGATGGTGTCCTCGTGTTCTGTGAGCACCTCCACTTGTGCCCGCACTGTTCGAAGCCTCTTCTGTGCATCATCTCTCGTGATTCTCCCAACAACCCTGCCAGACAGGTTCTTTCATTGCCCCCATTTACACCTGGGGAAACTGAGGCATGGAGGAGGTTGTAACTTGCCCAAGATCACACGGCAAGGAGGTGCTAAAGTCAGGATTTGGACTTAGACTCTCCTCACTTCCCCTCCCCCCCATATGGGTCTCTCAGGGCCAGCCTGTCCCTGGGGAGGGCTCCGGTGCTGAGCCAGCACTGGGTGGAGGGTGACCTGCTGGAAGGCCACCCCTGGGTCTTCTCACCCAATGGAAGCAGCCTGGAGTCTCTGGTCCCCGACACCAGGGGGCAGGGCGAGACAGGAGAAAGGGCAGTGGGCGCTTGCAGGCAGCGCGGGCCTCGCGGCCTTTCCCTGGGACACCAGCTGGCCCTGCCTCTCAGGCAGCCCTGGCGGGGGGTGCCGGGCATGGCTGGGCCACTGAGGGGCAGAGAAAGTGGCTCATTTTCTAAGCCCGTCAGGACCCTCCTACTGGAGTGAGCAGCAGCTGCCTCTGGGGAATACGTGAATTCCCGGCTTCTCCGGTGTCCAACACCTTGGCAAGCGCCGGGGAGCGAAATCAGCGCATTAAAAGTGTATTGGCAGGAAGCGGCAGCTGCTTCCAGCACGGGGCTTATCACGCAGGGAGCTCGCCCGCCAGGCCGCCCCGTCCTGGGAGACCCGAGCTCCGGTCTGGAAACTGTTAATCCCTCGTAACCACCACTCTCTCCCTGGCTCTCCCCAGCCGCGTCTGAGCCAGGGAGGGGTCTGCGTGTGCCCTGTGGGTGCCACACTGCTGTGCGGGGCTTTACCCCACGGGGCCTCCTGGGTGGAGCTTGTCTTGCCCCAAACACGACACGTGCTGCCCGGGGACCTGTCACCTGTGCCGTGTGCGGGCCCAGCCCCTCTTCTGGGTCCCTCAGGAGTCTCCTATGACGGGACCTTGCCACTGAGGGGACCAAGCCTCGGCCCCCACGTCCACGGGGCCCAGCCCACTGAAACCTGTGGCCCAGCTAGGATCAGGGTGCAGGCTGGGGCGTCAGGCTTTCCCTCTGTTCTGCGATCCACAGCCCCGTGGGCGTTTCCCCAGACAATACCTCATCTCCCCTGAGGTCCCCAGTTCACCATGTGGAGGGAGCTCAGGCATCCGCTGGGCCAAGTCCCTCCTTTACAGATGAGGAAACTGAGGCCCAGTCCTGGAGTCTGTGTGTCTGTCTCCTTTTAGCGGGGGGCTGCGTTCTTCTCCTGGCCTCTGTCTCACCCGCCTACTTGTCCCCTCTGCTTCCTGGTCTGAGTCACCGTCTGCAGCTAGCAGGAGAGGACCCCGCGGCGAGTTCGTGTTGCTGTGGCCACGTTGGTCAGGAGGAAACAGACAGGCACCATCTCAAGACCAAGTGTGCCCAGATATGTGGCCCAGCATTATTCTGGATGTTTCTGCCGGGGTGATATAGCTGAGACTGACACTCAAGTGGGCAGACTTTGGGGGAAGCAGGTGGGCCTCATCCAACCAGGCGACGGCCTTTGCAGAGCAAGACACTGGCCTGCCGTGCAAGGGGCCTCCGCAGCCCCGGCCCTTCCCAGTCTCCAGCCTGTTGGCCGCCCTAACCGCACAAGCCAACTCCTCGCGTGAATCTCTCCGTGTACACAGACGGTCCCCAACTTTCATGATGGCTCGACCTACAGTCTTTGGACTTTAAGTTGGTGTTTTCAGCTGTGTCCCTTAATGGCGAGTACGCAGGCAACACCTCTGGTTCCCACCGCTATGCAGTATGCGATAAACCACAAGGTATTCAGCATTTATGACGAAACAGGCTTCGTGTTAGACGGTTTTGCCCAGCTGTAGGCTGCTGCAGGCGTTCCGAGCGTGTTTAACGCAGGCGCGGCTGAGCCGTGGTGTTCAGCAGGTTGGGCGTACCAAATGCATTTTCGACGCACGGTATTTTCAATTTAGGGTGGGTTTATGGGGTGCAACCCCACAGTAACCCGAGGAGCGTCTGTGCACACATCCCGTTGGCTCCGTTTCTCTGGGAAGCCCTCACAGACCTGGCGGAGGGGAGGCGCTGGGGAAGGTCTGAGAAGCAGCCGCGCCCAGAGCTCTCCAGTGCCCCCCGCAGACTCGGCCCTGCCCTGCCTGTGCGGTGACATCAGGACTGTGGCTGAGTGTGTGTGTGTCATCTCATGGTCAGGAGGGATGTGTAGGTCCTTGCACCATGGCAGTGACAGCTGTGTCGCCGTGACCTCACAGACCAGGAAAACTTTACTGCGCAGTGCACACGTCGTGCCCTGTCCCGGGGCCTGCGGTCCCCCTTCGTGTCTAACCCTGAGGGAGGCCTGTAGTTTTCCCAGCGTTGTTCCGGCTGTGGCCCCTCACCCCTGCTCCAGCGCCGGCCATGGCTCGCCAGCTCCTTCCCCCGGCCCCACATGGCGCTGCGGCCGTCACAAGCCTCCCCGGACTCACAAATGCCCTCAGCGAGGGAAAGGACGAGAGAATCTTGACTCTCGTGGTCCTCGAGAGTCTGTCGGCCCCTCCCTCCCACGGGGCCTTCACCGACGGCTGCCCACGTGCCCAGCCTGCGGTGACCCTCCCCATCCCGAGAAGTCAGACACCTGCATCTCTCTCCCCCACCAGAAGGCTGGAGCGACTCGCTGACACCATCCCTGCTGCCCAGACGGGGCTCTGACAGCGATGAACGTGTGAGGTTCCAGGGAGTGGAAGTGGAACTGTGACCCCGGGTCCTGGTGGCCGCTGTGAGGACAGCCAGACACCACGGTCAGCACGGTGGCTGCAGCAGGCCCTCCATAGCGCCTGTGCCAGGTGAGGTGCCACATGGGGCCTAGACACACGTGGCCTCAGCTCCTAGGATGCCCCTGGTGCTCCAGCTTCCCACCTGCTCCCAGGCTTCCGAATGGGGGGTGTTAGTGGCTCCCCTCTTCGGAATGCAGACCCTCCCTCCCCCAGACACCCCCACATTTGTAAAGACTATCGTTCCTACATGGAGCCCCCTTTCCTGAAATTCGTGGGGTGACTCTGTGTTCTTGTCTGAGCCTAGACTAGTGCACGCGGTGAGGTGTCTCAGGGTGTGAGGTGCTAGCAGAGGTCACGCCGGCAAGGAGAAGCCGCTCCTGTTGGTCCCAGCCTCTCCCGCTTGCAGTGTGCTCCGGCGTGGTCTCTGTGTCACCTAACAGAAGAGCAGAGGGCGGTGTGGGGTGAGGGGAGCTTCCTGCCTACTCCCGACGGTTCCCTCCCAGTGGCCTCGCCCTGGGCCCTCGCTGCTCCCCACGAGCGGGCGAACCTCCTGGTGGTGGGTGTCGGCCTTGGTCCACCTCTGCCGACTGATGCAGACAAAATCTGAGAGGCCTCGGGGACTGGATGGGCCCCACCGGACGGGGGTGAGGCGGAGGGTGAGTGTGCCTTCCACCAGGCCTGCACGCTGACCGGACCCTGAGAGCTGGCCCAGCGCTGCCGCGTGTGTGACCGCAGTGAGCGCGCGGTTCTGTCTGTCGGCTCACTTGTCATGTTTCCTGTTTGGTTCAAAACTTGGGTGGGAGAGGGGTGACGTTATCAAAGACCTTGACAACAGGCAGATTCTGAAAGAGCATTTTAAAGCCATCCACTGTCTGTCCTCCACTTTGGTCTTTCCCTGTTTTAAACAGAACACGGCTCTGGTTCTGGAAGCTTGAGATCGAGCCTGAGCTCTGCCGCTTATTAGCCGTGTGGCCTGGGGATGCTCAACTTCTGAATCCCCAGATCCCTGAAGTAAAATACAGATAAGAATCCTTTCCACTGATGTTTTCTGAATGAAATGAGAGTGTGGGTGGACGGTTCCTTTGCAGAAATGCCCCATCCTCGCCCCTGATGTTGACCAGAGGACGACACCGTGTGGGAACCACAGATGTCCACCTGCGTGTCAGGTGACTCAGGAGGAAGGGGCTCTGAATGGCAGGAAATTTAGAAACCACGGAGACTAACTTGGTTCGCTTACGTTTCCTTTTTCTGTGTGCACGGTGAGGGAAATACGGTAGGAAACAATCTCTAAGTCTAAAAGAGTTTTTAAAAAAATTTGAAAACAAAATTATAGGTGATAAGAAAGCATGATGTTAAAGTTTCACTGGCGGTATTTTTTATCCTTTCTTCGTGGTCTCAGCTAATGCTCTGCCTGGACTGATGCACTGTGTGATTTATTCCAGGCAGATTCAGACAGATCCGAGTTAGAATTTTAGGTTCAGCTCTGCAACTGCCGCCGTGTGAACCTGACCACATCATTAATCCTTTTGAGCCTCAGTTTCCATATCCGAGGTGGGGATGACACCTGTCCTTGCTCTCTGGCTAGCAGGTGACAGGGACTATCGGGTCAAGCCAAAGACAGGGATGCAGACTCCGTGACCGCAGACCCCCGGGCCCAGCCTCCATCTTCCATGTGGGCTTCAGCCTGCAGTTCCAAGTGGGGGTAAGATTGGCAGAAGCTCAGGGCCGCATCCTCCCCGACCTCCCCAATCCCAGCCACCTGGGAGCGCCTGCAATCGCTGCACTGATTGGGTCTTGTGCCCTGTCCATAGCCAATCATCGGTGCCAGGGGACGGCTGGAGCTGATTGGCCAGGCCTGCTGGGGGTGGAGTCAGCTCCATCCCAAGGATGCCCAACGGCAGGAAATTGCACTGGGCGCCCAAACATGAAAGTCGCTGTGCTGCTTCTACGCACAGAGAAGGCACCTGCCATGCTTGGAAAGGGACAGGCACTTAGGAGCCTCAACGGACTGAATTCTCCTCTCCTTGTTTCCCTCCCTTTAGGGTCAGCTGCTCTCTGGGGCTAACCAGGCTGGGTCGGAGGGTGCTGGCATTCCGAAGGGCCCTTCTTCAAATCCTAATACGATGGAGCCTCTTGTCCCACAGAGACAGGCTGGTCGGTTCTCCTCCTCCTCGGCTTTGTGCAGGGCGCCACGGAAGGCCGCCCAGGAAAACACTGGACTGAGACAGCCTTTGCGCGGTGTGGGGAGTCGGCGCTTCGCCTCTGTTTTCAGAATAAGCACCTGCGCTTCTGCTCAGGGGGATGAGACACAGTCTCCGGAGGCACTTTGCTGACATCCACGCAGCAGAGTTCCCCGGAAACTCTTCGGCTAATAATCCCAGGTCGGATTCTCATCCAAATCCACCTGCAGCAGACGGCCCGGAGTGCTGGACTGACGGCAGGTTGTGACCACACAGAGGCGGCCAGGAGCCCTCGAGAAGGTGTTAATGGCACAGGGATTTATTTCTAGGGTCACCACTCTTGGGCTTGGCAAAGAGGAGGCAGGGGGCTGTTCTGGGCGGCCGGCTCAGAGCACAGGGTGCCCCAGGGCTCCTCGTCCTCCCAGCGAGACGCCCGTTTTCCTCCCTCACCTCTGGACCCTTCAGGAGATCTGCCAGTGACAAAGGGCTCGCCCTCTCCAGGGCTATTTGTGGCTTTGCTGCTCACGCGGGTCTCCCACGCGGTTCGGAGGAAGCCTTTGTGTGCCAGGAAGGCGTCAGTGGAGGAATAACTCCTGCCACTTAATCCCAGCCCACGGCATCAGCTGCTTTTGCCGTGACAATCTTTTCCCTTTTCTGAATAGGGATGAAAGTCATCTGTATCCAGACCCCTGTCATGCTTAAGAACCGCGGTGGTGGGGGGTGGCGCTCCTCCCTGCTCAAGGAGCTGATCCTCTGCAAGGGGGCACAGGGTGGGGGGCCCGGGGCTGGGAGTATCTCGAGACCACCACGTTCTCTCTGCCACTTTACCTGGTGACCGAGGAAATGTCGATGGGTGGCTGGCTGGGACACTAGGCAGCGGAGGACGAGTGACCTCAGGAGCTGTGCGCCTACTCACATTCCACGGGTGCTTTGAGCGACAGATGGAACTGTGGAGAAAGATCCAAACGCAAGCCACCTTCTCTGTGCTACAAAGGGGCTGCCACCAGCTCCACGGAGCCCTGGAGGAAGAGATGAAGATGCCAAGCTGTCCAGTCCCTGCGGCACTTTGAGCTTGTAGGAGCAGGTTCCTGCCCCGGGCATCTTCCCAGCCTGCTGCCCAGGCTCTTGGTTTCTGCGCCCACCCCCTGTAACACAGCTGGCCTGGGTGCACTCTGCATGTCTGAAGCAAGAAGTTCCTACATTTCACGCCCACCTGTGCCACCTGCCCCCAGGTGTTCACTGACCAGCACCTTCCCCTGCCCAGTTCTGCAGGTTTGAGGCAACAGTGGGCACTGATACTCCAAGGGAACTTGGAGATGGCAACCAGCCCCGGCCCCTGCAGCCAGATCACAGCAGGAAGGTCTCCTAAAACCATCTTGATTAAGCTCAACACACCAGCCCCGGCCTCTGTCAGGGAGGTGATGGGCTGGAAGGGGCCCAGGGAACTTTCTAGGGACAGAAAAGTCCTGCTGTGCCTCTTATTTTGGGTGGTGATTACAAGAGAAGGTGAGTGGCTGCCTGTGAAGCGCCAGATGGTACCTGGCACATAGTAGGCACTTGCGGATGGTCACTTCCTTCTTCCTCAGTGTGCAGATGAGGAAACCAAGGCACCAAGGCACTAAGCGACTTCCCAGGCCCCAGCCCTCAGCACCCACGGCCTGGACGCTGCCTCGTCCCCACCTTTGCAGAGTCACACCTTGTCCTGCCAGGTGGCCATCTGGGTCCCACTCTCCTCTTCCTCCCCAGTGACGCACCAGGGTCTGGCCACATCCTTCGATGTCATGTGGTGTGGGTCAGTGGGTTGACTCCATGCAAGGGACGCAAGCCAGACGCAGGCCTGGGTCAGGCCGTGAGGCGGGGTGTGCGGGCCTGGCCTCCCCCAACATCCCAGCCCCCTGCAGAGCACCTGGGAGAAACGGGCCTTGTCACTTTTCTGCACCAGGTGATGTCTGGAAACGCCGGCTGCCCCGCGATTGAGGCCCCTGGGCCTGTGGGATTTGTGGCCCCCTGGCCTGGGTGGCATCTGTTTGCTTGGAGAAGGGGGAGCCTGGTCCCAGCTGGCGTGTGGTCCAGGGTCACTTGGGGACAGCCCTTCCCATTGTACTCCACGCTGCCCTGGTGATGGACGGATGGATTATGTAAGATACTTGCAGAGTCTGAGGGATTAAGAAAAAGTCTGAAGTCCTTGTAGACGCTCTGACAGCTGCTGGCTGAGCCAGGACGGCTCCGACGAGGCCCTTTTGAAGTCGGCCCTCCCAGGGACCCGCTGGAGCAACTGACCTGGGGTGGCTGTGGGGAGCCAGCCAGGTGGGACGACAGCAGGGACTGACCCCTCCGCTCCTTCCTCCTCCTCCTCAGGAGCCCTGCCTCCCCGCCCAGTGCTGGGCCTAAGTTATCTGTACCTCCTGCCGGGAGGCGTCCCCCCGCACAAACCCTCCAGACGCTTCTTAAGCAGTGTCTCTGCGCCTGGCCTTGCCTGCCGGCGTGGGCGAGGAGTGACGGGTAACTCTTCCAGCTGTCAGCACCGGGAGAACAAGGGACCCGGAGGGGACATTCTGAGCGGTGGGAGGAATGAGGTGCGCGGGTTTGGAGAGGGTCTCGGCCTCTCTCTGGTCTGTTCTCACTGCTGGTTGTCTTCCAGCGAGCTGCCACCACCACCGGGAGGTTCCATAGCCCCCAGCCAAGGCCACGATGTGTCCCCTGCCTGCTCCCTGACCGCATCCCTCCTCTGGTTGAGGGGCTCTGTCCTCCCAGCCACTCAGGCCAGAACGAGCAGTCATGGCCACTCGCGTCCCCTCCTGGCCCCCCAGCGAGTCAGCCACTGTTTCTGCTGTTCACGGCTAGAGGGCCCCTCCCCCAATCACTCCGCCCGGGACGTCCTCACTACTTCCTGGGTCTCAGCGAATCGTGCCAAGTCTCTCTCCAACCGGATGACAAATGCCTTTCTTGGTGGGGACCATCTGGAATCCTTTCCCAAGTCCCGACAGTCTGTAACGAGGTTCCACATTCCTAGAAGATGCTTGATGCTGGCTGAGCCCAGTTCAGTGACGCTGTCCTCCTGGACACCCGTCCTGGCCCCAGGGTGGGCTCTGCACCTCTGCCTCCCACCCCCCGGGCCTGCCGCAGGGCGCTCTGCACACAGGTGACCTTGGTACCTTGGTCAAGTCTTTTCCTCCATCCAGACCTGGGGCTTCCGGAGGGCAGGGCCAAGTGTCATTCCCAGTGTGCCCCGGGGCTCAGCCAGGGCCACTTCTATGCTGGAGGTTTGGATGGAACTTTCCGGGGAGCTCGGTTCTCTGTCTCTGAGGTGGGTGCTGCGACTGGGAGGCAGGTGGGGGGCGTCTCTGCCTTCTTTATCTTCCTCCAAGGTCACTGCCATGTCGCTGAGTCCTGTGTGTGATTTTACCAGCTCAAACCCTCCCTTCGCTCAGCGCCATGTCCACACCCTCTCGCCTTGCGTACCCCCAGCTGGGCCGTGGGTGCTGCGTCTGTGTCCTCACGTCCTCTTTCCTTAGACAAGCGACAGTGTCTCCACTAGGCCTGGGTTTCCAGGTGCAGCTACGTGGCAAGAGCTCTCTCTGTGTGACATGTTTAACTCATGCCACCCCCACGTGGCCCTGGGAGGGGCAGCTGCAGCTCCAGCGGCGCCGTCCACAGACTCGGGAGATGATGAGGGAGAGGTGCTCAGGGTACCTGGAGCTGTGAGGCCACAGGGAGGGAGCAGATTTGGAGGCCTTTGGGGGCAAACAGACACGAGTCCCCAGGACACTACTGTCCTAATTTTGGAGGTGAACTCGGACACCGAGGGGATAAACCATCTGCCCACAGAGTCCAGACATGGTGGGGGGTGTGAAGCCAGGCCTCATGGCACACATGCATGGCCAGCGTTGCCCTCTTGGTTTGAGGAGGCCGGACAAGAGGTCACCGTACTGGTTTCCTGTCACTGCTGGGACAAATTGCCACCAGCTCAGCCGCCCAAAGTGAAGCAACTTAGTTCTCTTGGGGTCTGGAGGTCAGAAGTCTACGGTGGGTCCTCAGGGCTGTGTTTCTTCTGGGGATTCTAGAGATTTCCTTGCCTTTCCAGCTTCTAGTGCCGCACGCCTGGGCCCGTGGTCCCTCCCTCCTGTGGCATAGCCAGCCCCCAAGCAGCGTCTCTCGCGCTCTGCCCCCACCCCTCCCGTAAGAACATTGTGTGACCACGCTGGGCCCACCCAGAAGATCCAGCACAATCTTCCTGTGTTAGTCAGCTACCTCCAGGGAAACAGAACCGACAGGATACACGCTTTTCTCCCCGTATCTCTATATATTGACATCGGTCTATCTATCTATCTATCTAGGTATGTAAGAGGAGTCTTACCGTGGGAATTGGTTTATGGGACTGTGGAGGCCGAGACGCCCCACGATCTGCAAGCCGGAGACCCAGGAAAGCCTCCGAACCATGAGGCCGCCCGTCTCCTGGGTCCGAAAGCTCAGAGCTATGACGTCCAAGGCCAGCGGGAGATGGACGTCCCAGTTCAAGGAGAGAACGAGTTTGCCCTTCCCCCGCCTTCCTGTTCTATCCGGGCCCTCAGCACATCGGAGGGTCCCATGGGCGGATCTTTACTCCGTCTCCCCATTCACGGGGTGATCGCTTCCGGAAACACCCTCAGGACACACCCGGACATGCGGCGTTACCCGCTAGCTGGGGCCCCTCAGCCCAGTCAACTGGACACTAAAGTTAATGACTTTGGGGGCGTCACTCAACTGACCACAGCCCCAAGAGCTCTGCTTAGGGGTGTCCGGTGTCCTGTGCCGGGGAGAACAGGGGAGCGGGAGGCGGCTGTGCAGCCCCAGGCAGAGCCCCGGACACGGTGTGCCACTGAGCACCGTTTGTGGGGGATCAAGCTGCATCTGGCTGTGGAAACTCCTGCCCCCAACACCTGCCTGCGACGGAGGAAGCTGCTCCACAGAAGCTCATTAAATACGAACACATGATGTTGATTTCTAACAAACTTAAATTACTTAAGCTGGTGTAAGGGGATCAATATTTCATGCTACCATTTATTAAGTTCCTGCTAACAGGACATCTGGCTACAGCCAGGGACCTCTCTGGACGCCTCTCTGGTCTCGGCTGGGAGACCCGAGGGGACCCCTCCCAGCCCTGCCCGGGTGCCTGCTGGGTTTTCGGGACCATGCTTGGGCCCAGCTGCGAGTCACTGGGCCCTGGGCGGCCCTCTGATGCCGTCCCCAGCACAGTGGGCGATGACCGGGACCCAGAGGACAACTGGGGGCAATCGCTGGGTGGCTTTTTTTCCTTGGCGGGGCAAGTTAGAGCCACGACAATGTGGGACCTTAGCTGCTTCCCCGCTCCTCCTCGGCAGCTGTGTGGAAGCCGGTGGCGCCCACGGCTACCAGGCGGGATGCTGGTGGCGGGGACTCACCGGGGCCTCGACTGTGGTGTGTCTGGTCTGCTGGCTCCGGAGACGCCTGGATAGCGAAGCCACAGCTGCCTCCTGCGTCCTCCTCTGTTTGACTGCCTCCCCTAAAATCTGTAGCCACGACGAGCCATCTCTGTCCTCAACAGCTGTTCAAAGATCAGTCTCCACCCGCCCCGCGGACGAGGGAGAGAAATAAACACACCGGGTGTCCGAGGGCCACAGGACACCGGCAGCCCGGTTGTGGCCCTGCCCGGGCCCCGTGCGACTGCCCCACCATCAGAGCCCCTTTGTGACGCGAAGCCCCTCCTCACAAGCTCCTGGGTGAGAAAAGCTTTAGCACCTGTTAACCCGAGGGGCTGGGCTACGGAGTGAATCCTGTCTCCCCCAATTCCTATGTTGGGGTCTTACCCAGCCCCTTAGAATGTGGCCTTTCTTGGAAATAGGGTTGCTGCAGATGTAATCAGTTAGGAGGAGATCATTGGAGTGAACCTCAACCCAACATGACTGGGGTCCTTGTACCACCCACGCATGCACCCACGCACGCACACGCACGCATGCACATGCGCACACGCCCATGCACGCACCCACGCACGCACACGCCACGTGAAGGGGAAGCAGAGGTCAGATGATGCGTCTACGGGCCGCGCGGTGCCGTGGTCGGTGGGCAGCCGCCGGAAGCTACCAGAAGGCCTGGCACAGCCGCTCCTGCGCAGCCTTCAGGAGGAACCGCCCTGCAGACGCCCTGACGGCAGACTTCCGGCCTCCAGAACGGTGAGCGCACACGTTCCTGCTGTTTAAGTACCCCCGTTTGTGCGGCCTCGCAAACTAAAACAGCTGAGTCTGTTTCTCTAGGGAGGGGAGGCGCCGGAAGGGGCGTGGCTGTTGGGGGTGCGGGTCGGCGTTTGGAGAGCTGGCTTGGATTTGGGCGGCACCGCCGGGGCTGAGGGGCCGAGTCTGCGGTGGTTCTCAGCAGCCACTCGCCGTTCCCACGTGCGCAGCACTGTCCCAGGTGCTTCGCGGGCTCCGTTGGCACTCGACAGCCTGCCGTGTGGGCACTGCCACTCCCCCTCGACCCACACAGAGAGGCTGCGAACTTGCCCAGGGCCACACAGCTGGGAAGAGACAGAGTCAGGGTTTGAATCCAGGCTGCCGAACTCTTGGGGCCCTGCTCTTGCAGGGAAGAGTGGAGACTGTCCTCAAGGACGTCTGTCCCAGGAGGCAGAGGTGACTTGTTAGCCAAGTGGCCCAGACAGTCCCCAGGCTCTGCAGCCCCAACTCACCTGGAGAGTGGGCCAATGTGGCGTGGCACCGTGGGCAACGCCAGGTGTAGGAACCGCTCTCTCCTGCTGCAGGGGTGAGGCCACGCTGGGCCTCCCCCATGCAGGCTCCGGTGCCCTCCCTGCAAGAAGGGGGACTGGTAACTGCCCTGGTTCGGGAGCCTGTGCATTGCCGCCTGGGTCGTTCCACTCTGTCTGAGGTCCCCCTAGCGGTTGCCACCTGTCCTTGCTGTTGTCACTAGATGACTCAGCTTCTGCAGGACCCTCTCCCAGGGATAAGTGACCTCCCTCTGCTCCTGCCACTTCTCTTGAAAGCTGGAAACAGATCCCTCCAAAGGAAGCTTTCAATTGGTCAACTGTTGGGAGACAGTCCTCCATGCGTATTTCACGGTTTTACGAGGCAGTTGGGGCCTCCAAGTGCAGGGCGCTGGAAGTGGCAGAACAGCTAAAGTGCCTCCCTCCAGGGGCGGATGCTTACATTCCAGGAGAATAAGCTGGGAGGTCTCCCCCTCTGTGCTTGGCAAGGATCTGTTTACATTCCAGAGCCAAGATAAGGTCTCTGGGAGGGGACAAGGGCAGATACACCAGCCACCCTGTTACATAAGTACAATTTGGGACTCCTCTCTGTGGTGCCACCCTCTACGTGTGCAGGTACAGCTTGCTCTGGCTGCATCGCCTATGGGAATTGGAGCTGGGAGAACTGATGTCACGATGCTGGCTGGAGGCTGTTTTTGCTGTGAGGAATACATTTTCTGTTTCTGTAGCCCAGGGGTCTTGTGTTTTTCTGCCCAAATATGTACCTAAAACTGTGGCAAACTGACTTGGTAGTTTGCAAATAGGTTAGCAGTTCAAACCTAGCAGTTTCTGACTCAGCAATTTTGGCGATGAGGTTGGGACTCCGTCAGTGACATGGCCTGCAGAGGGAGAGGTGAGGGTCCTCTTGGCTGCTTCACGTACTGGGGAACATTCTGGGAATTGGTGGCAGATGTGTGTGTCAAACTCTGTGGTTCGCTGGGTGGGGCGTGGTCCCCTGCTTTGTTGTCCGTCAGTGGGGCAGGGTTGGGAAGGTGGGTGAAGGCTGCAAGGTGGGAGGTGGGGTTAAAACAAGGAGCCTCAATGGTGCATTTGGTTTCTGCTTTCTCCTCCAGGTGGGAGGAGCAGAGGTGCTGGGATCCCCGCAGCTGATACAGGACTTCGGGTGGGGATGGAAACGTTAGAAGTTCATTCCAGGCAGGAGGAGAAGGGGTCAGGCATTCCCCAGAGCTGGTGTGGAGATGTCAGTGGGCCAAGGACAGGACAGTTGAGCCACAGACAGCTACCATGCTGCTCGGACCTGAAAGTCATTGTGTCCCGCATATTGGCACAGGGACGCTTCTCAGTGCCTCCCGATTCGCCGAGCCCCCCCAACCTAAGGGTCAGGGTGGGGTCAAGGCCTCTCTGGCTCTGAGGGGAGCCCAAGGCCCTATACACTCATCCACATGTGCTGGGCACTTCTGGGCGGAGGGAGCGCTGGTGTTGGTCGTTCTGTTGGATGTGGGCAGCCGTGTCACCCTCGTGCACATCCCATGGCAGAAAGGGGTGCGGGTGCGGGTGTGGGTGCAGGTGTGGCCAAAGGTGTGAGGAACGTGGGATGCAGCAGCAGGGCCTATGCTGGGGCAGGGGAAGTCCCTATGTGCCAAGAGGAGCACCCGAGAGGAGGTGGCCCTGGGGTGAGGGGGCCGAAGGGAAAACACCTCTTGGCTGCTTCATCCTCCTCACCCTCTGCTGTGCCCGCCTCGGCCTGCTCTACCCACAGCCGGCCTGGAGGTTCCATTATCTCCTCGAGGCTGGACTGCAACTCTGGACATGCCGAATTTAACTGATAGGTCTGGAGAGAATTGTAGTAAGGGAAGAAAAGGCCTAAGTGACTTCGTAGGTGTGGCCTTTTGGGCCCATTCGCGGCCCTGTCTCTGCTGCTTCTACGTCTGGCTGTGTTGCAGAAGTGATGTGTTGCGTCCTTGTCACTGCCCATCTTGTAAGTGCCAGAGGGGCCACGCAGACCAGGGAGGGCTGCCTTTTCTTGGGTTTGTCGTCTTTGTGGGGTTCTTGGGTTCTTTCATCTGTAGGTCTGTTTGTCACCAAATTTGAGAAGCTTCTCAGCCATTATTTCTTCAACTTTTGCTTCAGCACTGTACTCTTTTTTTTTTTTTTGAAACAGAGTCTTTCTCTGTTGCCCAGGCTGTGTGCAGTGGTGCAATCACAGCTCTCTGCAGCCTCCAACTCCTGGGCTCAAGCAATCCTCCTGCCTCAGCCACCCGCGTAGCCGGGACCACAGGTGCGTGCTCTTGCATTTTTAAATGTTGTGTAGAGACAGGGACTCACCCAGGCTGCCCTGAACTCCTGACATGGAGCGATCCTCCTGCCTCAGCCTCCCAAAGTGCGAGGACTACAGGCGTGAGTCTCCGCGCCCCGCCTAGCATTGCACTCTTACTTCTCTTCTTCTGGGACTCTGGTGATGTGAATGTCAGAACTTGTTTCCCCTTTATCATCCTAGAGGTTCCTGAATCTCTATATTTTCCAATAATTATTCTCTCTGTTAAGATTTGACAATTTCTGTTGAACTGGCTTCAAGTTCACTGACTCTTCTGTTATTTCTGATCTACTTTGAGGCAATGCAGTGAGTTTAAAAAAAAATTTCAGTTATTGTTTTTTTCCGTTCTGAAACTCCCATTTGGTTGTTCTTTATATCTTCTATGTGTTTGCAGTCGCCTGTTGGAGCACTTTTATAAGAGCTGCATTAACGTCTTCATCAGATAACCCTGAAATCCATGTCATTTTTTCGTTGGCAATGTTTGTCTTTTTTTATGCGAGTTGAGATTTTCGGATTCTTTGTATGCTACATAATTTTGGATTATACCCTGGACATTTTGAACATTCTGAGACTCTGGGCTTTGTTTAAATCCTCTAGAAAATGTGACGTATTTGTTTAAGCAAGCAACAAACCTGGTGGAGTTCAAGCCTCATGTTGCAACTCACCTTCTGTGGGTTGTGGTTCCAATGACAGGTCAGTTTTCAGAGGCTTTGGAGCACTATTCAGATCTGTCCCACACGTGTGCCATCTAATAGTGGCCAGTTCAGTTCAAGTGGTTCAGGTCTTGCAGTCTTTGGTGTACTGCCTAGGATCAGTTCGTGTTATGTGCAGTGTGGAGGGTGAGACCAGGAGGTTACAACTAATTTTATGGGGTTGCTTTCCCAAGCTTTTCTATCTCTGCACTCTTCTCGATACTCTTTGGTTCATTTTGGTCCTTTGGCCAGAAACCTAGGGCTCCAGTTACGCTGCTCTGACCCGTACTTCTGAGACCGTGCCCTTACCTGGTGCCAGGTGATGGAGAACAGAACAAGGAAAGAGAGCAGCGGGGTTTGCCCTGCCCTCGGGGATCACAGATCCACCAGCTGGAGAGGAGGTTTGCCTTCCTTCAGGGTTTCGGCTCTTGTGGGTCCCCGTTCGTGTCTCTCCCAATGTTGTGCAGGATTTCTTGGGGGCCAGAGCGTGAGAAAACAGAGAAGAGAAAAGATGTGGACTTTCCACATTTCCTCTGAGCACTGGGAGACCACTTTCGTGCTCCTTGAGCTGGAATTAGAGGGCTTCCCCTAGAGCATCCTCTGTCTGTGCCAACGCCCGCGTTTGGGTTTCAAGCTGCGTTGCGTTCAGGCCAGGTGATACTGGAGGAAAACAAATCGTTAAGTCTGCTGATTTGGTGGTACTTCGAAATCTGGTTTTCTTTCTGTCCATCTGGCTGGGGTGAAAAGGGTGGAGGAGCTGGAGTCTGGGGTCTCCTCCAGCCCCCCGGACTTGCAGAGGGCTGGCTCCCTGAGGAGCCCACAGAAGGACAGTGTATGTGACTGAGGTCTTCAGGCATCTGCTGAGCACATGTGGGTGATTCCATGCTGCAAAGAGATGAATTCACAAAGGAGAAAGAGGAAATGATAAGAGACATTAAAGCTGAGGACATGTGAACCCCAGGACAGCGAGTGTGGGTGGGGGCTGCGCCTCTGGACGCTGCAGCTGAGTCGGGGCCACCCCTCCCTGGCACCACGGAAACAGTAATGTCGAAAATAACTGTTCTCTGGCCAGGCACGATGGCTCATGCCTGTAACCCTAGCACTTTGGGAGGCCGAGGCAGGAGGATTGCTTGAGGTCAGGAGTTCAAGACCAGCCTGAGCAAGGACGAGACCCCATCTTGACAACAAAATAGAAAAATTAGCTGGTGCACGCCTGTAGTCCTAGCTTCTCAGGAGGCTGAGGCAGGAGGATCCCTTGAGCCCAGGAGTTTGAGGTTGCTGTGAGCTATGATTGCACCACGGCATTCCAGCCTGGCTCACGGAGCAAGACCCTGCCTCAAACAAACAAAAAACCAAACAACCATTCTCCATAGCGTGTGCTCCTTCCATGTGCTCGTCCATTCCCCAAGCGTTGTCGGGTGTGAGAGACAATGTCCTGGCCGTGGGGTCACATCACCACACTGAATTCTCAGGACAGTCCTGATAGGCAGGTTCCTGTCTTCTCATTTTACAAACGAGGACAACAAAGGCTCGGAGAGGCCAAATAGTGCAGCCAGGGGGAGGGTTCGAGCCAGGCCCTGTCCCCAAGCCCACACTCTGGACCCCTCAAGCCCCTCACGTGGGATCCTAGGGACCCCCCCAACCCCACCGTGCTCAGCCCAGGACACATGGCTGCGTGCTGCTTCTACGTCCCAGAAACCAGGTGGCGTCTCCCCTCCTTGTCCCTCTCCTAATTGCTGTTTTGCAGCAAAAAGTGCGTGGACAGCTGAGCCCCCCTCCTCACTTCCTGCTCCAAAATCCACAATCCCCCTTCCCTTCTGGATCCAACAGAAGCAGCTGCCTCTGCTGCTCGTGCCTCCCAAATTCATCACCCCACGAGTGCTCGCGAAAATGCAAATGAAAGTAAGATTATGATATTTTTCGTAAATAAGCAATGCAGCAACTCAAATCTGATTTGGGCCGTCATCCCAAACCACCAGGGAGATATTGATGTTGAAATATTTGTGTATGTTCTCGTGGAACATTTATTGAGAAGTGCTGGGCTCTGGTAAGGCCTCCATATAAATTATTAATTATGGAATTCAGACGAAACACCAAAGGCCCTCCCACCGAGGGACTGCCTCTTTTTCTTTTTATTTTTTTTATTGCTCCTGAAGAGCTGGTCTTGGCGTGTAGGGGCACGGGCCAGGTAGGTGGTGTGATCATCGAGGGGAGTGGATTGCCGTGGCCAGACAGGACTGACCGCGTGCTTGCGTCTCTTCGAGGAACCTGGCTTTTCTCAAAGGATTTTCTCTGCTGGTGGACCGCCTGCTAATGTCCCCTCCCACCTGCGAGCTCTGGTTTCCTGAGAACCACCGGCGTGTGTGAGTCCCTGTCTCTCCTGCTTTCGTACCTGGGGAGGAAGCCGGTGGCTCCGTTGGCACCGCCCCAGTCTGGTAGATCTGCTCTGAGAGAGTGGTGGGGCAGGTGTTATCACTGCTGGGTTTATTCTAAACGAGGAGATGAAAGCTCAGAGATTATTATGGGCTGAATTGTGTCCTCCCAGGTTCATGTGCTGAAGTCTTTACCCTCTGTCCCTGTGGATGTGAGCTTATTTGGAGAGAGGGTCTTTCCAGAGGTGATTAAGCTAAAGTGAGCTCACTAAGGTGGGCCCTGATCCAGCCCCACTGGCATCCCTCTAAGGAGGGGAGATTTGGACAGAAACCTGTGCACGGGGAGGAGGCCGTGTGGACAGGGACACCGTCTGTGAGCCAGGGAGGGACGCCTCGGAAGGAACCCGCGCCGCCGACTCCGTGCTCTCGGGCTGCTGCCTCCAGGACCCGGAGACCCCTTGGACCCCTTGCCTGTTGTCCAAGCTGCCCGGCTGGCAGCACTTTGCTACGGCAGTGCCAGGGAACCAACGGAGATGAGGTGACTTCTCAGGGTTAAGCGCGCTCGAACGGGACTCTGCTAACGCCTTCGTTTTTTCCCTTTGACGAACTCCGTAAATATCTCTGTAAATATTTATGGAATTAGTTTCACACTTCACAAAGGAATACGTGAGTGAACGAGCATGTGAGTCCCACTTGCTCAGGATGACACTTCAGACACAGTGCTATCCCGACGCCAGCCCTGTCGGTGTGGTGACAAGATGTGATGGGTCCCTGCTGCCCGGTGACCTCCTCTAGGGCCCTGAGGCAGCCACTGGGGGTCCGGCTGAGGTCCCCGTACCCTGGGAGAGAAGGCTCCAGGGCGAGGTGGGCTCCTCTCCGCCCACAGTGCCAGAGCCTGTGGGGCCCGGCTGGGGACAGTTGGGGTCCCCAGACATGAGGACAGCTACTGAGGAGAGAGGGTCCGGAGAAGCTGCCCAGAGCTGCGGCTGCTGGGCAGCTTGGGACTCGCCTTCCCTCTCCAAGGCGTGCCCACGGAGCCAAGTCCAGGTGTGGCCAGGCACGGCTGGCTCTTCCAATGCACCTCAAAGGATCTTTAGGGGTTTTAAAATTTCCATACTTCAGCATTATCAATCACTGTCTTTTCCCTTAGGGAGAAACAGGTGATGCATTAAATTTTTTTTAAAGCCAAAAAACTGTGAAATTTATTAGATTTATGCTGCAAATATTGAACATGTCAAAGAGGGGCATTGGGTCCTGAGAACCTTCCGGATCTTAGGCTGGGACACAAGTGCTCAAGCGGCGGCTGGAAGCAAAGCAGGAAAGGGCTGGGCCTGGCTCGGAGCCTGGCGTCCCAGCCAGCTTGATGTCGCCCGCGACGCTGCATCCGTGTGTGTGTTTTAATTCTTGTCGCTCATTGACACTTTTTGTTAGCATCTTGTTGAAGATTTCCAAGCTGTGTTGAGGACTCAGCCACAGAGCTTTCTAGAGTCCCCTCAGTCTGGCTGGACCGAGACCCCTGGCTGTCCCTGGGGCGGTTCCTCCCCTCGTGCTGTCTGCGGGGAACATCCTTTCCCTCCGCACTTCCCGGTGACTGGCCTGGCCCCGGCTTTGGGGTCCGCCTGGCCGTCTCCCTGTCCTCCGCTCACCCGGCCACCCCCGTCCCCGCCCCGGACCCAGAGTGCTGCGTCCTGCTGTGTCCTGACACCTCGGGGCCTGGTCACGGAACTGTCGCCTCCCTCCCAGGGCCTGCCCCGGATTTGCTTTGCCGTGGCCACTGGCCTCTGCGTGGACGGCCCTCCAGTCAGCACGTGATGAGTGAGCTTTGGGAGGAGGGATTTCGGCGCCAGCATTTAAAAAAAATGCATTTGTTCGGCGCTTCCCCGTCTGTGGAGCGATGCCCTTCTCTTTTCCTGAAAAGCGCAGCATTCGGGAGGGAAGGAGGGAGGGAGACCTTGCCGCGGCTCTGGGGAATCAAGGACGGGAGCCTGCGACAGATGCGACAGATGCGCCAGGTTCCCGCACACCTGTTCTCATTTGCACGAAGCAGGGCGGTCTCTGTCTGTGTTCCTCTCTCTCTCTGTCTCTCTCACGCGCCCCCCACCCTGAGCCGGGCTCTGAGCCGTGGTCTAGATCGAAGGGAGTTCCGGTCCCCCTCCTGGATGCACCGTCCTCTACGTCCTTCATTCACAAAGCAGCAGAGAGGGAGCATCTGGGCGCTGTCCCCACCCCTGCCCGCAAACCGCTGCACCGCGTGTGAATTCATGTTCTGACTCTGAGGCCTCTGTGCCCGGAGGGTCCCGCTTCTGGCCCTTGCGCAGTGGTGGGAGTTGAGGACAGAGGGATGGTCAGAGATGACGCAGGCGAGGTTGGCAGGGCAGCCCTGGTCCCTGTGTTCCTCCTGGGGCCCTCGAGGTTGGAGTGGCAGGCGCTGAGTCCTTCCTGGAGCCGTCTTTGCTGCGCAGCGATGTGTGATAACACGTTCCTGGAACGCTTCCTCACCATCTGTCTCCTGAGCTAGATTATCGCCCTCTCGGAGAGAGGAGTTCCAATTTGCAATTGTAAATTGCCTTTTTTTCCTTCCCTTATCCCTCGACATGCAGTGATTCTGATGGCTTGAAGGGGCTGTCGTGGTTTGTGGCGAGCACGGCCTGTTTTCCTAGACGTGTAGGAAGCAGGGCCGGCGAGGGGGCTTGGGGCACCCAGAGCAGGTCCAGGTGAGCTCAGGACCAGCAGGGCCGCAGGCCCACAGAGCATCTGGCGAGGGCGTCCCTTTCGGGCGATGTGGATGCCGTTCTGCAGAGGCCACCAGGAAACCCGGGTCGGGCCTGGGGCAGAAGCAAGGTAAAAGTCAAGGATAATGTCCGGGGGGGTTTGGGTTTGTTCCAGGGCTTGCGGGGGTTGTTGGGGTTGCGTTGGGTTTTGATTGGGCTTGGGTTGGGGAGGGTTTTGGGGGCTTGGGGCCCGGGGGTTGTTTTTTGGACCACAGATGCGGCCCTGTCCCCTTCGGGTTTCTCAAAGGTGTCAGGTCTGTCTCCAGGACTTGGGCTCTACGCCAGAGGGGCTTCGCTCAGTTTTTAGAACCTCATTCGATGGTGGCTCCCACATCTCCCAACAAGCCCCTCCCGTGTTCTCATGTTGCCTGAGCGTTTCCCTCACTCCCCTTGTTCCCTGCCCCACGCCCGGTCCCCACCCACACACTGTCTTCCACGCGCTCCCAGCCTCCTCCTCCCATCCGCGTGGTCTGGGCTTAATATCAGCAAACACAGGCTGTTCCTCTTCCCGCTTGGGATGAGAACTGGCAGAAATGTCAGAGCCGCCCTCCTCCGACCAGCCGAGGAAAGCAGAGATCAATAGGCAACACGCAGGGTCTGATTAAGCCCCTGAAAAGCGCACATCTCTCGACTGTGTCATCCCGGCTTTAATCTCAGCCCCGGCGTTCACGGCGCTCCTGACAATGGCATCTTCCCTCAAATGGCATCACTTTCAGAAAGGGAGAAATGATTCCTGCAATCCACGGGGGGTGGGGGGGGCGATGTGGAGGGGAGTTCTTGGCCCCACATCTGGCCTGTGGCACCAGTGTGAGGTCAGGGCACGGCCACGCTGATAGAGAAGCCACGTCCCACGCTCGGTGTTCCTGATGAGTTTGAGTCTGGAACATCCCCTCTGCTGTCCCCTCCATACGATGGGGCAGCTACCACGGCCTGGACTCCAAAGAGCTTGGTCCCTGCTCGCTGGAGCCGTGAGCTCCGTATTTCGGTGGCGTTTGCAGTGGCGGCTGTGAAGACAGCCCTTCGACCTGGTCCTCAGCGGAGGGTGGGGATTTCACCCCATTGGCTCTTTGTTGTGGATTTGTTTCCCCTCCTGGTCTTAAAAGAATGAAATGCGAGCCTTGGCAGCTGGTAGATCTGCGTTTGTGTCCTGGCCTGGCCCTGTGCCCGCCGTGAGCTTAGGCTGCTTCCGCTGCTTCCCGCGCTCTGCTCTGCGCAGGAGGTGGTTGGAGGAGTGAGCAGGGCCACGTACTTGGCCCTTGGCGTGTCTGGTCCACGGCAGATGCTCAGCGAATGGAAGTATTAACAGTAAGAACGACGCTTTGTGTCCGTCTGCACGTCTGAGGCTACTGTAGGCCTCTCCCTAGCAGGTGGGGAGGAGTTTGCCACACACGTCTGGGTCTGGATTCCCCCCGACTTCCGTCCTGCCTTTCTGTCGCAGGCCCCGTCTCTGTATCTACTTGTGACTGACGGATCCCTAGGTGACAGGACGAGATTCGCTACCTGGGAGGGGTCCCCAGCCTTCCTGTCCACCCACCACGGGGGATTCTGCCTTGACCCACTCGCTCAGTCCCTCTGTTGGCCGCTCAGGGGTCTGTCGTTGTTACAGCTGTGCCTGGGCTTAGCGTGGGATCCAAAGAATGGCTGAAGCAGAGACAGGACTGGAAATCCATCCTGCCTTGATGGCAGCGTTATCTGTGACTGCTGTGGCGTGGAGCAGCTGTGATGTCCTTCGGCGGGTGAGCGGATAAACACGCTTTGGCACATCCAGACAATGGAATATTAGTGCTAAAAATAAACGAGTTATCAGTTCTCAGAAAGTAACATGGAGAAACCTTAAATGGATGTTACTAAGTGAAAGAAGCTAATCCCAAAAGGCCACGTATGCTCTGCGTGATTCCAACCCTGTGGCCTCCTGGAAAAGGTAGAAAGATTGGTGGTTGCCGGCCATTGGGGCGTGGGAGGGATAAGTGGGCAGAGCACCGAGGATTTTAGGTAAGTGACACTCTTCTGCGTGACACCGTAACGGTGGATACCTGTCATTAAACATTTGTCCGGATCCATTGAATACACAACGCCAAGAGAGAACCCTAGTTAGACTGTGGACACGGCACGATCGTGTTGTGTCCCCGCGGGGGCATCAGCTGTAACAGCCGTGCCACCCTGGGGGTGAGGCAGAGTCGGGGGGCTATGCATGCGGGGACAGGGGGGTACGGGGACTCCGTGTACCTTCTGTTCAACTTTATTGTGAGCTCAAAACTGCTCTAAAAATAAAGTCCATTAAGAAAAAGCAGCCAGAGGCCGAGTCAAGCTCGGTGATAAAGATATGAGGAGGAGGAGGAGGAGGAAGGAGAGATGAAAAGATGAACGAGACAGTCGGTGGGGGCGGAGGAGGGTGGTTCTCGACTTTGCCAGAGGCTCCGTGACAGAGACAGCGGGACGGGAACTAGGGAGGGGAGGACAGAAGAATGGCCTTGGACTGGGCGTTGGATCCATGACTATTTTCCTTGAGGGATTCGGCAAGCCTGGCGGCCCTTTGCACTCTGCACGCGACGTCTTCGCGTGTAACTCTCATCGAGATGGGACCACACGGCCTCCTAGCTCGGGTCCAGGTTACGTTTGTAAATTGAGTTTAATTCCTCTGGGCCAGACGGAGGTGGGTGTGAATATAGAAATTATATGAACTGAGAACCCCTCTGGCTTGAAAATGCCATCGTGTGGTGGCCAGTGTGACGTCTCCCTCCTCATGTGAACCTGTTGGGCGCTTGGTGAGGGACCTCGCTCCCTCCCTTCCCCAGGAGGAGCCGCAGATCTGGGCTGGTGCGTCTTTTGTGGAAGGAAGAGCCGCTCTTCTTCCTGCTGAATAGAGCTGTGCTCGGGTCCCGTCTCCGTCTCTGCCTTTGCCTCTCGGCGCAGACAACGGGGCATGGATGGTGTTTGATGCCCACACCAGTAAACACTCCTTTACTTTTACACACATATATAATCAACTGTGGAAACTGCTGTGGGACCGTAGCTAGCTGTCAAAGACCTATACTCTCCTTCCGAACTGCGGAGGTGCTACTGGGAATCGGCTTTTCAGACAGGGACCACGTTTCCCAGCCTCTGTCCTATCTAGGCAGGGCCACGTGCTTGAGTTACGGATAAAGGAATGTGGGCAGCAGTGATGTTCGCCCACAGACCTCACCTCAACAACCTTTGTTCTCTGCCTTCCCCATCCAGTGGGTGGGTGGGGCTGACCCCGTAAGGGACTCCCTTGCCCAGGAAGTGGCCCCAGAGCTTGCAGGGGAGCTGCGTACTGGCCAGGAAGACCCATTTGGACTTTATCTGAGCAGAACCCAAAGGGCTGTTGCGTCAACCTGCTATATGATGTTTGGGTTCGACTGTAACAGTCGGCATCACCTTCACTAATGTACTCTAACGTGGTGGCAGAAACTTCTGTTAGGTGTGGGTGACGTGCGCTATTTTTCCTCCTGAAATAGAAATTCACAACAGCACTGCCAGAGGACAGTGGATTAAACAAAAATCAGAGCTGCAATGACTGGAGTTTCTGTCTCCGCACAGAGCTTCTCAGCACTGAGCCGTCAGAGTGGAGGGGACTTGTCCGCATGAGTTGCTATAAAATACAGGCCCAGCCACCGTGACCAAGGACGGGTGTCCCAGTGGTGGAAATGCGGATGCTTATTCCTCTCACACGTAACAGTCCCAGCGCAACAGTCCAGGGCCACGTGGAGCTGCACGCCGTGGAGGGGGCAGTCTCCCGTGTTGCTGTCTGCCATGCCTGACAGGTGGCTTGTCTCTGAGTCCAGTGTGGCTGCCTCAGCGCTGGCCGCTATTTCTACATCTCAGCCAGGAGCAGGGGGAAGAAGAAGGGGAGAGCTTGGGGACGTGGCCTGCGTGTCGCACACGTGTCTCTGCTCAGTGCGTTGGTGGAATCCGGTCGCGTGGCCGCAGACAGCTGCAGGGATGTGGGCAAGGGAGTCTTGGGTGCTTGGCCTCGGGGCCGGCGGAAACTGCCGTACTGCAGCGGTGAATTCTCGTCTCAGTCACTTCAGGCTGCTGCAGCAGGTCACCACAGGCTGGGTGGTGACAGCAAACACTTGTGTCTCGCACTTCTAGAGGCCGGGGGTGCGAGATGAAGGTGCTGGCGGATTCGGAGTCTGGCAGAGAGAGACAGAGGCACGGATTAATCCCAGCAATTCGAGACTCACGCAGATGTGGAAGGGGGGCCGTGAAGGCCAATTTTAGGGAGCCCAGCGGTGCGGAGATGCCGGGGACGCCCTGCAGGTGTCCTTGGCTGCTCTCAGCACGAGTGAGAGAATAACTCTCAGGAGAACTGAAAACCCTCGGACCACAGCGGGCACCGGAGGATACGCTGCCCCTTCTCCCTCAGCCCCGCGCCAGGTGTTGGCGCCTCTCGGAGCCACATGTAACCTGGAGCCCCATGGGGGTCTGGGCAACTGGGGAGAAAGTAGGGTCAACGGGGATGATGCCAGTTGGCACAGATGACCCCATCCACGCTCCGTCAGTTCTGTTCTCTCACCTCCGCAGAGCGACGGGTCCCCTGGAAGAATTTATTACTCACAGGGCTTCCAGGTGGTGACAGGGCCGTTTCCTCTCCTGGATAACTTGCTCCCAGTGGGTATTCGATGCCTTGACCCAGGACTGACCCCCATGCAGGGCTGGGCGGGGCGGGCGTGGGACGGACGCTGGGCCCCTCGCAAGACCAGCCCTGCCCGGCTGCAGCCTGTCCTGGCTTCGTCCTCGTCCACTCGAGCTCTTTGCTTTGGCGACCTTCTCCCCTCTCTGCATCCTCAGCTACTGCCGCTCTCCGCAGCGCTCCTCCTCCCGCCACCCAGCCCTGCTGGCGCCGCCTGTTTCTTTGCTCCCCTCTGCCCAGGAGTCCTCAGGAGAGCGGCCGGCTGCCTTTCCCTCCACGTACCCGGGTCGCCTGGCCACCCGCCCACCGCCATGTCGACAGGGCAGCCCTCTGTCCTCCTCGAATCTGACCCCGCAACACCTTTCGCAGGCTGGGCCCTTCCCCTCCTGCCCGGGCCGAGGACCTCCCTGTCTGCTCCTTCCCCGTGCCTGTCCTTGGTTCCGCTGCTCTTCTCAGCACCCCACTTCCAGCCCGTCCCTCCGCCGTGTGACCTTCCAATACACTGAAGTTCATGTAACGTGTTCCCCAGACCAGTCGATGTCAGGCGTAGCTGTGTGACTTGGGAATTTTACCAGACATGGCACAAGTAGAGGCCTTAAACGTGCCCTGAGGCTTGGCAAGCCCTCGGGTAGTCCTGTGGCCTGCCACTCGAGGAACGTGCCCCGGTGGCTGCCATTTCAGAGCGTGGAAGCCCCGGAAAGGCCCAGACGATCCGCAGCCGCCCCGGCAGAGGCGCAGACCCGCGACCGAGAGCAGTCGGTGCCTGCGGTCACGAACCACTGAGTCTTGGAGTGGCTTGTTCGACAGCATCATTGCAGCAATGACTGACTAACACGTAAAGCAACGGAATTTTGTTTTTATTTTTGTCACAGTAGCACAGCTCTGCGTGCCCTGTCTGTGACAGATGTCGCATCACTTCTTCGTCTGACAGTCTTTCCATTTTCGGTTTGTCATTTCGAAAGAACGCGGAGTCATTGTTTATTCCTCCTCTTTCTTCCCGCTGTGGTCTCTGCGTCAAAGTGATTCCTGAGTTTGTCTCTCCACGGCCACTGCCACCCCCGTCCAGGCTCCCCCCCACCCCCCACCGGGACTGCCCTGCCAGCCCCTGCCTGCCGCCCCGGGTGCTGCCGGCCGAACCCTCCACACCCCTGCCTGGGTCCTCCCGTCCACGGCTTCGGCGCACCTGTCTCCTGTCTCTCTCCCCTGACACCTGTGCTTCCCTCCCGCTGCCTCCTGTTGCAGTTCACGCCCAGTGGCCCGACTCCTGTGCCTGGAATGTTCTCTCACCATCCTCTGCGCAGCGGGCGCCGCCTCCTTGTCTGGCATTTTCCCCAGAGACCATCCCCCCCACCCCGCCCCGCCCAGAGAGATCGGCAACTGCTGCCGACAAAGCACAAATCTGGGCTTTTTTATTCAAAAGGATTATGTGGTGGGGGGGGTGCGGGCACCACTGCCTGAGTGCTGGGGGCCCCCCTGGAGCTCAGTCAGCCCTGGCCCTGCGGAGGAGCCCCCACCCCGTGAAAAACCCCAGCTGAGTTCTGGGTGGGCGGAGGAAGAGCTTCCCGCCAGCAAGGTCAGGCCTCGGGGGAGGAATCAGGGAATTCCCGTCGTCCCCAAGTCTTTGTCCTGGTCAGTGTCTGCAGGTCCCAAATGCTGGGCCTCATTCGTGTTCTCCCAGTGTGACACAGGCAGGGACCCAGGACTGTGGCCTGGCATCACCAGACTCAGTCGGCTTACCCTTGCTCCCTCGACCCAGGAATTTCTCTGCTGCTGCCCAGGACCAGGCCTTGTATTCAGTCGATGCTCAGTACGTGCGTGCATGTTGATTCTGTTTGATCAAAACTGCGTGTTCACTCTGTAAGGCACAAGTGTGGGAGACGGCTTATGCCCAGGAAGGACACGGTCATACTCCACGCCGTGGTTGTGTGGGGAGGAGGCTGCGGGAGTCTGTCATTCCGTCCGCCGGGAGGCGCAGCCGCGTTCACCTGGAGGATTCAGGTGGAGCTCCCAGAGCAGAGCTCACCTTTGCAGCGTCAGGATGGTGCGTGGTGTGACGCCGGTGCGGGGCCCGTGCTGGGGGTGCTGCCCGTGCTGTCCATGCCCGCTTCATTGCAGCTGGGTGCCTCCCTTCTCCTTAGTCCTTTAGGGAAACAGCTTGATACTCAGGCACTTGGAAGACAGCAGCCCTGGTCACCCTCGCGGGGCGGGGCGGGGCTGGTGCACATCCCTGCAGGGGTGCAGGACAGCGGGGCGCGGGGAGAGAGAACTGCCTGTCAGCCGTGCTGTGCTCAGAATCCTTACTTGGTCACCCCAACCCCCGGGACAGGCGTATTTCCCACACTTTGTGGACGAGGACTCTGAGGCTAGGAGAAGCTTTGGAGACTTGCCCCAAGTCCCATGGCTAGTGCACGTCAGCACCAGGATTTGAACCCTCTCTTCAACGCCTCTGTGCGTGCTCATGCGTGTGTATGCGTTCATGGGTGTGCATGCATGAACACATGTGTACACACATGCATGTGCGTGAGCATGTGTGCCTGTGTGTACGTACATGGATGTGTGTTTAAATCACACTATCTTCCATCCCTTGTTGAGTGGCCGACCGCTGTGTGTGCCCCAGAGTGGATTAGGACATGCAAGGCAGCCCTGAGTCCTGGGGTGAGGACCCGGGGAGGCCCTTGGAGCAGGAGCTTGGCAGGAAGAAGCTGTGCCCTCACCCCTAGGCCCTGGCGCGCGTAAAATCTCTCTCTCCCCAGCCCGTCAGTGGCCTGGGGTTCCTGCCACCTCTGACCTGGTGTCAGACTCAGGTCCCCCTGCCCCAGCACCACTCCAGGCCTAGAGGCACAGCGTGGGGTCTGCGGACGGGGGTTCTGGGGGCTTCCGTCCCCAGGCACCATCCTAACTAAGCCCCTCCTTCCACTGTGCAGTTGTTTTTTATTTTCTGTCCTTCAACATGAGACTGGGCTGGCCACACCTTGAGGGCCGACACCTGCCGATAGCCCCGTGGGGACAGAGGCTTTGGGTCACTGGCCTCTAGCTGCGTGTCCTGAGCACCTCCCTCCCAACCCTGTAGCCCCCCAACTCCCCCCCATTCCTGGCTGCATTATTACACCCATCCCCCACCCCTGGGGGTGGGATCCCAGCCTGGGGCAGCAGCCCGGGGCCTGCGGGCTGGCCCGGGGGGGCTCTTCTGCCTGCAGGTTGGAATGAGTTTCTCCAAACTTGGGGCGTAACAGCCCGTCTTCCCCTTGCTGGTGCGCGACTGTCATTTCCCGCACAAACCAAACATTTTAAACCATCCTCATTTAATTCGGCTAATTTAGGAGGAATGGCAGCGATAATTTGCTCAAGTTGCTGTGTCTCTTTGAGACATTAATATTCTGATTCCGAGAGGGGTCTGTCTGAATTCCTCAGTTACAGATAATGCAATTATATTTCTAAATTCTTCCCCTAAATTAGTACAGATGGTTAAAAATACTCTTGCCTTTTAATTAATCTTTTGAACAATAGTCTTATGAATACAAATGGATCATTATCGCCTTCACAGATGTTGTGGGGGAGTGAGGGACAGTCACGGATCCCACTGTGGTCTGTGCCCGCAGGTGCAGGTCGTGGGGCCTTGGCGGGGGACAGGGTGGGCCTCGGTGAGCTTCGGGCGTCGCTGACCGGGGTGGAAATAAGCCCCCAGCCCGCTGTCTTCACTTGCTGCTCTTCAGCCCTGTTGGGCCTTCGGTTGTGCCTCTTGTCTCACGGGGGCCGAGAGAGCTGCCCTTCGCCTGAGGAGCCCTGGACTCTCCTAGGACCCTTTCAGCTGGGGAAGGGTGTTGAAAGGAAGGCTCTCTCAACCCTTCCGTTACGGTGCCACGTCTCTCTTCGCCACTTCCCGATCTGCTTGGGACTCCCTTGTCCTCCTTCCAGGCTCAGCCCAAATGTTTCTTCTGCTGTGAGGCCGCCCTGACCTTTTCCTGTGGGTGTGTGTGTGCGTGGATATATGTTTTGTGGAGAGCTCTGTGCGTGTGTGTGTGTGTGTGTGTGTGTGTATGTATGTATGCTTTGTAGAGAGCTGTGTGTGTGTGCGTGCATGTGTGTGTGTATGTATGTTTTGTAGAGAGCTGTGTGTGTATGCATGTGTATGTATGTATGCTTTGTAGAGAGCTGTGTGTGCGTGCATGTGTGTGTGTATGTATGTTTTGTAGAGAGCTGTGTGTGTGCGTGCATGTGTGTGTATGTATGTTTTGTAGAGAGCTGTGTGTGTATGCATGTGTGTGTATGTATGCTTTGTAGAGAGCTGTGTGCGTGCATGTGTGTCTATGTTTTGTAGAGAGCTGTGTGTGTGTATGCATGTGTGTGTATGTTTTGTAGAGAGCTGTGTATATGCATGTGTGTGTATGTATGTATGCTTTGTAGAGAGCTGTGTGTGTGCGTGCATGTGTGTCTGTTTTGTAGAGAGCTGTGTGTGTGCATGCATGTGTGTGTATGTTTTGTAGAGAGCTGTGTATATGCATGTGTGTGTATGTATGTATGTTTTGTAGAGAGCTGTGTGTGTGCATGTGTGCGTGGATGTATGATTTGTAGAGAGCTGTGTGTGTGTGTATGCGTGTGTGTATGTATGTATACTTTGTAGAGTGTGTGTGCATGTGTGCGTGGATGTATGATTTGTAGAGAGCTGTGTGTGTGTATGCATGTGTGTGTGTATGTATGTTTTGTAGAGAGCTTTGTATGTGTGCATGCATGTGTGTGTGTGGATGTGTGTTTTGTAGAGGGCTGTGTGTGTGCATGTGTGTGCGTGGATGTATGTTTTGTAGAGAGCTGTGTGTGTGTGCATGTGTGCGTGGATGTATGTTTTGTAGAGAGCTGTGTGTGTGTGCATGTGTGTGTGTGGATATATGTTTTGTAGAGAGCTTTGTCTTAGGTACCATGGCTGAGAGGAAGCTGCTGTCATTTGTGGGTCTGTCCGCCCCACAGACTGCAGGCAGCTACAGGTTTTCTTTGCATCCCTAGACCATAACATGGGGCTGGTCCCGAACAGGGTCCGCTACTTGTTGAAATCACTATGCTTTAAAATTCAAAGCCAAATTCCCTGAACTACATCAAAGTTTCAAACTCTTGTGCATCAATGGACACTATCAAAAGAGTGAAAAGGAAACCCACGGAATGAAAGGAAATATTTGCAAATCGTGTATCTAATGAGTTAATGTCCAGATTATTTAAAGAACGACAACTCGACAACAAAAATAAACAAAAACAAAGATGTTTCTCCAAAGAAGATGCACACGGCCGACAAGCCCATGGAAAGATGCTCAGCGTCGCTGATCATTAGCAGAAGTTGAAAGTAGAACCTCCACATTACCCAGCAATTGTGCTTCTGGGTACGTGTCTGAAAGAATTGACAGCAGGGACTCAAACGGACGTGCATCCTGTGGTCAGAGTGGCACAGTTCACGACGCCGCAAGGGGAAGCGACCCGCATGTCCACGGGTGGGTGGATGAGAAACAGAGCGTGGTCCCTCGTGCAGCCAGGTAGCATTCAGCCTGAGAAAGGCGGGAAGCTCTGATGCCTACTTCAACCTGGACGAGCCCGAGGACTCCATGCCCGGGGAAATAGGCCCGACAACGAAGGACCGATGCCGTGTGGCCCCTGTGTGTGGTCCCTGGAGTGGTCAGATCCACGGAGACGGGAAGTGCGGTGGCAGGTGCCAGGGGCTGGGGAGGGGGGGGGGGGTTTGTTTTTTGTTGGGGCCGGGTTTTGGTTTGGGAGGGGGCAAGTTTTTGGGGGGGGTTGGGTTGTTGGGGGCCCGGCGTTTTAATTTTCCTTATTGCCCCGGCCTTTTGCCTTTAACGTTGGTTAGGTTTTTCCGGGGGAGGGAAATCTCTCTCTTTTTCTCTCTTAGGGTCTCCTGTGGGGCCTAAGAATTGAAGGAACTTAAGACGGATTAACAGAGAAAAGAAAACAAGTTTGTTAGAATTTTACATTTACATGGGAACCCTCTCAAGAAAATGAAGACTCAAAGTGACCAGAGCAGACACTTACGTGCCTGTGAGACAGAGAAGTTAGTGAAGAAATGACCAGACAAGGGGTCTGGGCTGGGCAGCGTGTTGGGCGGAAGTGAGTAGGAGCTGTGTTGGGGGAAACTTCTGGAAGACAAGAGTTATCTTGGTGGCCTCGTTTACAGACCCACGTCAGCCTGGACGCCAGTCTCCCTGTTCTGCTCTTCCTGGAGTGGGGAGGGCCCTTTCTCATGCGAATTGTCTGACCTGTGTTTAGGTAGAAAAGGGGAGTCAGAGACCTGCGTTGCTCCCACCTCTGTCCATCATCATGTGGCCACGTTTCCCTGTTGTGCATCTGTCATCACATGGCCACGTTTCCCTATGTGTCTCTGTTGTCACGTGGCCACGTTTATCCCTGTGTCTGTCATCACGTGGCCGTCTTATTGTAAGGACCAGTCATCTGCAGTAGGGCCCATCCTCCAGCATGACCTCGTCTGAACTAATACATCTGCAGTGGCCGATTTCCCAATAGGGGCACGTCTGAGGGCCTGGGGGTTGGGTCTCCAACTATCTTTTTCCGGGGGACACAGCCTTCTAGGGTGAGCATGGAGAGCTGTCACGCATCGTTTGCTTGTTCATTCGTTCACCGTGTTTAGGGGTCACCTTCCTGCTCACTGTCTTGGGTGCCGGAGATGCTCATGGCAGACGTGGCTCCTGCCTTCACGGAGCTCTGGGTCTAGCAGGCAGGACGACAGCAAGCCCGTCCTCACGTCGTGACCCCTCCCGAGCAGCACCGTCCCGGGTGTGGCCACCATGCTCTCCCTGTCCCACGCAGGGCCGGGAACTTGGCTCTGGGCATCCCAGGACTTCCCCAGGGCCGAGCCCCGCACAGGCACCCCCAGATTGGCCCTTGAATTCACAGCAGGAAGATGTCCCAGGCAGATTGGAAGGAGAGGAACCCAGTGACTCAAAAAGTACATTTAAAATAGAAGCATCAGGGGACCAGGGGACCGGCATTGCCGAGGGCCCGGCCCCACCAGGGACTCTACTGACGGGTCTTGGATCCTGTGCCATTTTCTCAAGGGTTGGGCAGCCCCGTGCCTGCGATCGGCTCCGGCTCTGTGTTCACTAGCAGGCTGATCTTGGGTCAGGTGTTTAACTTCTCAGCCTCAGTTTCCTCATCTGAGAAGTGAGGTGACAATAGTCCCTACCTCGAAGGTTTGTGGTGAGGTTTGATGCGTGAACGTCGAGCAGCCCTTACCCTGTCGCCAGGGGCCTGGGGCGAGGGGAGCCGTGACAGCCCCCACACCCAGGGCCGGGCACTGACCTGTCCGTTCGGGAGCCCAGGCCTGGGGCGCATGGCCGGTTTCTGTCCCGTGTGGCGCCCGGTGGAGTGAGGACGTCCCGTTCCTTGGCAGGTGGGATGACGGTGTGGCTGGCGAGTGCAGGGGTCTAGCTCTCCTCTTCGCCTGCTCTTAGTGTCTTCCTGTTTCCAGGCGGGCGGCAGCAGTTCAGCGAGGAAAGCGGGGCGGCTCCAGGGCCCCCGCAAGGTGTGGGCAGCCAGGGTGCCCGCGGGGGACGAGACTTACATGGCAGGGGTCAGGCAGGGGTGGTGCGTGGAGCAAGGGGGCTGCTGCAAGGAAGGCTCTTGTGTCCAAGATGGGAACGTAAGCCCTGGCCAGATCCCCGACGCGGGCGTCACCCGGCAGGGCGAGAGGCCCCTCAAGCCCCTCTCCTTGAGGAGAGAAGGGAAGGACCCTGAGGCCCCCCCGGCCTGCCATCGTCTCTGAGCTGCTCACCCTGCAGGGCGAGCCTCCAGCACTGCCCTGGGCTGGGCCTGGCTCTGGAATCCCCTCCAGGGGCGCTTCCTTCCCTTCCTGCGGCTGAGCTCTCTCACCCCTGTCCTGCCTGCCCCCGCCCCCGGCTCAGGCCGTCTGACTCGGAATGAAGATGGCACAAGTCTGCCACTGCTGGAACCAACGGAAAAATAAGACCAGCGAACCCCGACAGGGCAAGAATTGCTGCTTGCTGCGGACACCAGTCCTGGGCTCGTGGCTGCGGATCTGCTGTCTGCCTGCGGCCCTCACACGGCTGTGCCGCATGCCAGACGCGGGGACTTGCCCGGGCCCTGGCTAGCGCTGAGCAGAGCCCGGTGCCGAGGTCCTGCCGGAGCGGTGGCCCTCAGGACAGCTGGCTTTCAACAGGCTGGCAGCTGCCAGGTGCTGGGTCAGGACAGGTGCTCCCGGCTGTCAGCGCTGTTCACACTCGCGTGCTTTCTCCCCTGCACACTTGTCTTTTGTTCTGTGCTCCCTCGGCTAAGGACTGCAGCGGGTTCCTGCGCAAGTGCAGGAAGGGTCAGGGCAGCCTGGCTCCTAGTGGCTGGGAGACTTACGTGTTGATGAAGGATGCTGTGCGCTGATGGGCTAAGTCTGCCTGAGATCCGGGCCTCCCAGCTCCCCGGCATCTGCCATACCCCACAGGCAGGTCCAGGTCCAGAACGCTTCCGAATGCTTAAACATCTCAACTGCCTGAACTTGCCCACATATCAGGCATTCGTTTCACAAACCTCATTTCCGTTACCTGTGGTCCTGGCACTTCACCCAACCCCCTGAGCCCCTGTGCGTTTGCATTCATGGGGCACGCAGCCCTGCGCCCGCAGAGCAGAGGGCAGCACGCCACTGCGCGTCCGTGTGTAGCTTGTCTGTCAGCTCCCGTTTGGGCAGGGATAACGGCCAGCCAGCTGTTGCTCCGCGCGTGGAGGAAACATCACATCGACTCCTGCTTTTGTATTTCGGTCCGGTCGTGACGCTACTGCAGGGGGAACCCCAGGGGTGTCAGGCCAGGACCCTGTGATCCCCGGCTGGGGTAAATAGTGCCTGCTCTGCTTTTCTCAGTCTGGGCCCCCGGAGTCTGACGTCAGCCATTGCATCAGAAACAAAGTGCCCCTCCGTGGGACAGCCGAAACAGTCACCTGGGAAGGGCATCACTTTTTCTCTACTCCTGAAAGTCTGTCCTGGTTTTCTCTTCTGCTTGCGCCACCCTGAGTTATGGGTCTCCCCAGCCACGAAAGAGACACGATGTCCACCCTCCACGAATGAGGGGCCCAAGGCGCCCGCCCAGGGCTGCGTGTGGCTCTCTGACCTTGCTAATTGCAGAAGGCCCGTCGCACAGGGACAGTGGGGCCCAGATGCAGCTGGATGTGAAGGCCAGGAAGGCAGAGGGGACATTAGCGAGCAGGGTCCGTGGGGCGACCTCCTGAGCCCCTCGCCAAACGCAGGGGCAGCTGGGGGTGGCTCCTATACTTCAGAGCCCCCGGGGCAGCAGTGAGCAAAAATGAGGGCTGGAAGATTCAGGGATGTAAGTATCAATAATTCCCAAACTGTCTGAATTTTCTGAGCGCTCAGACCCAGGCTATTTGTGCAGGGGGCAGTGGGGAGAGAGTGTGCTGGGGCCACCCATTCGTCCAGTGGTGTGACCTTGGGCAAGCGACTGAGCCTCTCTGAGCCGGGCTTCTGTTTCGCGCAAAGGACGATGTTTTTCACCTCAGAGGGTTGTCATGGGACTGATGAGGCGGCACAGCGTGTGGGGCTCATCCGAGGACGGCGTGAATGACAGCTCTTTCCTTTTTCTGGTTTGTGGGCAGAAACCGAGCCCCATGGTTCCATCGCAGGGAGAGTGTGCGGGTTTGGGAGCAACTGGGAGAATGGCTTCGGGTGTTGGGGGCGCCAGGTGCTACCCCCTCTTTGATCTGTCTGCTTAAAAAATCCCACCCTTCCAGTAGCCTCGCTTCAGGCCGTGCGGTTCTGCAGGGCTTTCTAACCCTCCTTTAAATAAAGATCAAATAAGAGCTGGCTCCGGGCAGCCGCTGCTTCCTCTGGGGCTTGTTACTCCGCAGAGGTCTGGGTTGAAAGCGCGAGTGGGCGGCTCTGCAGGATGGAGCACGCCAGACCCGCGGCCCCAAACCGGCTGGAAAACTTGGTCAACTGGGATTTGATCCGACCCTGATCTGTCTCTTCCCGAGTTTCTAAAATAACAGGTGCAAATGCTCCTGTGTGCCAGGTATCAGCTCATTTACTCCTCGCAGTAACCTGTAAGGTAGGTGATCATTCTGTCACTCCATGTTACAGATTGGCAAGTTGAGGCACAGGAAGTGACATAACTTGCCCAAGATCATACCAAGGGAAGCAGCGGAGCTGGGGTTTGGGCCCCTTGTTTTGGGCCAGAGTCCGTGTAGGTGACCACTCTGCTACCCTACCAAGGACTCGGCCAAAGGTAAGTTCTCACCTCTTCCGCACGTGCAGACGATCCCCTTGGCGCACAGTGTGTCTTCCGCCCCAGCTTGGGGCGCCTGCACCCGGCGCTGCCTGGGCATCTGGGATTCCCCACGCGTTCCGGGAACACATCCCCCACAGTGTCTGGGGTCGGGGAGTGACTCTGGAGTGACCCGTAACACTCGACACCTGGGGCGTCACGCCTTTCAGTTGTGCTCAAATAAGGCAGAAAATACCTGCCAAGTTAGTCCCGGGGTCAGCTAGAGGTGAAATGAGTTACAACAAGGGCAAAAACTCAGGGCAAGCTGAGCTTTGCTGCCTGGAAGCCGCCAGGCCCGTCACTGCTTCTGTCCGAGGAGGGAGGCCGGGCTGGGGGGTGGGGGGTCTGGCCCAGCAGACAGCGAGCTACTGGGCAGGGGCGTGGCAGGTGGGGAGGAGCACTGCGGCTGAGACGCCAGCAGACGCTTGTCTTCAGAGAGAGTCTCGAACAGAGAACTGTTCATCGGATGGAACTGGGTGCAGGGTGGGGCCGGAGCAGGTAGTGGGCGGCGCTGATCGTTCTCCTCACCTGGGCAGGTGCCTTCCGGGTGTGTGAGCAGGAACACCTGGGCCCCCTTCTCCCTCAGAACTGAGAGAGGAGCAGGAAGTTGGGAATGAGTGGGGAGCCAGCTGCCTCTCAGCACCCCACATGTACACGCTCACATGTGCACTTGCACATACAGGAGACAAATGCACACACGAGACGCACACAGTACACACACACAGGACATATATGCACACACAGGACACACACACATACACAGGACACACATGGGACCCACATGCAAACACATGGATCACACACATACACACACAAGGACCCACATGCACACACACACAGGACACAGGCGCATACACACAACCACACGCATACATGCACATGCACGATCACACACACATGCACACAGTCACACACATGTGCATGTATGCATGTGCCCCCCCCCACTTCCCTAGGGCAGGAGCGCTTCCAGGCCACTCCTGTGGGGTCTGGCGTCCTTGCCGGGCACTGACAGACACTGCAGGATCCACCCAGGGCTCAGAGCCAGAGGCCTTTGGAGCGTCCCAGAGCTGCTCCCAGGAATGGAGGGAAACACACCAGGGAGAAGCGCCAGTTAAAGCTGGGGACCTGCGGCACCCGGGGAGGGGCCGCCTGGAGGCGGGTGGATGCCGCTGCTGTGCTTGGAGCTGACTGTTCCTTGCACGGTGATCATCCACTCGACAAGGTGCTGAGCCCTGCCAGTTTCCCGGCACCGCTGTCTGGGATGCAGCGGTTGGCAAGATAGATGAGCCTGCCCTGGTACTACAGTGGAGGAAGCAATAGTTTTTTAAAAGAGTAAAATATGCGTTTCTGTTTGAGGGCGAGTACCGTGGGGGAGGCAAGGAGAGAGGACGGCAGGGCGAGGAGAGAGCTGCAATTTAAACCTGTGGCAAGGGAGGCCTCCCCGGGAAGGCGATGGTTTTGTGAAGACCTGAGGGAGGGCAGGGGGAGGCCTGCGGAAGGGAGGACACTCTGGGCAGAGGCCCAGCCCCTGCAAATGCCCCACGGCAGGAACTGTGCTAGGCACAGGGAGCCGCAAGGAGGCCAGAGGGCTGGCGCGGAGTGGCGCAGGGACGGCAGGAGGCACAGCAGGGCCTGTGTGTGGCAGCGTCCTGCAGGCCTGGAGGGTGGGACTGATGACCTTGGCTCTGATGCGTGTGAGCCGTGAAGCCGGCTGAGGGTTCTGAGCAGAGGACTGTTGTGGTCCATTTTCGTGTTTGTGCTGGTGGAGCTGGGAAGGCGGAGGTGCCACGGACGGAGACGGGGAGTGTGTCCGAGCAGCGCTGGGGCATTTGGGTCTGGCCGTGCGCAGTGCAAGACGGCTGTGGACGTCCCGTGGGGCTGCCGGGTGATCTGCGGGAGGAGCGGGTCTGAGGCTGGGGGAGAGTGAGGCTGCAGACCACGCGTCGGGGAGATCTGCGTTCGGGACAAGGGGGCGAGCGCACACCGGTGAGTGTGGGCAGAGAGCAGAGACCGAGAATGAAAACCTGGTCCCCACTGCTGGGGGTGGTACAAAAGCCACCTCCCTCCGATTCCGTCCCCAGGTCTCCAGGGCGATCTCCAGGGCAGAGCTGTAGGAGGAAGGGTTCGGGGTCACAGACCCTGGACGCACCCTTCTAACTTGAGGTTCACTGACGCCGGTGGACAAGCTGAGACCTTGCTGGAACATTCCCCGCACACAGCTCAGCAGGGATCAGGACGGAGACAGTGTGAATTACAGCTCCGCTGGGCCTCTGGCTCGGGGCTCGCGCGTTTGCACGCCCAGCCACGGCTGTGCGATCGACCTGCAGCACGTGTGGCCACGTGTGTCTGTTAGGGGACCCTGTTTGCCCAGCTCTGTCCTTGGCTTTTGCAGTCCGGTAACTGCAAATAAGGAAAAATGGAGCTTTTATCACAAGCAGCGGAATCTGTCATCTCTCCCCGCGCGGACATCCGCAAGAGCGTCTCCCCCCTGCTTCTGTAATAACATTTATTTTAACCAGTCGCTCGTGTCATTTTTCTTGATTCACCTCCACCTTGGGCACTTTCATTACTTTCCTCGCGGAATCCAGGCTCAGATTTAATTTGCCTCTCCCCCTCGGCGCCCCGGCAGAGCAGCGGGGAGAGGCGAGGGGTCCCGGGGGGACTTCACCAGCAGGGGCCTGAGCCCCCTCGGGAGCAGCTGGGCTGAGGACACGGTGCTCCCGGGAGAGTCAGGGTCTCCCGCAGTACGTGGGGTGCTCTTTGCTGGGCAGGGGGTGCCGAGCTCTTCTCCCGAGGTCCCTCCTGGGCAGTCCCTTCCCAGAGTCCGGGCAGGCCCTGTGCCTCCCTCCAGCCGGCCGGCATGCCCACCGGAGCTTGACACGCACCAGAGGGGTGTCGGTGCCGGGGTCCTGGGCCGAGAGCCAGGAGTCCAGGCTCTGGTCCTGGATCAGGTGCAAACTCCTGGTGTGACCTTGGGCAAGTGGCTGCCCGTCTCTGGACCCTCAGGAGGTGAGGGGGATGGGTTGGATGCATGATCATCCGGCCTGCGACTTCAGGAGGGGCTGGTGAGTCTGGTGGGCGATGGTGGGTTCAAGACTCCGGCTGAGCTTCTGCCGTGTGCTTGGGGCCTGGCTGTCTGACTCTCTCGCTTCTCCATCCACAGGAGCTGCCCCCGGCCACCGTCTGGGGATGGCCAGTGGTTGCCCCATTCCTAGTGCTCAGCTCCCAGAGCTCAGTTTCTTAATCTGCAAAAATAGTCATACCTACTTCGTGGAATTACGGGGAGGATGCCAAGGTGGTGTCTGAAAAGCCTTCCTGTACCACACGCGGTGAGCTCAGGGACCGTCGGCTCTTAGCAGGTTTAAGGGCTCCATGGTGACCCGGCCGAGGCGTGCCTGGAATGCGCCTCTTCCAAAAGAAAAGGGCCCGACCGCTGCGCGTAGTCCAGTACCTTTGGGAATGCCGTGGCCTGCAGCACGCGGGCTCCATCTTGGATGGAATAACAGTTCAGCAGACTTAGGGGGCCCTGGCACAGGGCCGTGCTCCCTGCACTGTTGGAACCACTGACTTGGTTTCCTCACGGGGCAGCGAGTGGGGCCCGCTGAGCGTGAGTCGCCGGCCAAACCCTCGCCAGTCCCAAGTCTCTTGGGATGGGGGAGGCCATGGCACCCTGCACAGGCCTTTCCTTTAGGGTCTTGCCGGTGGTTCTCAGGGGAGGGGGCGATTTTGTCATCTCCCCCCTCCCCAGGAGACATCTGGCAATGTTTGGAGATATTTTGGGTTGTGACAGCCAGGGGAGTGGGTGCGTGCGTGTGTGTGTGTGTGCACGCGCCCAGAATGTCAGTAGAGTCCCCTCCTGGTTTGTGCATTGAAATCCCAATCCCAGGCCTTCAGAGTGGACTGCATTTGGAGACAGGGGCTTTTCAGAAGTAATTACGTTAACACGAGGTCATGGGTGGGCCCTAGTCCACTAGGACTCCTGTCCACAGGAGAAGAGATTAGGCCACAGACGCACCTAGAGGGGTGACCACGTGAGGACACAGAGAAGGCGGCATCTGCAGGCCAGGAGAGAAGCCAGCCCCGCCGACACCTTGCTCTGGGACTCCTGCCTGCAGGACTGTGAGGGGATAAGTTCCTGAGTTGAGGCCACGCAGGCCATGGTGCCTCGTGAGAGCAGCTCCGACAAAGCCACACGTGGCCAGGGCTGGGATGTGGCTGCGCACGCCCGCGATGACGTTCCAGAAACGAAGGTGGGGCAGCTGTCAGGGCCAACGTGGGAAGACAGCAGCCCCGTGGGGCTCCTTCCCCACTGCTCGGCTTCTCTCCGCCTTCTTGCTCTGAGTCTTAAAATGCCTATTTTAAGGTTGCTCTTGGATGGGCTTACTGGGTTTCGGTCCTGACTTCCTTCTCTGCCTCCACTCTGGGGGCACCGGATCCTGCCGCTGGGCTCCCGGGGCGGGAGCTGTCTTGTGAGGCGTCTCCTGCTGACGTGGTCCAGGCCCCAGGAACTCAGACTCCCGCGTCCCCCTGCAGCAATGGTGGCAGAAGAAAGCGGCTTCGGCGCTCACTGAGAGGCTCCTGGGGTGTTCTAGGACAGCCCAGCGGGAGAAGACACGCAGCAGAAAGCTACCTGTAATTCCCCAAACAAGCGGGGGCAGCAAGAGTGGGGAGGGGGTGGGGGAGGAGGAAGGAGAGAACATGGAGACCACGCAGACCACGGGATCACACAGACCACAGGGACTGCAGAGACCACAGACACCACAGATACTGCTGCTGAGGTAAAACCAACTGGATTGTGAAAGAAAAAAAAGACCGGGAATGAGAAAACGTACAGTATTCGGTCCCATTTGGAAGAAAACAGACTGTAGAAACTGTTGCAGGAAGAGCCTCCCACACAGCGTGGCTACCCTTAGGGACAGTTATGGCCGGACGGTGGGAAGGTGGGTGAGCTTAAGTTTTTACATCTCTGTTTTTGAAATGATCTAAAATGTATTATTTTTGCAATAGGATAAAATAAACAACCTTGTCTGGTAGAGAAAGGGCCAGGCCCTCGGCGTCGGCGGCCGGTGCTGTGTCACTGACGACCGCGGGAACCTGCAGAGGCCAGGCAGTCTGCCGAGGCTCTGTCTCTCCGTCTGTGGAAGGGGGACGTGGGAGCACATCTTCGCCATCTAAAGCCGGGGCCACCGTCCAGTCCTAGCGCGCAGCCGCGCACCGCCTGCCCTCCTCACACCTCACTGCTCTGTTCTTGCCGTGTCTGGGCCAGAGCCCTCACTCGGGAGAAGAATTCTCGCGGAATAACTTCGCAGGGAAGCTCGGGTGGTGAATTCTTCTCTTCCTTTCTCACGAAGCGAGTCCCACCTCCTTGCTTGGAAGCGGGTTTCGGGGGAGCTTTCCGCAAGGAAGAGACGCCCTGGCCTGTGTTGGGGCCATCGGGGTGAAGCCGTGTGCTGCGGCTGAGTCCTGGCCCCAGAGTGGACTCCTGGTCACGTGTCACAGGGAAAGGGGACCTCGGTCCCTCGGATCCGACTGCCAGGGGAGCCCCATTTTTTGGTTTTTTGGGTGGAAGGGGCAGCTACCAATAGGACAAAGTCCTGAGCTTGAGGCTGGGGAAACAGCTGTGGGCCAGCGCATCGCGTGGTCAGGGGACCGGTCCCCTGTGTGATTTGGGAACGCAGTTCTAGAACCTTCTCAGGATAGGGGAGGGAGAGGAAATTTCTGCCTCTGCCTTTACTTTCGATCATTATTATTTGTTCCCACTCCTGAAGCAGAGGCGAATGACTGTGTTTCTGTTTTCCGGCTGTTTTTACCTTTCTGCCCGCGGCTGCCGGGCCTGCGCCTCCTTCCCAGTCCCGTAGGTTTGGCCTAGAGTGGCTAAACATCCGAGCTACCAAAAGACCTTGTAAGAACAGCCAGAAGCTGCTCCGTGAGCCTTTTTATTAAAAACAACGAAACAAGATAAAACAATGGCAATAAAAAAACCCATTTAAAATGATCCCTTTTCCTGTGAGCATATTCAAACCCTTCAACGCGGTGCCCCACCCCGCCAGGGCCACAGCTGGAGGCCAGCGTCCCTGCGCCATCCTCCTTCACCCCCAGGCCGGTCCCTGGAGGCCCCACTTTCACCTTCCCTGTTTCCTTGGGGCTTTGCAGGGTGACCCTATAAAACCTGTCCTGACGACCAAAGCCAAGAAAGCTCCCGTAAGGACAGCAAATGCTCCAACTCTTCCACAAGGGGGGCGTCAGACACATCTGCCACCCCCTGCCACTGTAGCTTTAAGGCCTAAAATCACGTCAGCTCTGAGTTTTAAAGCAGTTTGTGCAAAAAGGAATTCTATAAATTGCACACACGCCATGTCGGACAGGAGGTAGCACAGTTATCCGACGCGTCTTTGGATTGACTGTTGGTTTGAATCACCCCTCGGGAACTTCTGGCGCCATCACGGAGGCGCAGGGCCGAGGGACCCCCTGTGCTCGGGAGCCTCGATGATTTTCCCTGCTTTAGTGGGTGGAGAGGAGATGCCATAGGGCTGTGAGGCATGAGGATGGGTGTCATTGTGGGGTACCTGGTCCTGTGCTCTGGGAATTCCTTCCTCTCCTGAGATGCAGCCCAGGGAGGCATTTGCTGTCCTCCAGGGGGCTGGGCCGTCTGTCTGGGCTGGCCTGTGTGCCAGGGCCTGGCATTGCTGCCTCTCCTACCCGGGGGAGCAGCTGGTCCCTGGGGGTCTCTTCGTGTCTCCAGTTGGGACTGTGGCTCTGCTGGGTCAGGGTGATGATGGGAATCTAGCGGGGTGATGCAGATGTCCCTGTGGGTGGGGTCCGACTTGTGTCCTTATCAGTGCCGGGCAGCTGGGCCATGGTGAGAACACTGGCCACTGCGTGGAGTGACGGCCTTGCTCACAGGGGGGAACCTGGCCCACGAGTCTCACACAGAGGCTGGAGCACACGCGTGAGTGTGGGGACCCCACACATGCTCAGTTGCAACACGGCAAATCCTTGCGGAGTAGAGCAGAGACGTGGTGACAGGCCAGGGCCAGTGGCGGGCTGGGAGGTCCCAGGTCTGCTGGGGGTTCTCGAGCCTTTGGTTGAGTGTCCTGCCAGCTAGAGCAGTAGCAGCAAGTCAGCCACGCAGCCCCCCAGAGAGGGGAAGAAAGGGTCCCGGGTCCCCTCGCTCCCGACGGCCCCGGCTCTCATAGGTCAGCATGTGGGAGGCGCAGTGCGGTTTGGCGCGGTGCCCAGGCTGGGACGACCCTTGGGGTAGCCCTGGGAGAACGTGGGCTGGGAGGTTTCAAGTCTTTAACAGAAATGTCCTTTCTGAATCTGGAGGCAGAGCTTTTGGGCTGTTAGTCAGAAAGAAAGGGGAGGGTGCCAGGGCAAAGAGTGACTGTGGGAACCCACACGCCACCAGCAGGGCAGAGCCGTGGATGCCTGGATGCCAACTGGATCAGCGCTGGACTGGAGGGCGGGGGTCCCTGGGCCCTGGGGGCGGGCGTTTGGAGGAGCCCCGGGCCGGGTGGGCCCAGCCGTGGTGACAAGGCCCTCACCATCCTCCCAGCTCCACAGCTCCCCTCGGTGAGCCTGGCTACATGGTCTCCAGTCTTTGAGGTTATTCTAATCTCTGGAGAGCGGGACTTACCACACGAGTCCGCCTTGCGTTATGGGACGTGGCAAAGATTTCCGTTCTGTGCCCCTCCTGTCCTTTCCGGGTGGGGGGACTTACAGTGCGTAGTAGCTAGCACAGTTAATAAAGTTTGGTGTCGGTGGTGGAACGAGGCCATCGCAGACAACAGACCGGAGGTGTCTGTCGAGGATGATGACAGCAGTGGCTTGGTGGTGAGTGGCGAGGTCATGCAAAACTGGTCAGGCGTGGCCGAGCCCCAGGAATGTTCACAGCTGATTCCTGCGCGCGCACGGCATGCGATGAAGCAGATCCGTAGGTCCGCGGCAGGCCTCGCCAGCGCCCTGCGTTGGGAGGAAACGGATGACATTTCTGCTACGCGAGCCTGCTGTTTGCACACCCCGTCCAGACTCTTGCTGGGTTCTGGAAGCAAGGTCCGCAGTAAACTGTGGGTGGGTCCATTTCCATGGCGTCCCCAGGAAGTTCCAGGATGAGGGGGATGATACTGTGGAGCTCCTGGCCTTTGGAAAACTGTATCTGAACACTGGGGCCCTGAGGATGGAGATGTGCCTCTCTCTTGCAGGATCACGGAGACACTTGTGTGGGGTCACCCAGCGCCTCCTGGCTGTGGAACCCTGAGCCAGGGTGGGAGACTCCGTGGGGGAAGGCAGGCTCCTGTCCTCGCAGGGCTTGCTGGCAGGTTCTGTGTGGTCCCAGCTCCAGCAAGTCCGGGAGGGAGGGTAGGGCTGGGCCGGGCGTGAATGTCAGCAGGACAGCCAGGGGCCTTGCTGTGTCTCCTGCTGCCCGTGTCCTTGGTTTCCACTTGGAAAGGAGCCCTTTGGAAAATGGCCACTTTGCGTCCCGTTCTGTAGGCGGGGAAGCCGAGGCTGAGGTCTAGGTACGCGGCCTGCTGTCCGCCGGCGGAGGCTGAGCTGGGAGCCCTCCCTGTCTCCGGGGCTTCACGTCGTCGCTGCCAAGTGGATAACTGCTTAATATATTTTCCTCCAAAGCTGAATAAATGGGCCTTTACAGAAATTTACTGAGGAAATAAACCACAGATGAAAAATCAAACACTTAGAAAAATCATTTAACGTTTTTATTTACACCATACACGAAAACACCAGCTTGGTTTGGGATTGGAGCTGTTACATAATTTATGGCCACAAAGCCAATTCCTAATGCGCCGTGCTCTCAAGTTTTGCAGGTCCCCGAGGCGCCCAATTTATATTCCGCTCTGCCTTGGAGAGGATGAGTGGCAGGCCGCGGCGGCGAGGGAAGGGTGCCTGCCCGGGAGCCGGGGAAGGCAAGCGGCTTGGAGAAACGGCTGGCAGCGATGGCATGTATGTAGGACAGCAAAGTGGTGTATAATGGAAGGATTGTAGTTTATTTTGACACTGATCATGTATTATTCAGCTAGAGTAAAAATAAACCTTATTAGCCAGGAAAATAGATCCCTTTCTCTACGCCCACGCTACGCCAAGCACAACACAACAGCGATGATTGGGACGATAGCGGCGTTCGCTCAGACGTCTCATCCGGCACTCGAAGAATCAAATCCCTCGCCGAGAAGAGATTTACAAACACGCAAGTGCATCTGCATAATGCACTTAATCTCTCCTGGAGCCCTCGGAGCTCCCGGGGGCAACGCGCGCCAGGCGGGCAGCCTCGCCGTGGGCACATGGGGCTCCTCATCTACTCTCTGCCCACTCGCGCTGCCTCTGTCCACCAACTCCGGGCCGGGCACCTTCACACAGCACCGTTGGCCTTAATCTTGCGGACGATGGAAGGAAGGTGCTCCGAGGCTGAGGGACGTGGCCACTGGTGTGTGCTGTGGGTTCAGCGTGACCCTGTGAGCATCTTGCTCACCCCGTGCCCCCAGAGCGGGTTCAAGAGCGTCCCCCATGGGGAATGTCAGGAGGTGACCTTCTCTGGAAGTGAGACCTTTGCATGTGCCACTATTTAAGACAAGGTCGTGCTGGATTAGGACAGCCCAAGTCCAATGGCTGGTGCGTTTGTAAGAAGAGAAAACGGAGGCGCGGAGACCCAGACACACAGAGGACACCGTGCGAGGACAGGCCGAGGCCGGAGTGACGTGTCCACCAGCCCAGGGAAGCCAGCAGCCACCAGCGGCTGTTGGGGGCCCTGGCACACCTTGCCCCTCAGAGCTTCGGGAGGAACCAGCCACACCTGGATTTCGGATTTCTGGCTCCTGGACTGTGAGAGAATAAACGTCTTGTCTCAAGCCACCCGGCGGTCGGTCATTTGCTGGGGCAGCCCTGGGACATGCGTTCGCTCCCCACCACCCGGGCCAAAGTCAAGGCCCCACAGGCCTCGTTCATTCCTGCACGGACAAGAGGGGACATGGGGAGGACAAAGTGTGACACTGCCCAGCGGAGCGCTGTTCTCCTGGGGGCGTTCTGAGCAGGTTATGTGCCTGAGAAGGGAAGGGCTCTTGGGTCAGCTTTGGCTTCTTGAGAGATGCAGGGACGGCGCAGGTGACGGCCACCACAGTGGGTGAGAAAGGACGGTGACGTGCAGGACTCTGAGGAGCCTCCCCCGGGGCTGGACTCCCTGAGGTCCTCTGACCTTCTGGCCTCGTGTGTGCCTTCAGGAGCCTGCAGGCCCCTGTGAGGCCACTGCCACCCCTGGGCGATTCAGGTACATCCTCCGGTGGTGCGTGCCCCCAGCAGGAGGGCTCAGAGGATGCTGGTGGGCTCAGGCCCTCTCTCGTTCCAGGGAGCGGAGGGGCGCAGACGCCATCCTCTCCTCCCGGCAGGGCCCGGCGAGGAGGGAGACCCAGGCTGGCCTTGGATGGTGAGTGTGGAGCCTGCAGAGTCGGGGACGTGCGGGGACGAGGACAGGGCCCAGAAGCACAGGTTTCCCCAAGCCCAACCTTCTGGGGTGGCCCTTGCGCGTGGCCAGTCATAGCCCTGGGAGGACCCACGCGGAAAGATGATAACAGGCGATTTGAAATAAGGTTATCTTTTCCAAGATGATGTACACAGACACAACACAATGAAAATAGGTTCTTTCTAGAACTTTCTGACTGTAGAGTTGTTTAGGTGCTGGCGTGGGTTGTGGTGGTGTGTGCCAGCTGTCTCTCAGGCACAGCTTGCCACACGGGATCGCTCTGGCCTCCCCAGGGCGCCTGGTTCCCTCCCTGCACCTGCCCCTCGTCTCCTGACTCAGTTTTACGGGGAGACATAGGACTTTCTGTGTCCCCCTTGGAGACACATCCCAGAGCTTTCTCCTCCAAAGCAGGACTTCTGGGGAGAGTCGATGGTGGCCGTGGAGAGGGATGGAATGGCCGGATTCAGCGTCCTCTCCAGAGATGGAGCTGGGGTCTCTGTGCCAAGGAGCTTCCTTAGGAGGCTGGAGGTGGAGGTGGCATCGGGGCAGGGACCTTCCTGTGCCCATCTGTCAGCCGTCCGCTCGCCGTCTCCCTTGAGGGCCGGTGTCTGCGTTTCCTGGGGCTGTTTTCACACACGGGCACAAACTGGGGGCCCCGAAACAACAGGAATTTATTCCCTCTCCGTCCTGGGGGTCTGAGTCTACAACTCGACATCTGCAGGCTGTGCCCCTCTGAAGCCTGGAGGGGAAGGTCTTTCCTTGGGTCTTGCAGCTCCCGGCGGCTCCAGTGTCCTTGGCTTGTGGATTCGCTGCCCGATCTCTGCCTGTGTCCCCACACGGCCTCCCCTGTGTCCTCTGCTGTTTCATAAGGACAATTATTGTTGGATTTAGGGCCCATCCTGGTAATCTGGGACGATCTCACCTGGAGATCCTTGGCTGGGTCACATCTGCAAAGACCCTTTCTCGAAATAAGGTCACACGCACAGGTTCCAGGGGTGAGGACGTCAACGTATCTTTTTGGGGGGTCACCCTTCAGCCCACCCGTCAGTCTTGAAGTCACACAGGGTCCAGGTCCCGGAGACCCCCAGGGCCCTTGCCTGTGATCCACATTCTGGGCCCCACTCCAGCGCTGCCGCTGGGGGCTCCCGAGGGTGGCCCGGGGGTGTGCGTTCTGCAGGGGCTCTGGGCAGTCCGCACGCCCCAGCGCGAGGACCCCGACCTCCAGGATCGAGATCTAGCCACCGTCCAGCCGTAGAGGAGGAAAGTGAACAGAAGGGAAAGATCACTTCTGTTTCTTTGTATTTTATGATTGTTTTTTAATCAGTAAGCTTTGCTCTGTGAGGGCAGCTCCAGGTTCGCGCCAACACAGAGCTGACGTGCAGGGCGTCCCCGTGTACCCGTCCTGCGTGCATTTCTCTCTGTCTTTGAAAAATTATTCAGTTCAGACACAGCCTGAAGCTTTTGGAAGACTCAATGTCAGAGGAAAGCTGCACCAGCTGGGGAGGGACGGTCTGTGTGGAGTCCCCGCGTCACCTGTGGGGAGGCAGGTGTTGTATCTGGTCCGACAGGTGTGAGGGAAGCAACTTCTCCGCAGGCTGCACAAATATTTCCAACAGGACGTTTCCTTCTGGAAACGGCTCAGTCTCTTCCTCCAAGACCGCCGTCCTCCTTGAGCCACGCTCAGCCTCCTGACGGCAGCTAACGCAGCGCGCTAGCACAAGTGCCCACTGTGTGGTGGGTCCGGCCTCGCTGCTTGGCACCCCTGTCCCGCGTCTTAGTCTGCGTGAGCTGCTGTGACAGCATACCACAGTTGGTGGCTCGTAAAACACAAACATCTATTCCTCACCATTCAGGGGGCTGGGAAGTCCGAGATCAAGGTGCCAGCGTGTGTGGCCTGTCGAGGGCCCTGCTGGTGCCCAGGTGACGTCCCCTCCACGTGTCCTCATGCGGCGGCAGGGGAGAGGCAGCTCCCAGGGGCCTCTTTGCAAGGGCACGGACCCCATTCCCCGGGACCCCACCCTCATGGTCTCTTCACCCCGCAGAGGCCCCCCTCCTAACCCATCATCTGGGGGGTGACGATTCCAGCATGAATTTTGGGGGGGACACACATGTTCAGACCACAGCCCCCTCCACCCCACACGACGGTGATGCAGCATCAAGGAAGGGAGCATTTATCAAGCACCCGCTCTGTCTGGAGAGAAGTGGGGAATGGGGCAGGCACCGTGGTGCCCAGGAGGAGGTCACCACCTGGGGAGGCTGTGGTTTTTGGTGGTGTAGACACTGCCTGCCTCTGCCTCCCAGCTGAGCCGCTTAGTGAAGCCACTTAACCTCTGTGTTCCTTGGTAAGCTCATCAGTAATACTAATACTGCCAAGGAAGGGTGCAGGAGAATGAAATGAACGGGTGGACGTAACCTGCTTAGAGCTGGGCCGGGTGGAGTCAGGGTCACTTGGCTGACTTTGCTCAGCTGGGCTGTGACTCCAGGTCTGGGCCGTGAGTGGCCACATCTGTGCGTTCCAGCCTCCACGCCCCAGGCTGCACGCGCCTCAGCTCCTTAGTTCTTTCCACAACCTGGGGAGGGGGCTCTGCTGTCGTCACACCCCCAGGTCACAGACCAGGCACCCAGGAGGTTATGGGCAGTGGCTGAGCTGGGACCGGATTGGTCTGGAGTCATCTCTAGACAGAGAGGGAGGGGGACTGGGGGGGCACATTCATGTAACTGCAGGGAAAGGGAAGGTTTGGGGCCAGTCGGGGGTTTTGTGTGTGACAAGACGATGACCCGCTAAGTTCCAGCGGGTTCCAGGCATTTTGAACAACACGGTGGATTAAGCAGGTGAGAGGCCTTCAGGGCTTCCCTGAGGGCAGAGCTGGGCCCGGGAACAGAATAAACGAACAGCATCTTTCATTGATTCTAAGATGTACAGGGTTTTTTTAAATTAAAAAATGTTTTTTTGGTAGAGACAGGGTCTTGCTATGCTGCCCAAGCTGGCCTCGAACTCCTGGGCTCAAGGGATGAGGAGGCCCTCAGAAGGCCCGCCTTGGCCTCCTGAGGATGCGCGGTGTTAATGCTTGACCATCTCTGGGGTTAGGACGTGTCCATAATCAAAGGCGTCTCCCACCGTGGTTGCCAGGTGGCCACTGGGACAAGGTCTTTGTACCTGCCTGGGCCTGAAGAACGAGACAGCCTCAGCCTCAAAGCTTGCAGCGGGGTGGGGGCCTGGAAGAAAATTCTGGAAAGAGCAGTGTCACATGTGTGCCCCCAGGAGACAATAGGCTGTGGGGAAGTGGCCGGGGAGGTTGAGAATCAGGGGTCAGCAGAGGCGGAGGTGGGAGGCTGGCGGCTACAGCTTTTCGTCCTTTTGCGGGTTCTCTGAGTCCGAGACGCAGCCCTGATGCTCGTGACAGCTCGGAGGACCCCGGCGAGGAAGGCACAGACCTTACCGGCTCAGAGCAGAAATGAAATCGCAAGATTCGGACTTGCATGTGCGCAAGTTTTAGAAATACCTTAACAAATTTATTTTGCTTATATCTTTCTTTTTATGTGTGCGCCAGAGAGATAGCCAATACAAATTCATGTCTAATTAAGTCTAGAAGAGCTCCTTCAATAAGTACAAAATAAAAATTATAAGTGACCAGAAAGCACTGTGTCAGTTTAATTGGCAGCTTTTTTTCTTTCCTAGTGGCACATAAAATAACAGCACGTTGCCATCCATGGTGTCTTAAATTCAGTGAGCTAGTCTAAGTAAAATATAGCGCTTAGCACTGGCCGTGTGCGGGGCACGGTTATGTGCGTGCTGAGTATTTGCTCATTTAATTCTTACAAGGTCACAATGTGGAGGAGGAGCCGGCCTGGGGTGTTCCTGGGTGGGTGGGAGGGAGTGTGGGGAGTTAGGGGCCCTGGGAGAGGTTTGGCAGGAGCCCAGAGGGTGAGGGTGCCGTGCCTGGGGTGGAGGGTCCCAGTGGTTCTCAGGAGACACCCGGGCACAGGGCCCTGGCTCACTGGGGCACGGGAGCAGCTGTGACCAGCGTGAATCAGCCACGTGCCCTGAGTCTGCTTCACCCTGTGGCCCTGTGGGAACCCAGCGCTGCGCAGAAGGACGCGCCCCAGAGAGGAGCGGGTGCCACACTGCCCACTGGGCGGGCGCCAGGCCAAGCACCAAGCAGGGGCTCTTCTCTTCTGTCCTGAAGACGTTTGCAGTTTTGAGATGAAAGGGAAGGACGGGGACGGATCCAGGTTTCCTCCGTGGTCTCCTCCGAGCAGCTGTCTCACGGCGCTGTCTCGGCCAGCCTGGGCGGCTGCAACAAAGGACCATGGGCTGGTGACTCTTAAACAATGACACTTGCTCCTCATAGTTCTGGAGACTGGAAGTTGGAGATGAGGGCCAGTGAGCTGGGCTCTGGTGAGAGCCTCTTTCTGGGTGCAGACGGCACCCTGGGTGTTGGTCCTCACGTAGTGGAAAGCTGGCGAGAGAGCTCTCTGGGTCCCACTGGTGAGGCTCCACCCTCATGACCTCATCACCTCCCAAAGGCCCCACCTCCTACTCCCACCACCTGGGGTTAGGGTTTCAGCATACGAACCTGGGGGACGCAGACGTTTAATCCATACCGGGCTCCCGCCTGACCCCCTGGGAGGCACAGGTCCATGGCGTCCGCCTGCTGGCCACAGCCTTCCTGTCGAGCAGCAGGTCTCCCTTCTCGGGCCACCTTCCCCTTCTGGGGTGCCGAGTAGAGCAGGGACAGACGTGGGCTGGAGAACCCCGGTTCTGCTTCTGGCCATGCAGTGCAGGGGCCTAGAACAGCCAGAGCGCCAGCTGGTTGGTTCCTGCGTGGAGGGGCCAGACCCGCTCCAGGCTGCTTCTGGGATTAAATGACCAAGGCCACCTCCAGGACCACCGAGTGCCGGGCAGCGGGCCAGGCGCTCTCTGGGGCCCTGATTCGGATCCCATTTGCTCTGTTAGTCTGTGCTTCCCTGTAACAGCAGGTGGCAGCGGTGGGGTGGGAGGCTCATGCCCTGGAACCACATGGTCCTCTGGCTTTGCCGCGGTAGGCCTTGGCGGGCCGGCAGGAGCAGGCGCTTTGTTTGTGGCCCTGGCTCAGCCAGTCGGAGCTTGGGGTTTGCTTTGTGTTCTCACGTTTTGCCTGCCCTGCGGATGGTGGCAGTGCCGTCTGGCAGGATCACGGGTACAGACTGGGCACGCGGTAGGTGCTCTGTGGCCTCTGCTCCGAGAGGCCCTGCGAAGGGCCGTTCACAGGCGATTTCTTCATCGGTGCAGTTAGTGGACACAGCGGGTCCCCGAGGCGTGTGCGGGATTTGACTGAATCAGCACAACCCCGGCTGCCTGGAAGGGCCGCCGCAGCCCTGGTGAAGGAGAGCACACTCCTCCTCACGCCAAGCGACGCTGGCGCTGACTCCGACTCCAGCGCGGCCACGTGGCTGGCTGAAAGACCTCCTGCTGGCGGGGGAGGCGGTGACAGCTGGGTGGCGCGAGCACACGTGCGGCAAGCCGTCGTTTCATGGCTCAGGATCCTGATCAGATGGACGTCCGTGAGCACCTCGCACAGAGGGGAGAAACGCAGGACGGAGGGCGGGACCCCGAGGGGCTCGCGGACATTGCTGTTGGCAGAAGACCTCCTCGGCTTCCGCTGGCGGCTGTCCCCGTCTCTGTGGCCCAGATAACAAAATGCTACAGTGTGGAGTGTCAAATGAGATAAAATCTATCCGTTTGCTGATACTGTCCTCCTACATGGGCCCTAAAATTGTCTGGAATGATGCACAAAGCCCAGTCTTTGAGCGCAGATTCAGGCAGGGCCGGCTGAGGCTGGTTCCTGACGCATAGGCCGTGCATCGTTTTGAATATTTACATGGGTTTTTATATGATGCTTTGGTGAGCGCGGGCTTTGGTGCTCAGGCCCTTCTGCAGCACAGCTGATGGGAGGTGCGGGCTGGTGGGCGCAGCTAGGGGCGTTGATGTTTGGCGGGAGAGGGAGGCCCCGGCGGTTGGACCTGTTGTCCAGGGCAGGGGGCAGGAGGCCGTCTGCACAAGTGGTGGGTTTGTGACAATAGCCCTTGTGAGAGCTGGGGGCCGGCCGGGCTGAGTGAGGTGAGGCCGTCAGTGACCACGGAGGGATGAGAAGGGAGTGAGGACACCTGCCTGTCCTGGGACAAGTTGCTGAACACTGGTGTGCTCTGTGAGCCTTTCTGTATTGCAAGAAACCATACACGTGCCCGGAACACCCCTGAAGGCTGTCGCGGATGAACAGGAGGCTGTGTGGGAAAGGCTTTGACAGCACCCGGTGCCGGGTAACTGCGGAGATGCCCTCTGCGTCCCGTGCCAGCGGGGCTCCTGCGCAGGGCTGGGGCTCTATGCGTCTTCTCTCTTGGGCTGTGCTGGCACCAACAGCTCCCACACTGCAGGACAGGGACGGGAGGGCCCCCTCAGAGCAGAACCGCAGCCCAGGAAGCTGGTGGCAGCAGATGAGCTCCTGCTACAAACCCGCGTTTCAGGGCAGAGCGCGGGTCCAAGCTCTTCCACCTCCACAGGACTCTTTGGGGAAAGTCTTACCTCTGAGCCTCAGCTCCTGAGCTCAGCACAGTTGTGGGGTGACGGGTGTAGCTCCCCTCCTTGCCTGTCCCAGAGCCAAAGCTCCCGAGACACCAGCTGCTCTCGGATCGGCAGCTCTGCAAGTGGCTGCCGTCCTCCGGCTGCCGGGAGAACCGAACCTGCGCAGGCCACCTTTGCCTGTGCTTGGCCCTGACCGGCCTCCTGCTTTGCCTCTGGGGCACTGAGAAACCTAGAGCCGAGTCCCGGGGCAACAGGGAGCCCCCGCAGACTTCTGAGTGGGGGCAGCGTGGGCTCCAGGCCCTCAGCTGCGGGGCCAGGCACCTTATGACTTGGCCCCAAGCTGACCTTGCCGGGCAGCCTCACACGCCCCCAGAACGAATCCTCTGCCCCAGTGAGCTCTGCCTGCTTCAGGTGCCTAGAACATTCCACGTCTCTCCCTGCCCCTCCCTGCCCGGCTCGCCTGCCCTGTCTTCCGTGGTGCCGGCCCACCACGTCCTGAACTCCGCCCTCTCTGTCCGCCCCGCGGTCATCAGGGAGGTGCCGAAACAGCACGCAGTGTTCTGGAACCTCCCACCGGTCACATCCAAATGGAAAAGGGAGGTGAGGGGTCTCCTCAGCAGGAGAAAGAGGCTTTTTCAGTGGAGCCCAAGAACAGGGTGTGTGCGGAGGCCAAAGACTGGGTGTGGGTGGCGCGAGCCGACGCTGTGTCCTGAATATCACCGGGGCTGGGGCCGAGGGGCCATGTAACCTCGTGTCCCGGGAGCCTGTGCACCCTCAGCCCCTTGGGGACGTGGCACTGGCTCCCTGCCCCAGGCCGCGGGCACCCAGCGCTGAGCTGAGGGTTCACAGCAGGGCCCGGCGTCGGCTTGCTCGCTCTTCCGGGGTCTGGGCAGTCACTGTGGCGTTCTGCTTGCCTGGGCACAGCTTTCAGGAGCTGGCGTCCCAGCTCCTCCCTCTGTGGGGGCCAGAAACCAAGGCACAGAGGGGCCGAAGCAACCACCCCAAGTCACACAGCCAACACGTGCCGGAGCGGCGCTTCGCGCCAGGGCTGCCGCCGGCGCCTGTGCTCAGGCCGGTGCTGGGCACAGCTGTCCACTGTGGACACAGGCGCTGTGTGCCAGGCGTCCCCGACGGCCTGCAGGACACACAGACGCTCCCCCACCCGCAGCTGAGGATCCCTGGGGACACGTCCTACCAGGGCTGCCGTAAAGTGTGAGGAGACGAGAGATGGGGCACGTTTTCCTCTGGAATGTGCTTGCAGAACTAAGTATTTGAACAGCGTGAATTATTCACGTTACAGAGACCTCCGCTTCACGGGAGCAGGCGGAGTAACTGCTAAGTGGAGGTTATTTAAGTAGGGCTTGACTTACAGCATCGGAGGTATCCATTTCACAGGGAGAACGAGAGCGATTTGGAGGATGCAGGGGGCTGGGGAGGAGGGCGCCCGACGGCTGGCACCCACCTGGGGGCCCCTGAGGGCAGAGCCCGCATCCTGGGAGCCGTTCCCCTCGTGGCAGCCGAGTGGCTGACGTGGCAGCGGCAGCTGGAAGGCCCACGTGTCCGTTAATTTCCTCTGCCTGTTGCGGAAGCTCCTCCGAAGGTGGCGCCCAGGGCTCTGTGCTGAGGGGTCACTGGCCACCGCCTGCAGTTTCTCTCTCTGGCCACAGAGAGGGTCAGGGCCACGGGCTGACTGTGGGGCCACCGCAGGCCTGGGGAAGGGTGTGGTCCTGAGCAGAGACCACAGACCAGTGATCGCCCAGGGCTGGCGTAGCTGCAAGAATCCTGCTCAGAATGGGGTGGGAAAGGGGGGCGCATTAGCTAGTGTCCCTGGGAGCCCTGCAGGGGCCCCCCAGGCAGGGCTGGGCTCTCTGCTGGATCCGGGGGCCTTCGCCTGGCCTGTCTTGCTGTGACCCGTTGCTCCCTGCACCTTCCGGCCCAGGGAGTTCATCGCATCTGTGACTTTGTCACCCTCAAGGAGGGCTCTGGCCGGGCTGGGGCCACCTGCTGCAGTCGGTACCCACAGCTGCTCGCAGATGACCCAGCTTAGAGCAGCAAGCAGGGCCGCCTCTCACAGTTCCTGAGAGTTAGGAACCCAGGAGGGGCTTAGCTGGGGGCTCTGGCGCAGGGTCTCTCTTGAGGCTGCCAGCACGCGGTGGGTGGGCCAGCACCGCCTCATCTGAAGGCTCGACTGGCGAATTCCCTCTTGAGCCCACTCCTCAGCCACGCTGGCCTGGGCTTCAGTTCCTTGTCTGCTGGGCCTCTCCTAGGGTCCGCTCATGACATGACTGCTGCTCTCCCAGAATTTGAGCAGAGAGACAGGTGTTGGGGAGGAAGAGAGAGAGAGAGTGAGCGAGACAGAGGGAGAGACAGAGAGACACAAAGACAGAAACAGAGACTAAGGAGGCCACAGTCTTCTATAAGCAAATCTCAGAAGTGATGCTGCCCCTTTGTCAGAGTCTGTTGGTCACGTAGACCAGTCCTGACACAGTGGGGAGGGGGCTACGCAAAGCTGTGACCACCAGGAGGTGGGGGCACGGGGGGTCCTCTCAGAGGCTGGCCCCCCACATGCCCAGCCTGAACCTGCTCATGTCCAGCCCAGTGACTCCCCTGGGCCTGCAAAGTGGGGGCCACATGACTGATGCCCCCATCTCGGACCAAGTGAAGGGAGGCCTGTCATGTCCCCCCCGCATCTGCCTGTGTCCCAGTGTGTCACAATGTCATGGACGTAGGCATGTCAGGGTTGGGCGTCGGCAGCCCTCCAGACCTCGGGCATTCTGTCCTGATTCTAATCCCCGCCTTGGGTGGGGGGACACGTTCTATTAACAGATGTATCCGGATCCGCCCCCCCCACAGTCAGATTTCCCTGCACACACCTGGCGAGGTTTCCACCGAAAGCTCTTCTTCAGCTGTTGTCTGAAGGTGTGACTTGGGGGCACAGATGCAGATGTCCCCATTTCTGTTCACCAGAGTGTTTCTGTGAGTTTATTCTGTTGCAGGCGTGGAGTTTCTCGGGCTCCGCTGGGAAGCAGAGCCCCTTCTCACTGCTGGTGAAGGATGCCCCTGCCCCGGAGCCGCCACAGAGAAGGCCATGCCTGCAAACGTCACGGCTAAGGCAGGCCCTGGCTCCAGAGGGTCTCCTGCCTGTGAAATGTGACCTTTGTCTTAAAAGCGAGCTGCAGTTCCGATGAGGTGTCTTAATTAATAATGTGTTGATGTGGCAATGGTATTTAAACCAAAATCTTTGCTTTCTTAAAGGCATAATATTTGTGATTTTTCCAACCAGAAGGAAATCATTAGTGCATTTTACTTCTCTCACAGGAATAGAGGGAAAACGAAAGAGAAAAAAATCCCTGCATAAACTTGTTGAATTTTTAAAACATTAAGCAAAGTGAGAATTTAATGACATTTAAATGAACAATAATAATTCTATAACGAAAGTTTATTTATTCAATTGTCAGAGGCTCATTGCTGAGCGATTTCATCTGGAGGGTGCCTGGGGACTCGCCGTGGCTAAAGTCAGATGGTCCAGGTGGCGCCAGGTGGTTTTCCGCGCTGCAGTTGGCAAACGGTGTTTCCCTGCCGAGTCCTCCTGGCCAGGCTCTCTGCGTGGAAGTTGAGAGATGTGATCACACAGTCGTTCATCTTTCGAAGTGAAGCCCAAACTTCTCCTTTTAATAAACGGTTGGTTTATTGGGGGCTGGGGGCTTTTGGTCCGGCAGGAAGTTCGGTTAGACCCCTCACCTGCACGCCCGGTGTCCACGCAGTGTCGCCCCCAGGTGTCCCTGCTCGCCGCCTTGCCCCGAAGGCCCAGTGATTACCTTCCGAAGATCGTTGGCAAGGTGTGCAATCTGTTCCTACCTCCCGCGCTCTGATTCTGCTCTTGGAGGCAGAAGTCTGCACGTTTAGACCCCGCGACCGTGTCTCCGCAAAGGCTGGTCTTCCCAGAGTTCAGTTTTCAGCGGCGCCCCTGGCTGCGCTGAGCCTCTATGAGGAAGAGCGGCATGAAGGCCGGCCACTCCGTGGCCCCACAAAAATGTTATCAAGGACACGGTTTCCGCTTTGTCACACAGGCGTCCCAGGTCAGCTGCAGCAGAAGTTTCTTCTCAGGAATGTTTGTGCTCCCTCCTTTCCGATAAGACCCGTTCACCTGTCCACAGCTCTCCACTGGGTCTGCCAGGGGACTTGGAGCCACATCCGAACCTCAGCTATAGAAGCCAGTTTTGTCTCCTTCTTGTCCCTGGTTCTTCTGTCCTTGGGGCACCTGTTCTCGGGGTCCTGATCTCCATCTCAGCTGGTGTTTGTCATCTTCCAGAGGCACCAGCTGGGGGTAGGAGCTTGGGTTTTAGGTTCAGCTGGGTTGGGTTGAAATCCCAGCTGTGTGGCCTTGGACAGGTGACTTAACTTCTCTGAGCCTGATCATTACCAGTTTCCATATTTTACATGAAGTGAGCCCTGCTTTGCGGGTCAGGGAGCTGCAGCCTGGCCAGGACTCGCAGAACTATTCTAGCTTCTCACACACGTACAGGTAAACAAGCACAGAGCGATCACATTTGCTACCTGTGCACGAACAGGTAGATTTATCGGCTTACTATGTTTAATCTTTGGAGGAGGCCAGAGGGGTTTTCAGTGTCTCAGGGTTGGGAAGGTTCCCTCTGTGCATTTCACAGATGAGCCCTCTGACGCGGTGGGGTCCCCACTGCCTGGGTCTGGAAGGCCGGCGGCCTCGTTCCCGGCTTACCGACAGTGGAAGCTTCTGTCTCACAGAAAGCACATCGGGGACCCATTTCGGGCAACGCTGCTGCATGTGGTGGGTCAACACCTTAAACGAGGGGTGAGAGAGTGGCCTCGTCCCCTGTGGGCTCGGGGTGAGGGTGGCCTGGGGGAGGCTGTGGCAGGGGTGTGCCAGACCGTGCCAAGCATCAGAGTGCGGGCCCTCCCTGTCTGGGCCGGTTTGGCAGAGGTCGCAGGCCGGAGCTCCCAGGCGACTCTGGCTGTCACTGGGCAGGGTTCGGGAAGCCCCGGCCCGTAGAGGTCGGACCTTATGACCCTAATTCCTTCCAGCCCCAGGCTCGGGGCTGGCCCAGAACCACCTGGGAGGTTTGTCAGGTCTGTTGCTCTTCTCCCATGGAAACCACCAGGAACAGAACGCATTTTTAAAAATTATTACTTTTACTCCAATTTGACTTAATTTTTTTCTTTCTAAGGCCATTTGACACCAGAGATGATAAATCTGGGAGGGAGGCACCTGGGAGGGGCCGTGTTATTAACACCTGGAGTGTAATTCAGATGGATAGCGGGGTTTCCGTTCCTGGCGCTTCCCCGGTGGTCATTGAGCCACCCGCCGCCGCGCAGCGTCCTGCGACCTGGTCCCTGCCAGGGGCAGTGATTGGTGCCGGGTTCCAGGGTCCACCCTGGGGGCTCTGGGATGTCACTGAGTGACCGCTGTTCTGGGCCACTTGGTTTTCATGTGCGCGCCTGGGACCTCGGAGCCGGGAGGCCCTGGGGGGGCACCCTACCTCCCCACCCTGTCTCCGCTGTCTGACCAGCAAGGCAGGGCAATCCTTCCGGAGACCTCTCTCCATCCCGGGCTCCTGGCTGCAACCATTGGTCACTGTGACTGGCTTCTGCGGTGTATTTTCTGTCACTTGCTGTGTGTCTCTTTTGTCAAAATCTCCACTCCATCCGGATTATCTTTTCCGGGTTGGCCCATGCTTATTCATCTGGATTCGAGGGGACATTTGTCCTCCGACTTCCTCCAGGATGGGGACTGGCCATAGAGGCCAGCTCTCGCTCTTCCCTCCGGAGTCCCTTGTGTACCTTGCACAGGGAGAGGGTCCCGAGTCCCCAGCGGAAAGGGAGGAGAGCCAGGCAGGGTCCTTGGAGCCTGGCAGATGCACCCCGGCCATCCCTAGTGTTTGAGTTTCATGGTACATTAAAAATTGAAAAAAGCAGGAAGTTAACACTAAACAGGGTTTCAATATCCTAGACCTGGTTTTACATTACACAGATTAACACATTTACTCCGAATGTTAACTCCACAGGGAGGAGTGTTATCCCCATTTTGACAAGATAAAGGCCCAAAACAGGATTTAAGAACTAAAAAAATCTAAAAGGACAAAGAAACCCATCATGAAATTCTAAATAATTAAAGATCTATTCACTATACATATAAGTTGACCCATGAACTTTGGGAGTCCACTTATATGTGGATTTTCTCCCGTCTCTGCCACCCCGAGACAGCAAGACGAGCCCCTCCTCTTCCTCCTCCTCCTGCTCGGCCCACTCAGCGTGAAGCTGTCGAGGATGAAGACCTTTATGATGATCCACTTCCACGTCAGGAATAGTAAACATATCTTCTCTTCCTTATGATTTTCTTAATTACGCTTTCTTTTCTCTAGCTTCCTTTATTGTCAGAATACAGGATCTAATACACATATAAAATGTGCACTAATTGCCTGTTTATGCTGTTGCTAAGGCTTCCAGTAAACAGTAGGTGATTCCCGAGTTAAGTTTTTGGGGAGTCGGAAGTTATGCATGGATTTTCAACTCTCTGGGGGATTGGCAGCCTAAGCCCCGTGGTGTTCAAGTGTCAACTATATATGCGCCTAAATTCACAGCTTCAAAAAGTATGAAGCAGTCCTAACGTCCTAACAGAAACCCAGGAAGAGATAGATACGTCAACACTCGTAGCTGGACCTTTCAGTGATCAAGCAGATAAAAGACATCAGGGATACTGGTCGCCGTGATTGATGCGAGTGAGCTGCAGCTGTGACGCGCACACTGGGGATGCGCCCTTCCTGCCCCCACGCCAGACGTTGTGGGGGGTCACATACTGGGCCACCACGGAAGGCTCCGTAAGTTCCTGAGAATTAATAGGATAAACTGCGTTCTCTAACCACAGATAAATGACATTCCAATTAATAAAAGGATAGTTTTAAAAAAAAACTCCAATAATTTGGAAACTAATTAACATATTTATGAATAATCCCTGGAAATGATCAAGGAAATTAAGACGTATGTAGAGTAAGTGATAATAAAATGTGACACGTCCGCATCCGTGGGGAGAGCCGAAGCAGTTCTTAAGGGGAAACTGTTAGTTTTAAATGCATTTGTCAGGAAGTGGCAGGTGGGACAAACAGATGAGCCAGGGATTTCACATCCACAGCTGGAAACAGAGGAAGAGAGCAGCCCCCGCCCCACCCACCCCAGAAAAAATTAGAAAGGAAACAAAACATGTAAGGACAGAAACAAGTGGAATAGACAAGACCTACGGAGGACGCACGAAACCAAACTCTGGTTTAAAGAAGCGACGTGCTAGGCAGACTTCCGGAAAGACCAGCTGAAAAAGAAGACAGGGAAGTTGGAAATAAATACAAGAATAAATTGAACAGGAATATTTCAGTAGATCTGGCACTTAGATGACATGGACAAACTCTTACAAAAAGTACAGAATACCAAACTCGTGAAAGAGAAAACAGCTTGAACAGACAAATGCATGTTGCAGAGGTTAAGTGGTAGGCAAAGACTTCCTGTCACCAGAAATTCCAAGTCCAGATGACTGGATTTGGAGATTTCTACAATAATTTCTAGAAACAATTCGTTTCTATTTTATACAAGATATTTGGGAAATTAGAAACTGAGTGAAAGCGCCTGGCTGGTTTTGAGAGGCTTGTGTAATCTGGACTTCAAAATCAAATAGAAACGACAGGAATAAAAAATATAAACGTATTTATAAACAAAGTTGAAAAACTCCTAAGTGAAATATTAGTTAATGGAATCTAATGGTATGTTAAGAAAAATAATAAATGGGGAGTTATCCAAGAGCTTCTAAAAATCTCTCGATGGAACCCCGTAATAGACTAAAGGAGAAGTACCGCATTTTTATCTCAAATCACTGCAGAAAAGGCATTTGATGGGGCTCAGTGCCTGTCTTAGCCCGTTTTGTGCTGCTACCACAGCACGCCTGAGGTCGGGTAATGTACAATGAACGGAAATGTATTTTCTCACAGTTCTGGAGACTGGGAGGTCCAGGATCTAGGTGCCAGCATCCGGTGGGGCCTTCTCGCTGCGTCATGAGCAGAAGGCAGGAGGGACAAACTCACCTTATACGAGGGCACCAGTCCCCCCACAAGGGTGGGCCCTCAGGGCCTAATCACCTGTTAAAGGCCCCACCTCTTGATGCTGTTAAAATGGCAATACAATTTTAACACGATTTTGGAGGGGACAAATGTTCAAACCATAGCAGGACCCATTTGTGATAAAATATGAAAAAACAAAACAAAACCCCAAATCCCATCTGGCATCACATACATAGCTGGATCTCAGGGAGATGAAAGTCAAAACAGGAAAAGCGAAGGTTAAAGGAAAAGGTGGGAGAAAATCTTTGTTACTTATAAGCAGGGATGTCTTCAATAAGAAATCAAAAGCACGAACCGCGGGGCAACAAGTCGATGCGTCTCACGATGTCAGAGTGAGACTTCTGTCCGGTGAAAGACAACGCGAAGTTAACGCACCGCCGAGCCAACGAGAAACCGTATTCGCGATGCTAAAGACCGGCAGGGGATTCATACCTGGGATCTACAAGGACTCCTGAAAATCTGCGAGATGAAACGTGGGCAGGGATACGGACCACTGACGGAGAGGGAACTTGGAAGGCCAGTGTGCGCGTGAACAGAAGCTCAAAGTCGTTGGCGGTCACACGAACGGAAATCAGAACAAAGCAGCACTTCGCGGCTACCGCACGGGCAGAAGTTTGAAACGCTGGTTAGGCCACGTGTGATGGGGGTGGGAAAGCTCCCGGCGGCTGGCGGGGTGTGGGCTGCAGCCTTTCTGGAGGACCTGGGCCTGTGGAAGCAAACTTCCCCTGTGCATACCTGCGACCTTGTGGTTATGCCACCGGGTGCGCAGCCAGGGACATTCCCACGGGGTCCACAGGAGACGCCAGTTTGAGGCTGTTCATGTGGGCGGGCATCTGGGTGCCCACCAGTGGCGAAACACGTGGATGACGCCGGAGCCTGACATGCCGGAGATGGAAACTGTGGTTAAATAAGCACGTGCCGCACGGATGGGGCCTCAAAACCTAGTGGCTAGAGAAAAAAGTGAGGAGGGAATGGGATACAGAACACGGTACCACTCACAGACGCCAGGCAAGACCGCAGCGCCTGCCCTGGAGATGGCCGACAGAGGACACGACGCAGGTCCCGGAGTTGCGGTCTGTGGCGGGTGGAGAGAACGAGAGTGGGTGCGGGACGAACGCCCAGGTGATGAAATGACCTGGGCACCTCGCGCAGCCCAGGGATGAAAATCTGCACAGTATGATAAAAACGTGATCGACTCCACCCGCTGCCTCCGGGGTCTCAGAAACAAGTAGATAAAAAGCAAAAGCCTAAGGAGAAGATCTAAAACAGAGTCATCAGAATGGTGTAGATTCAATCACATCGAACAAATACATGTTTTTAACAAAAAGATAATTTTATGTAATTTTCATATTTCATGTTCCATATTTCCATAGCTATTTGTAAGCTAATTATAGGATTTATTTAAAAATAGTAATTCTGAGAGCACTACAGAGTGTGGTCTTCGAGGTGGACACAGATTTCATGTCTTCTTCAAATTCTGATAAAGTATCTCTGGACTGCAAGTATTTGGAGACAACGTCCAAGGTTTCACTTTTGGTCCCTTTGTGACTGCGAGGCCAGGACCGAGTGTTGCCGTCTGCCCCCACCCCTGTCTCTCCAACCCCGGGGCCCCCACAGGCTGGGCCCTGACCTGGGCATCTGGGGACAGGGGCTCCGGGTCCCCCTGGGTGTGGATGATGCCCGAGGAGTTCGAAGAGCTCTTGGTAATGGCGGCAGCCACCCTGGTGGCATGCAGGGCCCTGCAACTGTCGTGCGTATTCTGGACACGTGTGGGCACCTGGAAAGACCAGTGGTGGCGACACTTGGACGTGGGTGAGACGGAATGAACCGGATACTCAGGCGCGCCTTTGTGTGGCTATTGCGGTTCAGTCCTTGAGACGATCCACGAGGTCAGAGCTGCGGCCATCATCATCTTCACCGTCCAGGCAAGGCAAGCGAGGAAAGGCTGCACATTGGGCCCGGGACCCAGGGCATGGCTGTGGACCCAGCAAGTGGCGGCGGCAGCTGCACACGGGGCAGGGGGGAGGGGCCGGCCAGGCTTTGGGGCCAGACTGGAAGGTGGACATGCAGTGGCTGCCTCTGAGACTTCCGAGTTGAAACTTTTTTTCTCCGGTAGTACAACGGCCCCAGCTAACGGCCGCGGATTCCCGCACGCACCAGCACACGGGACCACGTACACGTACAGGCAGACACGCACACCGCTCAGCCTGCAGATGGGGGGAGCAGAATCCAGGGATCTTGCATTTTTCTTTTTTGGTACTGAGATGAAATAACCTCGACAAATTCTTTATTGAATTTAGTATCTTTGATCAAGCACAACAAAACCTGAGAAGATGGAGGTTTACCTTCCGCCGTCAGGCTATTGTTGCATAGTCAGAGCGCGTCCAACTCGGGGCGCCGCCAGAAACCGAGCACGGAGGAGCCACCAGCCGTTATTTCTCTCAAAGGGCAGCCGTGCTTCGCCGTCCCTGAAGCGGCATCTCCCATCTCAGCTCCCGGCCAAGGTTTCAGATCCCGGGGAGTCACAGGCTCATTGCCACGCACTAATTATCAAAAAGTCGTCTTTGCAAATGACGGATTTCTGAGCCAGGCGTTGTGTGGGGCCAGGCGTTTGCCGTGCGAGATGCTGGCAGGTGAGTGGGGGGCCGAGTGCGGTGTGTGGGAACGCACTGTTCCATCCTCTCTGTTGACGCGTCCGCCTCTGGCTAAGATGAAGGTCCCTTTGACGGGGCCAGCAGTAGCCAGAGTGTTGCACCCACGTTTCGGGCGTGGCTGACGGCATCTGTTCCTGCTGGCCCGTGGCGCCTCTTTGAGCAGAGAAGCCCGGGGCAGGTCCACACCCGCATCCCACGTGGGCTGTCAGGCCAGGGGTGGGGCACACAGCACCGTGGCTTCGTGTGAGAGCCTTGAGCATGGCCAGCACGTGGCCACATCCTCCCACCATGTCCTCGAGCATGTGCCCATCCCTCTCAGCCAGAGCTCAGACCTCTGTCCCCCAGCCCACCTCGAACGCCTCCCCGGGTTGCTTTCCAGAAGCATCCCCTCCCCCCCCACCATCACAGCGCCGCTCCTCCCGTAGGCAAGCCCACCTGCAAGTCCAGCCGGCGCCCCCGCTCCAGCCAGCCCCAGGGCCATCTCCCGCGCTCCCACCCCCGACTCCCCAGCCGTCTCCCCACCCTTCCTGGCCCCTCTCCTGCTCCCTCGCCTGAAACTGCTCTGTTCTCTCGCGGGAATGTCGATCGGTGGGCCTAAGCATTAAATTACTCGCTTTGTCTTTCATCTGGGAAGTGCTGTTTTCCAGCCCTGACCTCACCGCATGGCTCACAGGCCTCTCTGGGGCAACTCCAGGTGGGTCACTCATCCCAGACGCCTACCCTTGGATGGCCAGATTCCTGCGCAGAGGTGCCCACCTGGCCGTTCCACCGGGAGGTCTCATTAGGACCCAGACTCCACAAGGCCCGGCCTGCCTTTGGTCCCCTCCCTGAGTCCCGCCCCGTCTTCCGTCTTGGTACAGGGTACCAATGTCCACTCTGCTGGGCCAAAGCTCTCAGACACGCCGTCCCTTCCCCTCTTTCTCAGCCACATCAAATCCTCTCTGTGCAGCCTCCGCCTGTGTCTGGTCTAGAGCGTGGTTCAGGCAGTCTGTTCGCTCCCTGTCCTGGCCCAGGGCCCAGGCTCTCCCCGGGCTGAGCAGACGCTCGGTATGTCTGTGTCGGGCAGATGCCTGAGTCCAGCCTGTTCTCTCCAGCGCTGCCCAGCCCCTCCCTGCAGGACCCTCCCCTGTGGTCTCGTCCCTCCCCCTCAAGCTTCCCCCAGCCCCACTCTGCCCATGGCGTCTGTCATTGCTGACAGTGTGATCCCAATGAAGCCGCGTCTCTGCTTAGCGCCCTTCCCGGCCTCCCACTGCGCCCTGGGTAAAACCCCAGCTGGCTCGAGTGGTCCTGTGAGCTCAACCCTGCCTCTGTCCCTCAGCAATGCCAGGTCCCTGCCTCCTGGTTCAGCTCCAGATTTCCTCCCTGGTGCCTTGCTGACACGACGCCTCCCGTGCTGGCGGCTCCAGCCTGGTTCCCGTCATTAACACGTTCGGTCTGTTCCTATCAGTTTGGTGGCTAATTGCCAGCCCCCCCCCCCCTTATGCTGGAAGCCCCATGGAGGCAGGGACTTCGAAGCTCTCAGTGCACGGGCCCAGCAGCTGTCAGCCCCAGGAGGTTGGGACGAGGCCTCCCTGCTCTCTGGAAGGCACGGGGTTGATGCACAGAGGACGGGCTGCCCCAGGCCAGTGAGGCTCTGATGGAGACAGAAGCTGCTGCCTATGGCCCTGCCCTTGTGGCCAGTGGCAGGGGCAGGGAGGGGACTGTGGTCAGGCACCTGCTGGGGTTCTCGTGGTAGAGAGCTGTCACTCCCGGGCTGAGCCCTCCAGGCTGGTGGCCCTGTTGTCTTGGTGGGGCCTCCCGGGGCTGCAGCTGAGGGTGTTCAGCTGACGTCTGCTGGGGGGCGGTGGGCTCGGTGTCATCTGGGGCCCGTGAGCAGAGCCCCCCAAGGTGGCAGACACCCTCTTTCCCTGCCTTCACTGGATTCCAGCTTCAGAAGGGCGGCCAGGGTGCTCCAGACATGGATGGGGCCCTCCCCATGGCCCTTGCAGCCTGGGAGCCCTGGTTCCTAGCGTGCAGGGGCCCAGGGAGGCAGGGCGTGGAGGGAGGCAGTGAGGGGAGCCGAATTCTGCCCTGTCCTGAGTCTGGAAGACACAGGAGAGGAAACACTTGGACAAGGGCCAGGCCCAGCCCCGGGCAGCTCAGAGGCTGCTGGAAAACTCTAGCCCAGGCAGTGACCATGAGCAGTAAACTGTGGGCAGGTGGGTGCATGGAGCGGGGTAGGGGGGTGGGCTGTGCAGGTCAATGCCCATCTGCTCCTCATCTCCTGTACAGCCCAGGAGCGCTCAGGAGACACTCGTGGCTTTGATCTGCCGCGGGGACAGATGTGCCTGTCCGAGATATAGACCGACACCTGCTGTCTGCTGGCTCCCAGCCCCATGCTGCTCTGGTGGGCGACGTGATCCCGGAGTAATCGCTAGTTTGCCCTTTTTCATTCTCTCTCTCTCGACTCATCAAAATGTGCTTCAAGGGCTGGATCCTTCAAAGAATCTGAACACTTGGAAGACAAAAACCCTCCGCACGGGCGTCGGTGGATCGTGTTCTCCAGCGAGGCCCAGGAACCAGGGTGACCCCCCGGGGCAGAGGCCAGAGAGCCCATGGGGGCCTCACCCATGTCTCAGAGCAGATGTGTGTCCCCAGGGAGGAAACAGTGGCCCGGCTGGTGTGGGCAGGGTGGTGCAGGGAGAGGTGCTGGGCAGGTACGGGGGCGGGAACACAGCGCCCATTGCAACCTCCCACGGCGTGGCCCTTCCCAGGCCTCAGTTTCCTTTATTGAAGGGAAGCATCACGGCACTGCTTTTCTTTGCATCTCGTGGGGAGGGCTGGGGGCTGCTGTGCAGCCCACTTGGCCGGGACAATGAAGCCATCTTCGGCCCCAAACACCGGCAGCGTGCTGGGTGGGAAACCTGGTTCGGAGACTCCTTTTACGCTCTGTGTCCAGTGTGCATGGGGATGTGATGTGGACGACGCCCTCTCTGCCCCGGCCTTGCCTTCTGCATCAGAGAACAAAGTGAAGCCTCGAGCTGCAGGACTTCGGGACGGCTGTGCTCTGATGCGCCATCTGCCTGAGCAGCCGCCTTGAGGGCCGCCTTGGGGCCGCGGCGAAGGCAACCGGAGTCTGGGGGTTGGGGGATGGGGGGCGCCCTGGGGAGACTGCCAGAAGGAGGCAGAGGAGAATTTGGCCCTTAGGCTGCTGAGAGACCAAGAAGGAAATGGGAGGAATTGGAAAGGCACCCACAGGACCCATCGAGGAAGCAGAGGAGAAGGAAAGTCACTTTGGAGAGGACACACATGGGTGTCTGAACAGGAGCTCGCGGCTGCAAACTTTCTCCGCCGGCTCTGCCCGCGCTGGCCTGGCTGGCCTGGGTCCTCATGGCTTGCTCTCCCCCGCTCCTGCGGGGGCTGTTCCCTGCAGCTCCCATGACCCGCAGCTGGCGCGGTGGGGTGGCCCCCGCCCATGGCACCTGCCATGCGCCAGTTGCAGCAGCTTGAAATATTAATGCTCTATTGACCTGCGTTTCTTTTGGCATCTCAAATTAATTTCATTTTATTTGGATCATGACGGATTTTACCATAAGATAACAGCAAACCTCTGCCAACCTCAGGCAGTTTAATAACCGAAACCTTTGATTAAAAATTTTAATAGTCTGGAATGATGGAATGGTATAGGGCCAGGACACATTACGCCACTGCCATTCACACTGATGTGCATTTTCCTGCCTGGGACGCGAAAATCTTTTTTTTATTGTTATTTTTTTTTACATTTTCCCCAAAGGAACAGAAAAAAATATTAAACTCTCAAAAACCAGGTTTCCTTACAATATTAACCGCAGTTCCGACGTGCGGCTTCTCTGTCTTTGGCGGGAATCATGGCTCAGGCTTCTGCCTGGAGGGGAGGGGAGCTTCGTCCCGGGCCGTCGCTGGCCCCGTGCTTGGTCCTCTCGTTGCTTTCCTGCAAGCTTAGTGGCTTAGGACAGCAGAGATGTGTTCTCTCCCTGCTTCCAAAGGCAGGGGCTCAAAATCCACAGTTCTCAGGGCCCCCTCCCCGCACAGGGGAGAGTCCTTCTGTGCCTCTTGGAGCGTCTGGGGGCTGTGGCCGCGTGGGTCCAGTCTCTGTCTCTGCCTTCACGTGGCTACCTCGTCTTCTCACTGTCTCTCCTCTGTGTGTCACTTAACAAGGAACCTTGTCACTGGATTTGGGGCCCACACGGATGCTCTGGGATGATCTTACCTAGAGATCCTTATCTTAGTCACATCTGCAAAGTAAGGTCACATTTTCAAACCAGATCACATCCATAGGTGCCAAGAATTAGGACTGGGACGTGTCTCACTCTCTTACAGCGTCTCTGCCCAGTGAGGAGGCAGTGGACGGGGTTTGGAAGATCCCAGTGCTGGTGCTGCTGGGGAGAGGGCACCCCCATCCCGCTGGCAGGGAGGGTGGTAGGGCCTGGATGTTTATGCTGCCCAAGTTCATGTGCTGGCACTCTGGCCCCCAGTGGATGGCATTCGGAGGTGGGCCCTTGGGAGGTGATTGGGGTTAGATGAGGTCATGAGGGTGGGGGCCCATGACGGGATTAGTGCCCTTGTAAGAAGAGACACCAGAGAACTTGTTTGTCCCATCTGCCCTGCCCCCTGCACTTGAGGGCACAGTGAGAAGTCACCATCTGCACACCAGGAAGAGAGCCCTCACCAGGAACCGAGTCTGCCGGCATCTTGATCTTGGACGTCCCAGACTCTGGGGCTGTGAGAAAGAGATGTCTGTTGTTGAAGTCACCGGGTCAGTCTGTGATGCTTGGTCACGGCGGCCCGAGCTGATACGGCAGTGGAGTCAGTGCAGGTGTCTGCATTGCCCTTCAGTCCTGCTAGACTGCGTCTCTGTTTATCGCTGTCACGTCTGCCTATCCAGATATCCTGCCTACCTACCTTTCTATCTACCTACCTACCTCTCATGTAACTCAAGGGCTTGAAATATACGTATCTTTGACCCGGAAATCCCTCTCCTAGGACATTGTTATCCGCAGGAAGGCACCAAGGTTTGTACCCGATGTCCTGTCCCCAGGAACCCCCAAGACAGGCACCAGGGTTTGCACCCGATGCTGGTTGCAGCAGGATGCTGATGCTGAAGATACCAGATGACCGAAATGTCTGGAGCGGCTCGTTCCGCAGTGAACCGGGGAGCCGTGAAATCCCGGGCGTTTACGGACATGCTGCACTGCTCCAGGAGGAACGGTTGGGAAGGAGGATGGAGAGTGGGAGGCCAGTTTCACAGAGAAGAGCGAGTGCAGGAAGAGATCTGGAAGCAGAATCAGGTATCAACAGCTGCTAATTCGGAGGGGTGGGACCACAGGTGATATTTTTAGAATTTGTGTTTTCTTCGTTTTCTATTTCTCTACATCGTTCGGGAGGCACCGATAAAGCCCTGGGATACGGAGAGTGGTTTTGGCCCCCAAGGAGCTCCTAGTGTAGCTGGGGAATAAAAAGACGCACAAGATATTAATACACGAGCAAATATTTATAATGCCGCATGGTTGGGAGAAAACAGACCCGTGGGCAAAGCCATCCTTGGCAGGGAAGTCTGGGAGGGGGTGGGAGACACGTGGGGGCAGAAGGAGCTGCCGTGCAGGGGCATGGCTGTGGGCGCAGCCGTGTGCAGGGTTGGGGCGTGCTGGGCTGGGCTGGGGCCTGGAGCGCGTGCAGAGGCCAGAGCAGGGGAGTTGTGGGGGTGAAGACAGCCTGTCCGTGGCTGGCTGTGGGGTTTGGTCTTCTTGTGGGCCATGGGAACTGCTGAGTTTAAGATCACATCTGTGATTTAGAGAGCGCATTGGGGTGCTACAGAGGACGGACTGGCGGGAGATGGTTCTGGAACCAGGAGTCAGAGGCAGGAGCAGTGAGTGGTCCAGAGCCTCCTCCCCTCGTCCCTGGAGCACCTCTGCCTCTCTCTGATGCGTGCTCCCACCTTGGGAACGGGGGCATTGTTGTCTGAAATAAATCAGCAATCTCCAGGCTATTGTTCTCGATGGAGACGCCTATTTCTTTGGCGGCCTCGGATGCCGGCTGCCCTCCGGGAACGCGCCAGGGCCCGTCGGTGTGGCTCAGGCTGAGGACGCGCTTATTTACGTCTTCGGCACTGAGGGAAGGACTGGCGCGGCCTCGCGTCCCCGCGGAGACGGCCGACCGTGAGGCCCGTGTTTATCATTACAACACGCGTCTTTGCAGCGCCACAGATCTCAGATCTGTGGAGAGATGGAAATACTGTTAGCCTCAAAAAATGCTTTAAAATACTTTGATCTTAAAAAAAACCTCTCAAGTCCAGCAAATGGGTTCAGGGACCCGGTGAACCGAAATCGCCCTCAGCCCTTGTTGGGAAAATCATTTTCCTGCAAGCGATCGAAGCCGTTTGCTGTACTTTATTATGTTGCCTCGCAAAGATGGGCTCGGGCAGGGAAGAAAGTAAAAGAAAGAAGTTTAATCAAACCGGAGCTTCGCCTTGGGAATATCTGAAAAGGTAGCATTAAAAACAGCTGCGCGTGAACCTATTTCTGGGGATGTGTGGCTGCCCCGCCCTCTCCCGGAGGGCACAGTCGGAGGGTGGAGGGGTGATTCCCAGCACGGCAGAGAGAGGCGCCATCAAAGCTCCATCCCTGCGTTCTGGCCCTGTCCCTGCTGAGTTGCCAGGGCCCCGAGCGGGTGTACGAGTGCTTGGCTCTGGACCCTCCATGTCAGGACCCCGAGGAGGGCCCACGGGTGCGGCAAATTTAGCTTGAGAAAAGCGGCGTCTTAGGATCCTAACGGAGCCAGGCAGGTCCTGGCCACAGCCTCCCTCCTCAGGGTCCTCTCCAGGCAGTTGGTTTGATGACAATGTCCGTGTCGCGAGCCAGCCTCAGGCTCAGACGCAGCAGAGGGCTGCTGGCCTGGTGAGTTATTTTTCGGTGGGGTCCCGGCGCAGCCCTTCCCTCTGACCTGGCCTGAGGTTTCCCCCAGGCCACGGCAGCCGGCACGGCCCTCTCCCACGGCAGAGACGAGAGCGGATTCTGCGCTCTGAGGCCCAACTATCTCGTCTCTCCAGCAGCCTGGGAAGCAGACCTGAAGTTTCCACGAGAGGTGCTCACCAGGAAGCCCCTCTCAGGCAGCCCGTGGAGCTGTCAGGGGAGATTTGCCTCCGTGGAAGCCCCAGTGGCAGGGGGTCATGGGGAACCCTCCTCTGGGTAGGCCAAGGGCTCCCTTGCAGATGCTGAAGGAGAAACTGATGACCAAGAGGGGACAAAGTGTGCTCCTACAGGCTGGGGGTAGGATCTTTCTTGGGGGAGAGAAAATTAAAAACAAAATTAATTCATCCTTCCTCTTACAAAATTAAAAAATTAAGGTATCATAAAATTGACTTCTTTTTAGTAAGCAGTTCCATGAATTTTAGCTCGTGTAGGTTCGTGTAGCCACCGCCTTGATCGGGGTGCAGAGCAGCTCCGTTGCCTCACAGCCCCCGTCGTGCGCCCCTCTGCAGCACCTCCCCTCACCCCCGCCCCGGGGTCACTGCTCTGTTCTGCGTCCACACGGTTTTGTATTTTAGAGAATGTAACATACGTGGAATCAGGCAGCGTGTTGCCTCCTGAGACCGGCTTCTTCACGCAGCAAGAACTTGGAGAGTCCTCCAGGTGTCTGTGGATCAATAGTTTACTCCCTTTTACTGCCGAGCAGAATTCCATTGTATTGATGCAGATGTATTGCAGTTTATGAGCCAGAGCCCATGGCCTGAGTGGACCCCAGCAGGGTGCAGATCTGCGCCCACCCATGCAAGCCTTGCTGCTGTCAGTGGCAGCCAAGCACGTGCCCTGATCCACCCCCAAGAACCCCTCTCCCCTGACCTCCCCCAGACCTTGATCTCACCCAGGACGGAGCTGGCTGTGCGGTTCCCCTTCACAGACGCACTGAAGGGCAGGGCCGGGTCTCAGACGTGTTGGTGTCATCAACACTCACAGTGTTGTGTGCTGAATTGTGTCTGCCAGAAAGGCATGATAAAGTCCCCACCCTCAGCACCTGTAAATGTGACTTTATTTAGAAGTAGGATTTTTGCAGATGTAACCGAGTTACGATGAGGTTGTCAGGGCGGGCCCTACATCCAGTGACTGGTGTCCTTATGAGAAGAAGATCTGGAGAGAGGAAGAAGCCCTGTGAGGACGGAGCCAGAGATCGGAGCGATGCAGCTGCGGGCCACGGAACACCAAGGACTGCCAGCCCCCACCGGAAGCTGGGAGGGAGAAAGGATTCTTCCCTAAAGCCTTCCGAGGGAGGGCAGTCGACACCTTGATCTTGGACCTCCAGCCCCTGGAACTGTGGGGGAGTAAATTCCTGTTGCTTAAGACACTCAGTCTGAGAGGCTTTGTTCTGGCTGCCCCGGGACACCACGGCAGGGCAGGGTCTGTTTGCAGCCAGAGAAGAAAGGACAGAGTGGGCAGAGGCTCAGGCTTGGTGTCCTCTGTCCAGCCCAGGAGGAGCATGGACAAGGGCCAAGGGAGCCCATGCCAGCCCCGGAGTGTCTGAGTCATCCCAGCCCTGGCTTGGAGCAGCGTGCCCTGCAGGGACACTGGCCATTGTCCCTCTAGCTTCTACAATCTACACTAGATGGGGTCGAGGCTGCCATGGGGACAGACTTGTTCTTCGGAGCCAGCCCAGCTGCTTCTCAGAAGGCCCATAGCATGTCCTGTGGCTCAGCTCAGGACAGTGGCTGGGACCTTCTCCAGAACGTTCCTGGGAGGGCTTGGGTGGTGTCTAGTAGGAAAATAAATGAAACAATCTCTTCTCTCCCAGTCTACTCTCTCCACTCAACACAGAACGCTTCTTACACCAGATGCGTGGGTTTCCCCACATCCTCCGGTTCTCCGGCGGACACCAGGGGGCTGCCATCCCGCTGCCGGCAGCTCCACCCCGACGGCTGTGTGAGCTCAGTGTGCGGGATCCTGCAGGACCCCTGGTTTCACACGATGGCCCAGAGTCAGAAATCAGGACACCTGATTCAGGGCAAAGGTGGATGTAGAACCTCCCTGGGCCTCAGTTTCCACCTGATAAGCCCTCATCTGCCCCCGGGGCTGCTGGGGAGGGCAGTGTGCACAAGGGAGTGGGAAGTGGCGTGGAGGAGTGCGTAGATGCCAGGAATTTGCGTTGTCACCTGCGTTCTAGGAGGCCACTGTGGCTTTGGCCCCTTCCTCCTGCCCTTTTGACACCTGGTGCCTCTGCCCACTGGGCAGGGTGTGGCCAGGAGTGACAGCGTTTCGTCCTTGCTGGGCCCAGCCAGGCCACCACCCTGCGGGCCGCTGCGTTCTGGCTGGTCTCTGTGATTTCCCGTGGGCCTGGGCTGCACAGTTTTGCTGCCACCAGACCCTCCCGCAGTGGAGCAGAGTCACCCACCCTGGAGGCACTGTGGATGGGTCAGGCCCAGGGGGACCACCCGGCTTTGGTGCACGAGGCTCAGGGGAGAGGTGCTGGCCCCCCATAACCGGAACTGGTTCCCGGCCTCCAGGGGCCTCCCCAGCGAGTCATTTGTGATTCTTCTTGCCTCGGGCTCCGGGCCCTGGCTTTTGCCTCGGGTCTGAGAGTCACACGTGTGAGCAGGGACTGGCCTCCAAGGACCGTCTCTGGAGGACAGAGGCTGTGGGGACGTGGCAGGGAAAATGCAGGCAGCAACCGCGGACACCAGGAGTATTGCTTTCCTGGCATTACGGAAGGTCTTGGCTTCCAGGTGGGGTTCATTTGGAAACGGCAGGTGAGCCCAGATTGGCAGGACCGTGTGTGTGGTCCAGGTGTGTGTGTGCGCGTGTGTGTGTACATGCACACGTGTGCATGCATGTGTGCCCTGCATGGTATAAAATCTACTTTCTGAAATAAACACGAAAATGTCTGGCCCCGTTGGGAAAGCTGGCTGGAGCAGGAAGATGCCACGGAGGGTCATAGGCCCTGGAGGGCAGACGTGGGGCCTGGGCAGCGCGTCCGTTAGCCTCGGCCAGGGGCAGACAGCACTCATGCCTGTGGAGCTGGAATGTTCCGCTGCTGGGAGGAGACAGGTTTCCTCCTGCAGTGGCACCGTCTTTTCTCTTGGCTTTTCCGAGCCCCGAGTTTACGTGGCCCAACTTACCAACGCCGGCTCCTTGCACTGGAAATCCTGATTCTTGAGAGAGTCCCGGCTGGACCAGCTCGGGTCAGGTGTCTGGGACGAGCAGCTGCAGTGGGGAGTCGAGGGGTGTGTGGGCCCCACGTGCAGGGTGGGCTGCAGCCTCTGCGATCGCACGAGCTGATTCCTTACGAGAAAGCTCCTTCTACAGACGGTTCCTGATTTATGATGGTTTGAATTACGATTTTCTGACTTAAAGAGGGAGCTGTCAGCCATGTACCTTAATGGTAAGTAGCCACAGAACCGCTCTACCTCTCACTTCCGCCGCGGCACTCGATAAATTACAAGAGATAGTCCACACTTTATTATGAAACAAGCTTTGCATCAGACGAATTTGCCCCACCGCTGCCTACGGCAGGGGTCTGAGTGTGTTTGAGCAGGCTGGGCCAAACTGTGGTGTTTGGTAGGTTGGGTTGATTACACACACTTTCGATTTATGGTGGTTTCAATGCACAGTGGGTTTATTGGACTGTTACCCAGTCGTAAATTGAGGAGCATTTGTAGTTGCCAACAGAATTCTCCAGGAGGGAATGGTCTTTATTGGGGAAAATACCTGAACGAGTTGCCGCGTGTGGAAGGTGGATTTCTGAGGGCCCAGCAAGAGGAGTCCTCAGAAAGGGTCAGGAATTTGGGGCGGGGTGAGAAACAGAAGAGAAAGGAGAAGGGAGGTTGGGTTAGGAGGCAGTGGAGGTCTGGTTTTTGGCTGAGTTATCCATGTTCTGCAATGTGGGGGCCTTTGGGCTACCCATCCCCCCAAAACTCAAGCAAGTTTCTATTCACTCAGACCTGTGTACACACTTCCTGGGGGAGACTGAGGGGGGCGCTGTTCTTCGTGTCTGATGGAGGGCAGCAGTAACAACACCTGTAGATGCGAGTCAGAGACCAGCAGCGGCGCAGAGTGACTCAGGGATCCAGGCCGTTGCCTTCTGTGGCTCCAGAGTCCAAGAAGACGAAACCTCCAGGGATCTGAAGAAACACGGGGAGGTATTGAGCTTTCTTGCAAGTTTGACATGTTCGTTTTGTCTACACCGGAAAGGGCAAGAAGACCCCAGCTGGACTTGGTGGTGTAGCCCGTGGCCAACCCCAAAGACAGCAGCACTCTGTGAGGAGTCAAGGTCACCAGGGGGAGCCCCCGCACCCCCCAGGGCTGGGTGTTCCGATTCTCGCGTTCGCCGCTGTCTCCCACGCGGCATTCTGCACGTGGACGAGAGGCCCTTCTCTGCCGGCCACGAGTCTTTGCCACGTTCCTCCCACACTGGGCCTCCACAGCCCTCACCCGCAGCCCCTGCCGGTTCGTAATGCTTCGTGGTATCAAGATTTAGCAGCGTCTTAGGCTGCTGATTCACGGTGGATATGCGCTAGCTCCTCCTGGCTGGGTGTGGCCCCGGGGTCTGGAGGTGGAGGCTCAGCTTCCCGCAGCCGGGTCTGGCTTAGAGCCTGAGCTGGGGGGGGAGCACAAAGACTTTGGGGCGGGGATCGGTGTGTTTGTGACCCGAAGGGCACTGGGGAGCGTGCCAGGGAGAGGAAGAGGAGGGTGAGTAGGAGAGGAAGGAGGGAAAGGAGAGGCAGAGGTAGACGGGCAGCTCTGCAGGGGAGAGCGGGTCTCGTTCTGGGGTCTGAGCCATCTGCACGGAGGGAGGAAGGCAATAGCTCGCGTATCCAACAGTGGGTGATCCAGAAGTCAGTTATACCTGGATTTGAAGTGAATCACACGGTTGTTTGCAGTGGGGCTGCTTTCCTAATTGTGGTTAATTAAGCTAATGCTGGGCTTAGTTTGCCCTCCCAGGGCAGTAGGTGATAGTGGATGTGGGCATCGCTCCCCAGCCCCCAGAGGGCCAGGTGGCTGGTGGGTTTGCGGGGTGCCCTCTGCATCCTTCTGCTCGCGGTGGAAGGGGCCCCACTTGGGTTTGCTCTGCTCCTCCGCCGTGGAACAGCCGCTCGAGCTCCCTCCGGGCCACGAGGCCGTCAGCCCAGCGCAGCCATTCCAAGCCTTGCAAGGCGCCCAAGACGGATGTTCAACTCGGGGCTTGGGCCTCCGAACCAGGAAATTACATTCTGCTCGCTGTAAATGAACTGCTGTCCCACGGGGCCCTTCTGAGCCCTGCAGGCATGAAGACAGCACAGTTACCCACTCTGAAAGCTCTCTTTGGCGGCAGGTACTCTGTGTACCTCAGCGGGTGCCTGCCCACGTGTGGCCTCCGCCTGGGAAATGGCATCTGACTTTCCTTGTGTCAGCTGCGCAGCGGGCGTCTGGAGAGGGAGGGCAGCTGAGGCCAGCAGGAAACGTCAGTGCCGTCCTCCTTGCTGGGCAGGGAAACAGACCCGGCAGGCCACAGACATTAGGATGTCTGTCGGTGAGGGCTGCAGCGATGCCTTCGGGCTCCCAGGGCGGTGTCTGGGCCATCTGGCGGAGGAGGGTGGGGGAGGTGACACGGCACCACCCCCTGTCCAGTGGGACAGGCTGGGTTGCAGCTCACAGCTCTTCTTCCCCTGGGTGTCGGGGGGTGTCCAGAACAGCCGTTTGTAGGGACCTGACCCGGGGCTGCAGCTGTGAGTCACGTGACCCACGGGCCCCCTCACCTGAGTGCACTCCTGACTCTTCCAGGGAAAGGGAAGGAAACTGTCCTGACCCTGGCAGGAGTCTGAGTGGCCTCCGCTGGCTGCCAGCTCTGCCAGCCTGCAGTCAAGGCCCAGAACACAGGGTCTCTGGAGCCTGCTGGAGCGGGTGGCCAAGTGGCGCTGGCCCGGAGTGGTGATGAATTAACACATTGTTCTGATTTCCCGGTCAGGCTCCGGGATCCGGGCCGTGTCTCTGAGGACAGAGGCGAGACGCCCCACCACCCGGTCCTGCCTGCCTCGGCCAAGCTGTCCCCTTGGTGCCGGCCTGGGACTTCACATGCGGCCAGGTGATTGGAAACAGAATGTTGTGCTCGATGGTTTCTGCTGTGATCACGCAGAGGTGGCCCCTGCGTGCAGACAGCTTCCGGAGCGTCTCTGGCACGGCCAGCCCCTGGGACCCCCGGCTGTGCTGGGGCCCCCTCTTCCCTTGGAGAGTTTATCTCGCATCCAGGAATTTCCGTCTCCCTTGCTTGAGTGACAGTTACTAAAGCTAATTGCTCACGCACGCACTCTCGTCTCGTGATTGCGCCACCCGGGTGGTATCCTGCGGAGTTCGGGCCAAATCTCTGATCGCGTACGCGTCTCAGAGGGGCTCGGTTTCCAGTCGGTGCTCGGCCCGACAACCCCTGCCAAAGAGGACACCTGGGAGTGGACTCTCGGGAATGGCCTGGGCAGACGCCGGACGGTGGTCGCCCCTGAGTGGGGTGTCAGTGGGGACCCCAGCGGCTGGGGTGACAGGTGGGGAGGGTGAGTGCCCCAGGGGGCTGCTGAAGCCTCAGCTGACCCTCGGGTGCCCTGACGCCGTGGTCACCGGGCAGGCTCCCAGAGCCTCAGGAAGGGGTTGGTTCTCCGAGAGGGGGACAGGGAGGCAGGGAGGGGAAGTCAGAGAAAAGGAGGGGGGAGGAGAGAGGAGAGAGATGGGGAGAAAGGAGAGAGATGTGGAGAGAGAACGGCAGAGGTGCAGGTACACACGGGCAGATGGACGCAGGAGATTGACTGGAAAGTACCCCAGGGAAGCAGGCAAATGAGGCTTTTTAAAAACATTAAAGCAGAGTTTCGGTACAGAGAGCTCTTTAAAATCTGAAAGAAAAAAAGAAAGATACGCATCCATTCATTCCCTGGCTCCATCATCTCCTCAGTGTCCTCACTGGGACCTGCTCTGCACCAGGCACTGTCCCCACCCACGAGGCTTCCTGAGCTCAGTCTGGGCGGGGCCAGGGTCAGGAAGGGGTAGCGTGGCTTGGGGGAGGGGAGCCCACCTGGTGGCCTGGCTGGGGCCAGCGACCCCAGCAGGTAAGAGGAGAGGGAAGCAGCCCTGTAACAGGGCAGGGAAAAGCATTCCACACAGGGGAACAGCATGTGCGGAGACTTTTGGGAAGGATGCACAAACCTGGAGACCCCGATGCCCCCGAGGCTGCGGGGAAGGTCATGCCTGTCAGGAGAAATGCAGCTGAGACGTGAGACAGGGACAGCAGCAAACAGGATGCACAGATGTCGTGGGTGCCGGGCACAGGCAGCGAATGACGGTGTTTTCGTGGAGGAATATTACGAAATGTGGGTCCAATTTTCAGCGTATGTCAAGTGAAGCAGTGGCTTACGATGCATCTGGGCTCGGCACGGTCCCCGTGTTGTGAGAGTTTGTCACTCCTGGGACGAAAGGCTGCCGCGACAACGACGACCGTCAACAGCGGCTACTCCTTGGTGGGAAAATTGTAGGAAATTTTGATTTTCTTCAGTTTTTTTTCTTCTTTGTTACTTTGGTGATTAAGGGAAAAAAAAGAATCAGGGGGCATGGTGGCGGCGCCTGTAGTCCCAGCTACGTGGGAGGCTGAGGCAGGAGGACGGCTTGAGCCCGGGAGTTGGACACCAGCCTGGGCACCGTAGTGAAACCTTGTCTGTAAATAAGATAAAACTAAACAAAAGGAAAAAATCAGTACACATAAAGATACACATTTGCACGTGTGTTTGTTTAACCCTTTCGTCTCTTCCAGGCCATTGTACGATGCCTCCCCCACCCCCGCCAGGCTCAAACCTCTCAAGTGCGTTTCCCACGTGGTCGCCGGCCTCATCTTTCTGATGCACGAGTACCAGCACATACTGTAACTTGGGCTGAAATATACCACCCACAGACACCTCTGCTCACTGAAGGATGGTGAGTACCAGGTTCTGCAGCCTGGATTCCACCTGAGGGCAGTGGGTACTGGTACTCACCATCCTTCACTAACCTCCTCCCTTAGCTGTTTTTTGGCAGGTTCTCTATGATCCAGCCCCCCAACCTCAGCCCCTCTCAAGACCTCATGCTCTTTTACGTACTTCCATTTTTATTCATTCTGCCTCTTCTTCCTGGAATGTTAAGACTCATAGCTTCCTTCTTGGGAACTCCTACTCATCCTTCAAAACCTTTTTCAAATGCCCCCCGTTGTCACAATATCCCTTCTGGTTTTAAGCCCAGCGCTCTCAGGATGTAGTACCGATTCCTTAGCGTGGCTCCGTCCCATCCTTGTCTTTGATCCTCCTGTCCCTTCATTCCCCCCGAGCTCTGTCCTGCGTACTGAACTTCTCGGGCAGTTGCCGATCATGCCACACCCTTGCTGATTCTCTGTGCTGTTCTCCCCCTTGACTTTTCACTTTTCCACTGGATTCGGGGCCACTTGACTCCAGCCTGAGGAGAGGCCGGGCTGACGACCTCTGCGGGGCCGTGCGCTTTGCCGGCCTGGAGCCCAGCCTGGGAGTGCAAGATGCTTCTTCACTGACTCAAATGACTTAGAGACGAATCCAGTTGGAAGTAATTGTTTAGATTAAACTCCATTACCCTTAATAAATAATTAACCCGTCAGATGCGAGGCACTTACCAAAGAGCCATTCTGCTGCTCAGACCGAATGTGCCCCGAACAAAGGTTTTCCAGAGGTTCTGAGCAGCTGCCCCAAACCACCAATTACGTTCAGATAGATCCGGTTCCTGGGGGCAGGATGGAGCTGGCAGCTGGAGCTGTTCCCAGGCGGCAGGTCAGGCGGCTTCCCCAGGGGTTGTGGCCAACAGAGCTTCCCCAGGAGCAGGGCCCCTTCCCTGCCACACAGGCTGCACGAGTCCAGCCTGCATCCCGGCTGCAGTTCTCCGTGGCCTGGAGGGCAGAGGGCAGAGGGTAAAGGTGACAGCCTCAGTGTCTCCCCAGCCCACCCCCTCCCCCCCATGACCTCTTTGTGTTCTTACAACTCAGTGATGCTGGACATCTGCCCGGGCACACCCAGGTGCCCACGCAATCCCGTGGACTTTGCTTAGCACAGGCAGGATTTGGGTTTGCAGGTGACCCACGCCGGGTGCCTGTCCTGAGAGACGGCTGTCCAGAGTCATGACTCGGACCACGGCCTTGGTGGCAGATGGGCGTCTGACCCCAGTTCTGCTTCTCGCTTGCCACCTGCCCCCGAGCCTGTGTTCTCACTGGCGCTCGGCCGCTGGTTGGGGCAGCTCATGGGGGGACGTGGCGCCCTGTGCGGGAGGCACAGGACGGGGCTCAGTGAGGGAATGAGGCCTGGCTCCAGCTCCCCCACTGACCAGAAACGGCCACTGCCCCGTCCCCAGCCAGTCCAGATAAGCCAGCCGGCTGGACACCGGCTTCTATAGGTGACTCCCCTGGAGGCCATGGGCTGGGGGATGTCACAGGCCCCTGACCCAGGGCTTGGTGGAGCTGGGAGCCGGCCCTACCTACCGCCCACTTTGCATAAGCAGCACCCACAGCAGGTGCTGGGGTCTGAGCGTACGTGTCTCCCCCAGTTCATATGTTGGAACCTTCACTCCCAGGGGATGGTGTTAGAAGCTGAGGCCTTTGGGAGGTGATAAGGTCAGGAGGGTGGGGCCCCCAGGTGCGATCAGTGCCCTTATTAACGGGAGCCCAGAGAGCTGCCTGGCCCTCGCACCAGGTGAGGACCCGGCGAGAGGAGCCGTCTGCGAGCCGGCAGTGGGCCCTCGCCAGGAACTGAATTTGCTCACTTTGGTCTTGGGCTTCGTGGCCTCCAGACTGGGAGGAGCAAACGTCTGTCTCTGTGGCCACCCAGTCTGTGGCATTTCCTTACAGCTGCCTGAACGGACTGAGACAGGGCGCTGGGGGCTCATTTCTCCCCAAGAGTCAGGACAGGCCGGGATCGTCCCCGTGGCCCTGACAGCCCAGACGTCGCTTTCCTCCCCCGTCTGAGCCGGCAGGCCTGTGAGCCCTGCTGTGCTGGGGGCAGAGATCTCTTCAGCAGGGCAGACCCCGTCCTGGGAGAGCAGAGGCAGCACCTGTGTCCTGCTGGGCAGACACGATGCTGGGGGTTCGTTTGTCAGAAACACATCAGGTTATTACCGGGCAGTGCTTTAGAAGCCGGTGGTGATTTGCATATGCAAATTAGTGCCAGAGCAAGTAATTTCACCTTCATCACTTCATTTGAATTTTAACACTCCTTGGCACCGGGACAGCAGTGATTATTTAGAAATTATAACATTTAATAACAGTGGCACTGAGACGATGATGACAGTGTAGATGACGTGTGGTCTTGGTAAATCCCCGTGGAAGTGCTATGCGGTGGCCCTGCCGTCCCTCACCTGGGGGAGGGGCTGCCAGGCGCCCGGGCGCAGGCTGTGTTCCTGCCCTCGTCTCTGTCCGGCGGGCGGCCCCGCGTGCATCCTCACCACGACGAGCATGCTGGGAAGTTAGGGGTGCCCTCGCCTGCCTCCAGGACAGGCGTGCTGGGGAGGGGGCTCTCGTTTCCACCTTCTACCGCTCTCTGGCGGGAACAAACAAAGCGGAGGGTGAATGACGTGCGGCCCCCTCTGCATAAATCAGAGACATAGTGTAGCTGCCAGGCTTCCGCACTGCGGCACGCGAAAGGCAATTAACTTGAAAATTGAATTGATGTGCATTGATTTTTTTCATGAAGTTATTGTAATATATTCACTCATTAGAATCCGGAGCTGAAAATAGACACTTTGTTTCTGATTTGGAGCCCGTCCCTCTAAATCCCCTGGGGTGGCAGAAGCACCTCCTCACACCACGTCGCCCTTTCCTATGAGAACCAACATGCCCGTCTCGGCCCTTTCGCTTCCCGAGTGAGGGCCGGGTGCCTGCCAGGCCCCGGAGGCTTCTCTCCAAAGATGGCGCCACGGGTCTCGGGGCCCGGGAGGTGGAGCCCAGAGACGGGGAACCTGCCAGTGGTCGTGGCCTCCTGGGACTCTGATATTTGGTTCCACGCCCCGGGCGGGGTGGTGCTGAGGTCAGAGCAGCCGTCCAGCTGGGAGGCGAGGAGGGCAATGTTTTGAGGCCCCAAGAGCTGTACAGACACCCAGACAAGTGTCCCCAGTCCCACAACCACAAAATGCTTGCAAGATCAGAGAGCTCTCAGACTACAGTGAGATGCTGGAGCCCGGGGGGCTCTTGGGCCCCAGGCGGCCTCTGAGAGTGGCATCTCCTGGCCGGCTTCATGGGGGCCTGTGGCTGCTCTGCCTTCGGGCAACCCTGCCGGGTAAAAATGTCTTCTGCACATCGAGCCAGGGCTTGGGTGTCCCTATCTGCTTTGCAGTGGGGACCCAGGGAGGCCAGAGACTCTCATACAATCACCCGCTTGGCGCCAAACCCTCGTTCTCCTGCCGCAGCCTGTGTCCCAGAGTCTGGGGGCTCACGGGGGAACAGGTGCTTTTCTGGCAAGTTCATAGCTCCAAGCCGGTGACCGTCCTCTCAGAACGAAGCTAAGGGACATCTCTCTCGCCTGCAGGTGACAGTGGTTTGAGAGCAAAGGGAGGGGCCGAGCCCCCGGCTAGTGTGGGGCAGGTTTGAAGGAGTCAGGAGGTGCTGCCGCTGGGCCTGGGAAAGGGACGTGGGATGGGTGGGGCCGGGGCTGCCGAGTTAAGGAACCCAAAGGGGGTCCGGCCTGACCTGCAGGAGGTTTGGCCGGAGGTAAAGGCAGGAGTGGGGGCTGTCGGGACAGACACCAGGGGCCGTCAGTTCTCACCAAGACCCCTGGACTTGCTGCGGGGGGGTGGGGCGCTCGTCCTACAGGGCGCTGTGCTGGAGGGGCCAAAGCACCTGCCCAGGAAGAGCTGAACCCCAGTGCTGGGCCACAGGCCTGGAAACGTCACCCAACTCCAGCCTTGGACGAGGGCAGAGGAGCAGCCAGTCCCAGCAGGATGACACCTTCCAGCTCGGGGACATGCAGGCTCTTGTCAACCTATTGGGCCACGTGTGCACTTCCCAACTTCGGTAGTGGAATAAAGGCCCCCAGAAATGTCCCCGTCCGAGTGCCATGACCTGGGAATATGTGACCCTCCCCGGCAAAGGGGGTTGTGCAGATGCGATTGAGGCTGTTGAGAGAGAGGGAACGTCACCCTGGACCGTGCAGGTGGACCCGATGCGGTCTGTGAGTCCTTAAAGCAGAAAGCCGTTCCCAGCCAGTGGGGAGGGCAGGGCCGGAGCCCAGGTGGGGGCGGCCTCCGGAAGCTGGAAAAGGCGGGAAACGGGTTCTCCCCTGGAGCCTACAGAAGGAGCCAGCCCTGTGGACACCCCAACTTTGGCCTGGCGGCTCATTTCAGACTTCTGAGCTCCGAGGACGGTGAGACAGTAAATGTGTGTTTGAAGCCACTAAATTTGCAGTAACTGGTCACAGCGGCCATGTTCAGTCACCCACGCACTGGTTTACTCTCTCGCTCACTCACGCGAGCGTCCGGCCGCGCCGTGCCCTGAGCTGGCAGCGTGGTGAGCTGCAGGACCCTGAGTCCTGCTGGTGACGGGAGGCCAGGCGAGCAGAGGCCCCTCCTGGGCTGGGTGGGAGACTCCTGCGTATGAGACGAGGGCCCTGCTGGCCCTTCCTGCGCCAGGCTGCCGCCCAGAGCTGGCTCTGCCTCTCGACCCGTGCGGCCCTGCCCCCGCCACCTGCCGCTGTCTCAGAGCTGGGCCGGGGCCGTTGTTGAGGCCGCGATTACAGCTCGGCGCACGGGAGCCGCCTCCCGGTGTTGGCGCGTCACACCGGGGCGGGTGCACACGTGCCCCGGGGGAACCCTTCGTGAGCAGTGACAGCCATTTAAACAAGGTGGGTGGGGCACCGCGAAGCCATCATCCACTTACCCCTCACGTGGTCCCGCAAATTATAGGATGCGCTGCCCCCGCCGCCGGGGTGACACGGAGGCGCAGACCCCGTGTCAGCTCCGCGCGCCCGTGTCAGCTCCGCACGTGGAGGCTCAGGCTGGGGCTGGTGTCCGCGCTTTCGCTTCAGCAAAGCCACTGTGGGGCAGGAGCCTGGTGCGGGGTGGGGCCGTGTGCACAGGGCCGTGGCCCTGCAGGTGACCCCGCACAGAGGTTAATTGGGAAATGACCCCGGGGCCGTGGCAAGGGCAGCTGCTGCGCCTCAGGTGTTCTGCACAGACAGGTCCAAGTCGGTGCAGGCACCGGTGGCCACCACTGCTGGGACAGCCCGTGTGACCCGTGGCAGGAAGGATGGTCGGACGGGGAGGGGCTGGAGACCCTGGCCCTGGCAAGGTGGCACTTCTGAGGTGCTTCCTGGAGGCTCAGACAGACAGAGGCCTAGCTCTTCATCTGTCTCTCTGTCCCTCTCCATCCCTCTCGCTCCTTCTCTCTCTCTCTCCCCCTTTCTGCCCCTCTCTCTCCGTCTCTCCATCTCCTCCCCTCTCTCCGCAGTGGGAAGCCGCGTGCACGAGGCCGGCTTCTCTGACCAGCACATTCGTCTGCCCACAGCAGCCACTGGACGCAGCCTTCGGGCCTCTGGGTGTTGGGGGTCGATGGCCTTGCTGCCTTGTGACTTTCTGCCCCATGGTCTTTGTTCCCATGGAGGTTGGCGCTGACCGTGGTCTTCTACCTGGCAGAGGCCCCACCACATGGCACCTTCCCTCCCCTGATGCACGAGGACATCCCCCTCCCCTCTCCTGTGGGCCGTGTGGGGCGAGGGACCGTCCTCTCTCCTGGCCTCACGCCTGGGCTGGGTCATGACTCTGACACTTGTTTCATGACCTTGGTTAATCTCGAGAAGCCTCAGTGCCGTGTTTGGAAAGCGGGGACCCACCTTGGGGGTTTCCATGAAGCCCAGATGAGACTCAGACATAGGCAAGGGCTGGGCACAGGGCCTGGAGAGGATGTGCCACGAGCCACAGGACCAGTCACCGTGGCGAGGTGTGGCAGCTCCGGCCTCGACTTGGAGGATGATCTTTCATTCCCCGAGGCGGAGCTGGGCCCGTGGGGTCAGAGGTGGCAGGGCCCACATTCCGCCTGTGGAGGAGGGACGGGCTCTCAGCTACGGCTGTACTTCACGCCCTGCCAAGCCCCTCCCCTGTCCCCAGGGCAAGGCAGCCCCCTCTGCACACACCCAGGACCAGCCACCAGGCCAGCTGCTATCCCCAGTGTCTTCTCTGTTTGCTGAGGACCAACTGTCACAGCAACACCTTGCATTTTGCAGCACTGTCGCTTTCTCAAAGCACCAGCAGAGCATCCCTCAGAGACCTGAGCCGACGTCGTTACTGTGCCCATTTGTCAGATGAAGAAACAGAGGTCCACAGTGGCCCAGAGTCACACAGATAGTGACTGCGTGAGGGAGTGAGCCCAGCTCTCCGCGCTCCTAGACCAGGGCATTCCTGTGAAGGATGAAGGCACGAGAGGGGACGAGGGGCTAGTGACATTTCCTGACCTGTGGGCACTCTTCACTCACTCGCTCTCTCACTCCTTTCTTCACCAAACTCCTCCCGGGCCAGGCGTAGAAGACCTGGGGGTGCATTCTCCAGGTGGTGTCGGACTGGGGTGGGCCGAGGCCGCTGGGAGCCCAGTGGAGGGAGTGAGGGGTGGTCACTCAGGGGGACGTCTCTTTACCAGATGAAAATGCTGGCACCTGAGGAGCATGGGGGCTGGAGCCTCAGGCACCCCCGTCACCCCGTGTGTGTTTACAGGACAACAGGTGGTGGGGACAGGTCACAGGTCCCTTCCAAAGTGCCATGGGCCTGGGAACATTACAAAGTCACTAAAGAAAAGATTGTGACCAGACTCCATTCATCTCATGGAAGGTGTCCCTGTTCTTGACATGCTGTGTAAGGAGACATTTTTAAATGAAAACAAGGCTTTGAGCAAAAACCCAATTTGTTGAAAGCAACCTGTGGAATCACGAGAGATGTGATTTTGACTAAGGAGTGCAAACTTTATGCGAGCAGCAGTGCTCAATTATGCATGAGCTAATTATCCGACATCGTATTGGGTCGCCGAGATGTCTCCCCTTGGCTTCCTCAGCCCAGCTCCAGCCCGCTAGTTAGGATAATTAATGAAACCTTGGTCTTGCATTATTTTGCCAGATACAAAAAATCGCTTCGTTTTGCGATTCAGTAATCCATCAATCGTACGGGTGTGCCTTGGGGTTCCCCACCCGTGGCAGGGCGTGGGGACCCGGTGGGATGCCAGGGCCAGTGGAACATGCGGTCGTGGTGCTTGGCTGCAAGTGTGGTTTCTGGGTTTGACGCGAGCTCCCGAGCGTTGCAGAGGCACCGGGGGCACCGGGTAACAAGGGCAAGCCAGGCAGACACGCGTGTAGGCAGAGAAGGTTCCGGTCCTTGAGGGTACTTTTGTCCTAAGAGGAGGCTCTCTCAACCCCCGGCCTCTCGAATGTGGCCAGTGCTCAGATTACTGGTTTGTTTTATCACGTGACAGCTCGGTTGAGAAGCTGCTCTTCCAGGAGTGCAATTTGGCCTCCAGAAAAAGCAGAGCTAAATTGTCTTCCTTTCTTTATTTACCGGGTAATAACAGCAGCTAGTTACGTCGCATGTTTACCATGTCTGGGCATCGTGCTATTTTACGTATTTCACATGTATAGTCTGTTTTCATTTCATCCTTAGTATGTTCGTGTTGGGTGATACGCAAATGAGCAAACCCAGGCAGAGAGGAGCTGAGTAATTTGTTTCATCTCCCAAAGCTCTTGAGGATCAGAGCCTGCAGTGGGATTGAAGACTGTCCGACTTCAAAGCCGCACTCTTACCCATTTCATTATACCACCCGCAGCGCAGCAAAGCTCCTACTAGGCAGCCGGCCATGTGCAAAAATAACAAGTCTCTCTCTTTTTTCCCCTCGGCTGACCCCAGTGAAGAAGCTTCAGGTATTCCAGCCATTGTAATACATCCTGTGCTGAAACCACAATTGAGTCTTCAAGGTGTTTCCTTGTTGGTTGATTCTAAAAGTTCAAAAGTATCCATAGACTGTGTTTGCATTTTTGCAGCTCTGTAAATAGTGCTCCCTGCACAGCCATGTAGTGTACTGTGATTTCTCTTCTGTACAGAACTTTCCTCCCTGGAAAGTCTAGTTTCCTTTCTTTTTTCTTGCATGATCTGTCATTGGCATACCCTAAGTTCCTCCGGTCCCTCTGTTCCAGTAACAAGTCTCTGAAATTTCATTCAACAGCAGCAGCAGCAACTGTCTGGGAAGCATTCTCTCCCTGGCTCCAGAGGGAGGCAGTTGCATCCCAGGATGGCTGCCCCGTTAACATCCTGGGACGTCCTTCATTTCTCCCCTGAGTTAGATCTACCGATGTCTTTCTTTTCTTTTCTTTTTTTTTATTTTTGGTGGCAGGGAGTACATCCTCAAGTAACTTTTTTTTTTTATGAACAAACTTGTAATTTTAAATAATTTTAGATTTACAGAAATGTAAAAATAGTACGGGGAGCTCATCTCTACCCCACGCCCAGGTCCCCTGTTGGTGACATTAGTATTGTGCATTTGGCACATTAATGAACCAACCTCCACACATTATTTTTAGCTAAAGTCCATACGTTTTCCTTTCCAGATTGCCTTAGTTTTTACCTAACGTCCTTTTGCCGTCCCAGGATCCCTGCAGGATGCTGCGTCACGTGTAGTCATCGCGCCTCCTTGGGCTCCTTCGTGACAGTTGGTTGGACTTTTCTGGGTTTAGATGAGCTTGATGGTTTTTGGGGTGCTGGCGAGACAGCTGGTAGAACGCCCCTCAGTGGGGATCTGTCTGGTGTTTTCTCATGATTGGAGCGCGGTTATGTGTTTGGGAGGAAGGGCGCAGGGCGAGGTGCCGCCTCACTCGTGGGATGCAGGCACCTGTCTCAACGCGACGCGCTCCTGTTGAAGTTGACCCTGACCACCTGGCGGAGGAGCGTTTGCCAGGTGTCAGCAGAGAAGGCACTCTGCGTGTCAGTAGCCAGATATCTTTCATTCGTTTGCTCGTCATTTCATCTATGCGGTCGTCTACATCATGCTTTCGGCTGGAGATCACCCCATTTGGCCGTGATCACTGGGCCGGGGTAATGCGGAGGCAGCGTGACGTGGATTTGACTTCTTTGGCACTTGGGTGACCTTTTGCTCTGTAGCTGGGTAATTCAGCCTCAGCTTCTTTGGTTGACATTTGATTCCTTCCTTCCTCGTCATTTCTTCTGCGTGCCACTCTTTGGCTCTTTGTTTTGTCACGTTGGACTCTCAACACGACTGATGTCAGCACGCGGTTGTCCCAGCGCAGCGACTGCTCCCAAGAGGCGCTGCTCTCGCGCGCTGTGGGGCGTTAAGTGTTGTATTTTTCCACCTGCCGTCGGGCTCACGCTGAACGCTGATGTTCCACCATCTGGCCGCCACGGGGACCGTCGCTGAGCCAGCAAGTACTGTCCTTGCGAGGCAGCTGGGAGCTGCTGCCGGGCCTGCCCCCGCCATGTCTGCCGCCGAGCTGCCCAGGGCCCCTCGCAGCCCTCCCAGGGCCCTTCCAGGCCGCACCAATGCACCCGCCCCTGCAAGGATGCTGGGTGTCCACGTGGGAGGGTGGGATCATTCGGGGATGTCAGCATCTTTCCAGAAATACAAGCTTGTTGAAATACCTTTTTCAACTTTAGAACACAGATGGGCGTTTCCTCTCGGTGCTGATGTAATTGGTCATGTTAGTAGCTACCACAGCCTGAGCCCCGAGGCGCCCGGCACCTCCCGCGGCCAGCTCGCTGGTCCTCACCACGGTCCTACGGTAGGAGCTACTTTGCCGCCCCATTTCTGGGGCAGAGACTGGGGCTCCGGGAGGACGGAGCAGCTGCTGTCTGGAGAGTCCTTGTGTGTGAGGAATTTGTGCCGCACCCGAGGAGGGCCAGGTGAGCACCGACTGTGCCCCGGCTCTGGCGTGGCCTCGTCCTGGCGTTTCTGTGGGGCTGCGCTGGCCCTTGCGCAGAGACTTGAGAGCTGGAAGCGCGGTGGGGACCGGCAGGTCCTGTCGGTGTTTCTGGGAGCACATTTGGCCGGGGGGGCCTCTCCGTTTGTGGTAAAATGCAGGTGAGCTGGAGCATGGCCTCGGGCTGTGGAGCTGCCTGAAGACTGTTCCTCCGTCCCGGTCAGAGCAGGGTCTGGCTGGCGAGCCCGCTCCCTCATCGCGGCTAAAGGCAGCGACGTCGGAGGGGCAAGAAGCTGTGGAGTGGAACAGCCCCCCTTGACTCCAACAAGCACGTGAAAACCTCACCTCCCAATGCAGGGCCGCAAAACCCTCACGGATTTGTTCGCGAAGTGAGTATCATTGTTGAACATGGGAAAGTGCCAAAGTCATAACCACTTGGATAAATATTGCGCTCTAGCTCATTGCTTCTGAGACCGAAAACTAATTAGGACCATCAGGATAGCAGAGGTGTGAAGTGCGGTGACTTCCAGAAAAGCCCGGGTCCTGGCGCACCTCTGGCTGCGCTGGCAGAGGCGAGGGCGGCGTCTCCAGCCAGTGACGGCTCCGCATGGTCTGGGCGGGGGGCAGAAGAAACTCCCCCAGGACTCAGCCCGAAGGACAGCAGGACGGGGCAGAGTCCCTTGCACCCTTCCCAGCGAGAGAGCAGGTCTCTTCCCTCTGCTGTGGCAGGAGCAACTCCACGATTCCTGAGGCTCAGACTGAGGGATGCGTTTTCACTGTCCTAGTTCACACCAGAGTCTTAGATGCTTCATGTGTCACTCTCAGGACATGAGACAGAGAGGGGACAGGGAGAGAGGAGAAAGAGGAGGGGGGTGGGAGAGAGAGACCCTGCTAGGCCTTGCGTCGCCTCGCAGGCTTGGAGAAGGGCGGCGCTTTCAGAAGCTGATTACAGACCTAGATAGTCCTCCTGCCTGGGGCGGCCTGATTTGCGGCTCTGATTTTACACTCACCCTACAGTGAAACCGATGGGGGAAGGCGGCCGTGCCCTGCAGACGGGTCCTCTCCTTGGCTGAGCCCCCCTTGCTCAGGGGCTCCCTCTCTCCGGCTACAGCTGGACAAGCACGGGAAGGCCCTGACCCCGCCCTCCTCACCCCCACGGGGCACCTCCCTCTGCACCTCCCTGGCGGGTCCCGGCTCTGGCGGGTCAGAGCCCGTGTGCGTGCGTGCGTGCGTTTTCCCCACCCAGGGTTCTTACGGCCACTGCTCCCGGCAGTGGAAGGCTGGCAATAAAGACAATTTATTGGGGGAATGTTGATAAAGCTCTGCTTATTGCAAACAGTAAATTAAAAGTGAGCGCTTGCACCTTTATTTCCCACCCAGGGAACCATAACACTCGCAGTGAACTTGAAAGAGAGGGAGACGAGGTACGGAACAATCGTTCAACGTCCCCCGTCTTACCAGCAACCTCATAAAAATTAAGGAATAATTTTTCAAAGAGATAAGGGCTTTAGGGACACGAAAATCAAAACAACCAAATTGCTCCTGCCCGGAGGAGGTGCACGCAGGATGGGAAGGGATTTCTTTTCCCACTTTTAATTTACAAGAACCTTGTAAACTACAAATTAAAGGAGCAATAGCGATTCAGAAGGCTTGATTCATTAAGCCTTTATTTACCCTAATGCCTCCAAAGGAAAATAATTTGCCTTCTGAACATGAGTTATGGGCCCGGAGCTGACGTTTTCCCACATGGATCCCCAGGCACCTTTCGGGGTGTGGCTGCCGTGTGCCAAGCAGAGGTGGTGCCTAATAGATGCTCGGGTCGCTGGACCGTGACCCTGAGGCTGCGAGTTGCCGGAGGAATGGGCATCCGAAGTGTCTTTTGTTTAACAGTCAGAGCACAAGCCGGCGTCTGCAGCCCCGGAGTCCCACAGACACGGGCTCTTCCTGCTCTGCCTCCCTCCAGAAACGCCTTTTGATGTTGCTCAGGAGTAATTCAGAGCCCTCCAGTCCCCGCGCAGCGATGAGGCTGCGCCGGGCGAGAGGAAGCTGAGCCTGAGACAGGTTTAGGGATCAGATTGGCACCCGGTTCCTTACGAAAGGCGGGGGTGAGGCTCTGCATACTACCCCCACCCAGCCGCAGACTCCCTCTCTTGCCTGTGCCTCTCCCGCAGGGCTGGCCGCGCCCGGGCTGCCTCTCCTGGCCTTGCCCCCGCCTGAGCCCAGCCTTCGGGTCTGAGCGCCTTCTCTCCCCAGTTAGCCCTCGTGCACCTGCGGGCAGAACCTGGGTGGAGGTGCCAGGTGTCCCCACGGAGCCCAGCAGCATGGACGATACACTTGAGTTCCACCCAGGGTCCAGCCGTGCCAGCTTCACTCAGCCTCTGCTTTCACATCTCTACAATGGGAGCAGCAATCCCGTCCCTGGAAGAGCAAATTTGGGGTGGATAGGAGGGTGTGTTTGAAGCCATAAAGTTCTGTGATCGTCTGAGGAAGGGGACCCCGCCCTGTGGGGATGGGGAGATGAGGGGATAGGCTCGATTGTGGAGGGAGGGGGTGTTCTGTCTCAGGAGGGTGGTGTCTGAGCCCACGAGTCCTGGGAACTGCAGGGGTGTAGGCACGGCACTCATCCCTCTGGCTTCTCCAAGGACCTAACAATGTATCACTATGTCCCAGGGTGGTGGAATTTTCTTTGGGAGCCTGATGGCCAACCCTGGCATCTCACAGACCCAGAAGCCTCCCGATGGTGCATTAAAGGCTCCCAGATCCTGAGAAGTGGCCTTGGTCTCAGCGAGCTCTGTCCTCGTGCCCCTGCCTCACATGTGGTTAAGTTATTGCCCCATTTGTTTTAAAGACTTGTCTTGTCACCTATTTACAAGACTTATGGATTTCTCATTACTTCCTCTGATGGGACTCAGCTGAAGTGCTTTCTGCTCACTCCGTCCGAGCTCTGCCTATAAAACGTGACTGTCACAATGGGCCGGGGGGATGGGCAGCGGGTGGATCAAGGCCTTTGGTGGCATCTGCCTACAAGCCCCGGGATTCATCGTAGCTGCTGCACAGACGTGGCCCATAGGGTTAGGGAAGTGTCTCCAAGACCGCCCCCACTTCCGACAGCAACCGCAGAGTTCAGGGGTTCCTGGGACCACCCTCAGGTTTGAAAACTCACTAGAAGGACTCACAGAACTCGCTGAAAGCTGTTATATGAGTGGTTAGAGTCTATCACAGTTAAAGGACAAAGATTAAAGTCAGCTCAGGGAGAGACGTGGAGCAGAATCCAGGAAGGGTCCAGATGTGCAGCGTCTAATTTTCTTCTCCCTGTAGAGTCACAGATGGTAACCCCTCCAAGTGACAATGTGTGACAGTGTGCCTGGGGCCGGGGAGCTCACCCACCTTGCCGCCCAGTCTGCACTGGCCCATTCACATGGGCATGGCTGACTGCCCCCCTGGCCGACCTTGGTCTCCAGCCCCTCTGAGGTCGAGCCAACACCTCATGGCCCAAAGCCCCCACCTGAAATCACCTTGTGAGGCTGTCCAGGGTGGCCCAAGGCTCCCAGGTAAACAAAGAGGCTCTTATAAGGTAGGACATGCCAAGGACCTGGAGACACCTCTGTGTCAAGGATAAAGGTTAGTTCTCTCCTTGGGAAAAGTTAAATTCTTCACTGCACTGTTTCTTCCTCTTGGCTGTGACCTCAGGGCTGAGGTGTAACACATTCAAAGGGACACTTGGTACAGGAACTGGGTGAGTCCTGAGTCGGGATAACATTCCCACCCAGCGGTATCCAGAAGAGCTGTTCTTCAGACCAGTGAGGAATCCCCACCCTAGCCCAAGGCGTTTCAGTCCCTCTTGCCCTATCATAGGCGAGGGTTGACTTCCTGATAACCAAAAACTAATCTGAATGAGGAGTTTGGAGTGCCCAGGTGGTGGGTGTGGATCGCTCCACCCTTGGGCTCAAACAGCCAACGGAAAAGTTGGAAATGCCCAGTGATGGGAGTAATGGGCCACCTGCTAGAACTTGATTCTGACTATGGTTTAGCACAAACCTTTGTGATCCAATGTGAAGTGAAGCTTGCTTGCTGGGAGACAAGGACAGAGTTGGGATCTTGGCAGATTCTCTGTAAACATTTTTCAGTGAATGGACAATGAATGGATGGAAAGATGGAAAGAAGGAAGGAAAGACAGAAGGATGGAAGGATGGATGGAAGAATGGATGAAAGGATAGATGGATGGATGAGTGGATGGATGGGTGGATTGATGGATGGGTAGATGGATGGATGGATGGATGGATGGATAGAAGGATAGATGGATGGATAGATGGATGGATGAGTGGATGGATGGATAGATGGATGGATGAGTGGATGGATGGGTGGATTGATGGATGGGTGGATGGATGGATGGCTAGATGGATGGATGGGTGGATGGATGGATAGAAGGATGGATGGATGGATAGATGGATGGATGAGTGGATGGATGGATAGATGGATGGATGAGTGGATGGATGGATAGATGGATGGATGAGTGGATGGATGGATAGATGGATGAGTGGATGGATGGATGGGTGGATGGATGGATAGATGGATGGATAGAAGGATAGATG
>NW_012152519.1:952118-1129536 GCF_000956105.1 Propithecus coquereli | reverse complement strand
AGGATGGATGGATAGATGGATGAGTGGATGGATGGGTGGTAGATGGATGGATGGATGGATGGGTAGCAGGATGGATGAGTGCTGTGGGTGTTGGAGCAATATGATACGTGGCATGCAAGCATTGTGGGTAAGAAGCCCAGCAGTGGCCTTGGGCAGCTGCTCAAACAGCTCTGGGCAAAGTTTGTATGAGGATAAAATGGAATAACACAGGTCAAATGCCAAGTGCTGCATCTAACCTAGGCACCAACTAGGCTCTCAGTCAAAAGCAGGTCCTGCCTCCTGTTTTCCCTGTTGGTGCACAATGCCCATGTGTCCATGAGTCTCTGCTCCTAGGCTCCGCAGGTACCACTGAGTTCTGCTTTGTCCTCTGGTTTGGCCTGCGTCCAACAGATGTGTCCTGCTGGGGGCGGAGTGTGGGATGCGAATCCCCTCTAAGAATACCATGTCTGGTCGCAGCAGGGTTAGACCCCTCATACGAGGTGCTGAATCGCCACCTAACTCAAGACACTCGTCTGTTTGACTTCACCCCCCCGCGAGCACCCAGAACTGTTAATATTTTGTGTGGCTGTGGGCTGGACACAGCGAGCCCCAGGAGGGTTTCCCAGCTGTTTGGACACAAATGTCCTTTTCCCCAGGTCTTCATGGCTTGTGTGGTGAGGAAATGACGGACACAGCCCTGACCACAGGCTGGACTTGGGGGTTGGGGGACACTGTCTCTGTCCCAACCCGGGGAGTCTGTTCTTCCTGGAGAGTAAAACGGCCCCTGCCTCTCATGCTGGCCCCACCAGTCCTTCTTTCCAAACCCTCGTCCAGTGGTCCCACTTGCTTTGGACCCACAGTCACCCTGCGGGGGCGACGTCCGAGCTGCTGAAGGGGCAGGGGGCACAGGCCAGGGACACTGTAGCTCCAGTGCTGTCCCCATGGCCATTTTCCTGAGCAATCAGAAACGCCACCCTCCGCACGGGGAGGGAGGCTGGTGCGTGGCGACTCCCATGCCCCCGCCCAGCGGTATCCTGTCTGGAATCCCGCCAGAGCGTGAGGAATCTCAGCTCCCTCTCCTGGAAATGCTGGTGGCGGAGGGAGAAGAGCCTGGGATCGCTAATCAATTATTCTTCGTTAAGGGTATTTCCCTCCTTAGTCGTGTCTTTGCTCTGTTAGCTCCTCAGGTTTCAGTGGATTTCAGGCATCATGGGCTACAAGATAATTTATTTTATTAGGCAATTTATTTTCTGGGTATATTTCTAAAGGTCAATTAATCAATTTAAATGGAGGATGAAGGATGGAGACCCAAACCCTCCTGGGACAAAGGTGACATCGCTAGCACTTTGGGGGAGAGGTTTGTTTTCCTTCTGACTTGGGAGTGGGGCGGGTGCAGGTGGGGTGTAGCGCACCTTGGCACCGAGGACGGGCCGCTGCCTCGTTTCCATGGGAGGCGGCAGCTGCAGCAGAAAGCAGAGGGGGACTTGTGTGGAGTCGGCGGGAGGGACACAGTCGAGGCCGGAGATCCAGGCTCATTTGTTGTCGGATCCTTGCCGGGAGCGAGACTCCTGGAGTAGGAGGAAAATTCACACAGCTGATCCCATCCATGGAACCGAAATCGGAGTCTCCCTTGTGCCTTGTAAATAATAAGTAAAAACACGTAATAAAAATTTAACCAGAAAGAAACATGCTTCAAGCCACAAGTAAGCTGTTGAGGAAGGTTTCACCGGCTGCGTGGAGCATGTCGCCTTTGCTCCCAGGGAAGGCGGCTGGCTGGAAGCTCACTCGTTCCCGCTGGGTGGATGCGGTCCGGCCCCACCTTCCGACTTTCCAGCTTGTTGCTTTCCTGGAGGCAGGAAACGAGCTGGCTCATGGGGGCAGAATAACCGAGGTTCTCAGGAGTCAGGGTTTGGCCAGGCGGTTATTTTTCTCCCAAGATGAATTTCTGGGTGATTAATGTTGTCAATCGGTTGTTACATAATAGTAAGTGCTCACAGCAGCCAAGAGGGAATGCTTACTCTGTGCGGGGGATTCTGATCTCATGACATCCTTTCAAGCACAAAGCAGGGATCATTCCTATTTTGCAGAGTAAGGGCTGGAAGCTGAGAGCGGCCACCCAGCTGACTTGCTCTCAGGGAGCCGGGCTTGAACTCAGGGCCTTCCGACTCCCCGGCTCGGCTGGTCCTATGATACTGTTCCTTTACAACGCACCGTGCTGGCGCTCCTGGGGATACAAAGTGTGGCCCAAGCTGTGAAGCCACCTGCAGCCATGGGCAAGATGGATGCTTCTCGTGGGCAGTGTGCTGACCACCCTGGCAACCACTCTCAGTCCATTGGCACTTGGTGGTTTAGAGAAAAAAAGCAATGAAACAATTTTGTTAACATAGGTTTCCCAGAAATCACATTATGCCTTTAATAATCATTATTGAAGGTTGGGCACGAACCAAAAGTCTGGGCTGGCTGGCTCCCTTGAGCAGAAGGGACCAAGATGCTTGGGTTATCACGTCTAAAAATAATTGGCATGTTATTGTTTATACTTGTAAATATTTGTGCTTTTTCTTATCTTTGCTGGGTGGTGTAATCTGTTCCTAGTCCACAAAGATGGATCCATGGTTCAAAAGTAGTTCATTAAAATATGAAAGTAGTAATACAAATGGGAACATAAATAGCACAGCTCAGCACACCCCTAGCAATGTAAACAGTGTGTGCCCAACTCCAGCACAAATACAGCGTGTGACTGTGCCGTCTGCGCGTGCTGGGGCGAGTCTGGGACTGTGACGATTTTGCACGTGCAGCAGGAAAGGAACGTCTAAAAGAGCACAGCGGGGAATATCTAGGACTTGCTGGAGTGGTGACTCAGTGGCCCCTTGTACCCAGGCTGTGACTTTTCGGAGACTTTCACATAGTGGCACACTGTTGTGAAAGTTTCAGATCATTTTCAGAAGAGCAGACTGACGGCCGTGGCCAACCAAGCGAGTTGTTCTCGACAAATGCTACATTATGCTTCCCGGCACGAAATTGATAAGTGATACATTTCGTCACTGTGACCAGAGGAGAGACCAAAACCACGAAGACATCATTCGAAACCGCACACCATACAGTGACAAGAGGTGTGCGTGTTCACGCTGCTGCTGGGAAGTTTGAAAACGCCAACCGCAAAGTTAAGTAAGGCCCCCGTCGTGCGTGGAGAGGACAGGATGGTGGTTAGACACATTCCCTTGTCCCACCACAACCCCGTTGGATGCACCGCATGTGTAAATGCCGCTCCTGACGCGTGTGCACACCACGTGCCTCTCGCCACAGGGCTGGATAAGGCAGCGATGTGGACATTTCACGGGGAGGGCAGGCTGAGGACTCCTGCTCCGTGTTGCAGATGAAGAGATTTGCGTAGCCACCGATGCTCGAGAGCTGTGACTAGGACTTAAAGAGCCGCCTGTGGTCAGTCGCGAGGGCGTGCAGCTGAGCACGTGCATTGGACGGGGCCCCGGTGCTGACGGGCTCTGTCCGCAGGGACGGGAGCAGCGTGTGCTGCAGACAGTGAGATCGAGGCCGGGACCCTTACCTGTCCAGGGTGACGCGTGAGGAAGAGGGCGGAGAAAGCAACGTTCCACTTCCACCGGGAAGCTCAGGGACTGTGCTCAGACGAGCGTCTGAAATGAGAGGGGTTGGAAATCGCTCTGCCCCATCCTCATCAGACCAGGAAGGCCGGTCACCCCACCCCAACGGCGTGGTTTGAAAGCTGACAGTAAGACATCGGAATTGTCCACGACTGATCTGTGGGACGTGGCTGCATGTCCCAGGCTTCACTCTTTCCCAACATGAGATGATTCTCTTCGCTGGTTGGAGCAGGAAACTGATGATTCGTGTTGAAAATATTCCAACACTGCATCCAGGGTTGCATTAGAGTGCGAAGCCTCCCCAGAGGCCAAGGCAACAGGCAGCTGCCTCTGTGTCTTCTCCTGAGCTTAGACACGGAAATTCCCAGCCTGGAACAACCTGGCGCCACACAGGGCTCCGAAGGTGGCCACAGTGACACCCCTCACCACCGGCCGCTGCTGCCCGTGGCCCTGCACAGCTACACATGGTCCCTCCAGGCTTGCCTGTGCCCAGCACCCGGCTGGCGGGCCGGGACTTCCCAGCACGGTGGGGAGAAAGGGAGGGAAGAGCAGCTGCGGTTGTCCTGGGGCTCGAGCCATCCTCATCCAGCCAGCCCTGCGCCCGGGAGGTGCATAGACGCCGCCGTGTCCCGGCGTCTCGCCACCGCCTTTCGTGTTTCCGTGCTGCGTTTCAGTTTTCTTCAAGCGGTTTCCTGAGAGCCAGGCGCTGCTGTGCAGGCGCGGTGCCTGCTAGGTCATCCTGTGCGAGGGCCAGAAGTCCCCGCTCTGGTGGCTTGTGCCAGCGTCTGGGGGATTCGATGTCACGATGGGCAGAGAGAGCATTTACTTGGTGCCTGCTGTGTGCCAGCAGCCAGTCTTGGGTTCCTGCACCCAGGGAGGAGCCCCCAGCCTTCTGCCCAGACGCCAGCTCCATTTAGTGGGAAGGAGCCGGGATCGAGGGGTGCTCTGTGCCGAGCATACCCCTGGCGTCACGTCTCGCTTCCAACCCAGCGTGACAGCTGTGTGACCCTGGAAGTTTGCAGAGGGGAGGCTGTGAGGGGAAGCAGGGCAGCTGCAGCCTCAGAGGGGGACGGGCGGGGGGCTCAGGCGCTTAGCGCCTGTCATGTGGCCCCTCTGCCCCAGCGGAGCCAGGACGTTTCTCTTCCGTGGGCGTCCCACATCACACGCTGCCACCCCGCGCAGCCAGAAGGGACAGAAGCCCTCAAAGCACCTTGTTCCAGAGACGGCTGTGGGACGTGGGAGCCGGACGTGGTGGGTGGTCTGCAGGGAGCCTCGGCCGCCGGTGGAAGCGTCCTTCCGAGTTTCAGGAGCCTCTGTCGCGCCGGGCTCGGCGAGGGACTGCTGAAGGGGACTGAGTAATTAGCCCCAATTTATATTAATGACATTTTAGATTAGCCACAGCTGAGCCCAGCTCCCGCCCTGCACACTGGGGACCCACATGTGAAGGAGTAAATGTAAATGTGTAAACAAAAAGTGAAAAAGACAAAATAATGGTGCCAGTTGTGTAAAAGGAAAGATGTGGAAAGAGGTGGGTGTGGGGCGGCCGAGAGCAGGTGTACCCGCTGCTGTCCCAGCTCACAAGGGCCTCTCCCTCCTGGTCACAGCCCCCTGTGACCCTGCAGCTGTGGTCTTTGACCTTGACCCCGTGCCCTAGGTCGCAGGCGGCTGGTGCAGGGTCAGTCAGGCTGCTCCCCTGAGTCTGCACAAGGGGCCGGGAAGGACGCCCTGGGGGCCAGGCCTGTGCAGCGAGGTGGCTGTAGGGCTCTGTGCCCCTGCTCACACTTGAACCCTGACCTCCTACCTGTGGCCTTGGGCAGGGTCCTGCACTGCCCTGTTCCTCGGTTTCCCCGCCTATAAAGTGGGTTAGTGATGACCCTCGGGGTGGGGGCCGCTGGGGGACTGACGGGGACGATGCCCAGCCCTGAGCCTCCTGCAGCTCAGGAACCGCAGCTCTGTCGCACTGGGGACATGTCCCTGGTCCACACCCTGTCTCCATCCATTTTCCGTTGCTTATAACGGAATCGGGACACCAGGTAGTTTACAAGGAAGAGGGGTTTATTTCTTAGAGTTACAGAGGTGGAGGGGCTGCATCTGGCGTGGGCCTTGCTGGTGGGGGCTCTGCAGGGTCCCCAGGCAGTGCAGGGGGCCGGGGGCTGAGGGCACTCACGTGCTCACTCAGGGCCCTTCTTATGAAGCCACCAGGGTCACCCTCGTGAGAACCCCCAACCCATCAGTCCCCTGGCCCATTCAGGAGGGCACAGCCCTAGGACCCGACCTGCTCTTAGGCCACCTCTCGGTGCTGCCACGCTGGGATTAGGTTGCCACAGCTCTGCAGGGGACAGGCCCACACGGCAGGCCCAGGCTGGCCGTGTCCTCTCCGGGCCTCCTGTGCAGTGAATGAAGGAAAGAACGAGCAAGTTAAATGGATGGCTGAGGTCAACACCTCCTGATTATTAAGGAAGTTTTATTCTCAGAAAAATAGAAGAAGCAATTTCCTCCCTCCCTCCTGGTTTTTCCGAGCCAGCCCGGAACTTCCGTCGGCCCGGTTCGTCAGGAGCTGCGGCGTGAGGGCAGGTGCAGCGGGCGCCATGGAACAGAGGCTCCGATTCGCCGCAGTTCCCCACAAGGGCTGTCGGCGTGGATCTGCTGTGTGTCCCGGCAGAGATGGGGGTGGGCCAGCGTCCAGCCTGGAGTGCACAGAGCTGGGGCGGGGGCTGGGCTGGGGTCCCCGTGATAACCAGAGTCGTCGTCCTCGCTGTCTGCACCGAGCCGTGCCTGTCCTGGGTGCTGCCATCGCGCTGTGGTCAGATGCGTGACAGAGACAGGGTTACGCTCTGGGGGGAGAACAGAGGGCAGGAAAGAGACCAGCAGTGCACGCGATGCCCACCGTGGTGGGGGCAGGAGCACCCCGCTGCCCTGCAAGGTTAAGGGGAGCAGCCACAGGGCCTTGAGGGAGGGTTGGGGGATGGGAGATTCCTGAAGGGGAGGGGGAGGCCCCCGACTGGGGCTCACGAGGTGGGACCAGCGTGGCCGTGAAGGCGTGGGGACGGGTGAGGAAGGGACAGGCTGGGGCTGGTCACTCCCAGGTGCCTGGCTTGGGCCACTCTGCAGAGCCCGCGGGGAGGAAGCCCAGGGGGACGCAGTCCGGGAAGTACTGACTCCGGTCCACAAGTGAAAGGTGAGCTGCCTGCAGCCGCCCACGCGCTGGGTCGGCAGCCGGAACCCGGAGGACTCAGTCTGCCCCAAACCTGGCCCCAACAGTCGGACTTCAGGCAGACAGGAGCGCTGGTCACCCCTTGCTGTGAACACGTCACCCTCAGACTTACAGCCTGCGGTCTCCATAGTTCCTGTGGGCCTAGAGTCCGGCGCAGCTTAGCTGGGTCCCCTGCAATGCAGGTGACAGTCTTGAGATCTCATCTGACATCTCCACTGGGGAGGCTCTGCCGCCCACGCAGAATCCAGTCCTCCTGGGCTGCCGGCCGGACGCTGCCCTCAGTGCCCGGGCACGTGGGCTTCTCCACAGCACGCTTAGGACACAGTGGCTGGATTATCAGAGGGAGCTCGCGAGAGGGCAGAGAGAGCAAGAGAGAGCGAGAGAGAGAGAGACCTGCAGGGCATGGGGGGTTTTCAGAGGGCAGCACTGGGGAGGATTTAGGTGTCCCCAGAGGGTGGCAGGGGGTGGGTGGGGCCCTCAGGTCTCTGGGGCTGCACCTGCAGCTGCTCCATAGCCTGTCTTCCTCCCAGGGCACGTCCCAGACCCAGAGGGGACTGGTGGACGGGGCAGGCGCCCATGGCCTGCCCTGCTGTGCTGCTCCTGCTATGAGCGGAGCCCGGCTGTGACTCCGGGTCCTGCAACGGAGCGGGAAGAAAGCCCTTCCCCCAGGCCTGGCGGTTCAGCCACCTGGGGGGATCTTGCTGCTTTGATCCACGCTGTAGGGCCTTGGGCAGGTTCCCCAAATGCTCAGATCCTCCTGCCTTCTTGGGCACTAGAAGTTTCCCGAGGCTGTAAACAGCAGCCGTTCCTCCCAGCAGACGGGCTGCATGGTGGCCCAGCCCCTGCACTCCCCACCAGGGCTGTGGGTCGATCTATCAGGAGAAGGTTGCCCAGAGCAAGGCAGGCTCCTGGCCACTCCGTCCCCTGTCCCCGCAGGTGGTCAGCCTGCCGAGCCCTGTGCAGGGATAGGCCGGGCGGACTCACTGCCTTTCTTCTCTAGCGATGAACTTTTGCATTCTTAAAACCCCCCCAAACTGGAAAGATTCTTTTCTTAGCACTGGAAATGCATCTGTAAATCTATATTAAAAAACAGAACACGATAGACCCTTCTAGTTGAGAGAAATCAGCCGGACGCTGGAACCTCAGGAGCAGGTAATGGGAGCTCGGAGGTTATAATTTGCCACTAATTGACAGCGAAACCTCCGGGCTGTGCTGCCCTCTGCTCCTGGGGGAGGCCCAGAGGAAACTTCTAAGACCAAGGAGGCAGATGGATCCCAAGATTTGTGGCTGTCTACCTTTGAGGAATTAAAAAAACAAAACTAAACTCCATCTCCCTGCCTGGCTCCCTTTCTCTCTCCCCCCACCCCCATGTCGGTTTCTCTCTCTCTCCCTCTTCCTGTGAAATCACTCAGTTCACCAACCAGTTAGTGACGTGGGCCAGGCCCTGCCCGCCGACATGGGAATCTGGATGGATAAGTCGTGATTCCTGCTCAGAAAGTTCAGAGTCAGGCTGGAGAGAAAAGATACAAGTGCAGGAAGAGGGCCGTTCCCACCTGCTGGTCCCGTCCACTTCTGCGGCCAGCTCTGAGGCTGTCCCTGCACAGGGGCCCTCCTTCCCCAACATTCTGTCCCCATCTCTTGGTAGCATCTGCGAGGGCTGCATGCCGGATGCAAGTCCAGATGTGGCTGCTTATTGGCCTTGGCCTTTGGAAAGTATCTGTAAATATCTGCAATCTGTAAAACGAGGACAGTCGAGCCCCAGCTTCCGTGGTCGTAGTGAGAAGTACATGGGATACTGACGAGTCCTCCACATGTGGGATTTGGTCAGGGAAGGGGAACGTCGCTGGGGCTCCACATTCCTCTGTCATTCGGCACAGATGGCCCTCCCGCCTCCTGTTTCTGGCACCTGCTTCCTTGTCTGCTGTATCGGCACCGCACGCGGGACAGCGGCGGGTCTTGGAAGTGGGGGCGGCAGGGAGATGCGGGGAAGCGGAGGCTGTGGGGGTGGTCGGGCAGGCAGGATGCCCAGGAACAGGTGGGGCGTGGGGGAGGCGGCACCAAGGCGGGTCTCAGGTCTGGCCTCTTACTGGGAACGACCTCTTCCGTTTGTTTATTCATTGTTTATTCCTTTAAAGATTGTTGAAACTTGTTTTAAGAACCAGAACGTGGTCTGTGTTGGTAAATTTCCTGTGTGCACTTGGAAAGAACGTGCACTGTGCTGTTGCTGGTGATCGTGTTTTCTGTCCTCACGGGTTTTCTCCTTGTTCTACCGATTATCGAGAGAGGAAAGTTGGCTGTGATTGTCGTTCGTCTCTTTCTTCTTACAGTTCCACCGGTTTTTGCTTCAGGAATTTCGAAGCTTATTTATTAGGGTGGGTAAATGTTTAAGGTGGTTATGTCAGCTCGAGGAATCGGCCCCTTTGTCATGACAAAGTGACCTTCTTCATCCTCACTAATACTCTCTGTTCTAAAGTCTGCTTGTCCGATATTCCCATAGCTATCCCTGCTTTCTCGTTATTAATATCTTTTTCTTTCCATCCATTTACTTTTACCCTATTTGTGTCTTTATATTTAAAGTGGGTTTCTTAAAGTTTAATACAGTTAGTTGATTCTTGCTTTTAAACTTTTAATTTGTATGTAACATGTATATAATTTGTACAAAAATTGTAACATTTGTATAATCTCTGTACATAATTTGTAATTTTCTCTGGCTGCTTTTAAGGTTTTCTCTTATCCTCTGTTTGAAGCAATTTGAGTATGATTTCCCTGGGTGCCATTTTCTTCATGTTTCTTGTGCTTAGGGTTCCTTGAGCTTCTTGGATCTGTGGGTTTAGAGTTTTCATAAAATTTGAATAACTTTAGGCCAGTAGCCTCCCCATGTTTTCTATCACCTCCGTCGTTGTCAGAGTGGGATCTGGAACGCCGTGGATCCCAGGCTGCGGGAGGCTGCCTCACGGCCCGGCTGTGCACTGTTTCCGGGCTTCCTCCGTGTTGTTCCGGGGAGCTTACATCCCTGTGCCTTCTAATTCATAGATTTGCGATTTTTTGCAATACATTATCTCATTCAGTGTGTTTTTTCACACCTGATGTGGTTTTTGTCTCTGTAAGTTTGATTTAGTGTCTTTTCTCCCACATCTCTGCTCACTGTCCCAGTCTTTCCACCGGCTTCTTGAACAGATGGGACACAGCTATATAGCTGTTTTAACGTCCATGTCTAATTCCATAATCTGTGTTATTTCTGGGTAATATTTTTCTACTTCTTTGTGTGTCTGGTGATTCTTGGTTAGATGCCACACATTGTGCATTTTGCCATATTGGGTGCTGTATATTTTGTGTTCCTATAAATACTCTTGTGCTTTTTTAAAGGATGTGGTTATGCTACTTGGAAACAGTTTGGTCCATTTGGTCTTGCCTTTAAACTTTGGTTTCCAGGCCCGGGGTAGTGTTTAATCAAGGACTGATTTTACCCCACTACAGGGCTCAGTTCCTGAATATTCTCCTTACGTCCCGTGAACCGTGAGGTTTCCCAGGCCGGCTGTGGGAACAGGCACTATTCTTGGCCCGGTCGGAACTCTAGGGACCGTTGCCCTCTAACCCTTTCATGTGTCTTTCCTCATCTCAGATAATTCTCTCCCTTGCATCCTCTGCCCAGGTCTCAGCCGGAGACTGGGGGACCCTCTGCAGAACTCTGGGTTTCCCTCTTGTCTCTGGCTCTCCGGAACAGCTGCCTCCGCCTTCCTGGACTCTTAGCCTTAGTTACGTCTCCTCAACTCCGGGACTCTGCACCCCTCCCCACGCTGCCGCCTGGAGACTCCGCCCAGGCAGTGAGCTTGGACAGCGTGGGCTCGCTGCCTTTGCTTCTCTTCTCTGGGGATCTCTGCCCTCTGCTGCCTGAGGGCCAGAGTCTTGCAGACCGTCGTCTGACGTGCTTTGTCTGGTTGTTCAGCCGGCGTGGAGTCTGGTCTCTGTTACTCCATCCTGGCTGGAAGAAGAGGTGCCCCTGTATTGCACAGCATCTCAACCCCGCTAGAAAGTCCCCTCCACCGTGTGTCATGTTCCGTGACCCCGCGCTTGTCTTCATCTCCCGACCACTCGTCTGTGCTTGGCCGACGCTCTCTACTGAGCCGATTCCTCATAGATGCTTCTGGAAAGGCTGGCAGCATCTCAGAAGTGTGGGCGCTGGTGCCAGTCTTTCCTAAGAGCCCAGATTCATCTTCCCATTTGCCCAACAACTCTTGACGGCCCCCCGTGTGTTTTCCTGGGGTGAATGGTTCTAACTCTGTAATCCGACAGCCACACGGCGGCTGGAGCCTCTGGTCCCACCCCCGGCCTCACAAATGACGGGCGGCCACGGCCGCGATTCGCCTGCGTGTTGGCGCCCCGAGCTCCCGTCAGCCTGTCTCTGCTTTTGATGTACACAGGAGAAGAGGCTTGTGAAGATCCGATTGAAGTCTGGGCAGTGTCAAAGGTCGGAAAAGGAACAAGCTGATGAAAGGAAGCAAACTGTACTGGAATTCCTGCCTTCTTGAACCCAGCGCCGGGTCTGCAGGGTCGGGAATGAATCATTCGCTCCTTCAGCCCGGCAGAGGGGCCGTGTTCACGGTGATGATGCTGACCTTTCCCTTCCCTGTGAAGCGCGGGAGAGGGAGGGGAGGTTGTTAGAAATAACAGCCCCAGTTCCCCTGGGGACGTCTGTTGCAAAGACGCCCAGCCAAGGCCGATCTCGCCCCCGTGCTGGAGGCGTGGGCAGCACCACCGCTCGGGGATCTTGGAGGAGATGCAGATGGAACTTTCAAAAGCCCCAGAGCCAGTGAGCCCCGCGACAGACACAGACTGTTACACCCGTGAAAACAACGGCTTCCCAGCCTCGCCTTCCGGTGCTCTGGAGCACAAGTTGCTCAGCAGCGACGTGGAGAACCGGGCACCGAGCCGGCAGCTCCCGGGCCCTTTCTGTGAGCCGGGCGCTGGGCCGGGGGCTGTTCTCCCAGGTCAGGAACAGTGTGGCAACTGGAAACTTGAAAAGCAACGTCCTGGGTGTCCACGCTCTGCAGACCTTGTTCCCACTCCCCAAACACCCTTAGACGAGCCGGCCTGGCAGCGTCCTTCACAATGCGTCATCCGTCCCTCCCACCGCCTTTCCCTCTGAAAGGTTTCCCGCAAGACCCTCGGGGGGCTGGTGGGGAGAAGCAGAGGGCAGAGCCAGCAGCGTCCACACCGCCGGCCCTTCCTTCGGTGCTCAACTCCCACGAAGGCTTGAAGGGTATGGGTGGGGTGGGCAGCTGGCAGGAGGGCAGAGGGACCCTCCACGCAGGACCCATGTGCAGGCTGTAGGGGGTGCTTTCTAGACCCCAAATGCAATCACAGGAACCCGCCAGGCCTGGGGGGATATGCAGTAAAAATGAGCCGAGTGCTGGGGCCGTGGGTGCTCTGACACGCAGCCAAGGACCTTGAATAGCCACGGACCCAAGAGCGTCGATTGCCACTAACGGTAAGTGGGCACCGGCGCCTGCGCAGTCCCGGCTGAAGGCACCTCATCCTCAGGACCCCTCTGAGCTCTGGTCCCGTCCTTCCTGCCCCTGCCTGCTGGGGTGTTTCCCCTTCCCCGCGCCCCTGGAACCTCGTTCCGCTGGCATATATTGAGCTTTTGCTGTTTGCAGAACTCCCCAAGCACAGGGCCAGACAGAAGGGCTGGGCTTGGAGTCAGCGCACCAGGACTCAATTGCTGCCAGCTGGCCGGTGGCCTTGGACCAGTGGGTTAACCTCTCTGGGCCTCAGTTTCCTCAGCTGGCAAGTGGGGCTGCTCACCTTCCGAGAGTCGGATGTTGTTAAGAATCAAGTGGCACAGTTTGTAGGCTGTGAAAGGATGTTTATTGATGGTCCTCGCATGTGGTTAGACACACAACGCAAGGAAGAAACCCTACTTATTAATCGTGTAGCAGCTAATTTTGATAAACTGATGGGAATGTGCACAGGATGTATTTGAGGGGAAAATGATTCTAAATTTCCATTTAGTGGGAGCTTACTATGTGCTGGGCACTGTGCATGTGGCTTTGTATGTTGTAATAGGACGCAGTTTGGTTTCATGTAGCAGAAATCCCCAAATAGCTTGGGCCGAAGTACATAAGAGCTTAATGGGCAGGCAATGTAGGGCTGCCTCAGGGTTTTTGGTGTGATCAGGGACCTGAGATCCTTCCATATTTCTTCCATGTCACACAAGACTTCCATTCTTAGTGTTACCTCATAGGCCCAAATGGATGCTGGAGCTCCAGCCATCACATTCTTAGTCTAGCCAAAGGGAAAAAGGAAGAGGAGAAAGAGGGCAAACTAAGTGCATTTCCCATCTGATTCAGCTTCTTTTAAGGGACTTACCTGAAAGTCCCGTGAATACTTCCAATATTATACCCGGAAAAGTGTTGGGTAGAGGGCGCACCCACATCCCCTACCCAATAGTGACACACATCGCTCCTAGTCGTGTTTCATTGTCAGAATTTAGTCAGATGGGAAATACAGGGGGTGCATTAGGGAGTACATAAAACTGGGATTATGTTTCTAAGGAAGAAGCTGAGAACAAATACTGAGACGTGTCCTCCAGCGTCTGCCACGTATAGAAGATCTCACTTAATTCCCACAGTCTCCACGTGAGCACGTGCGTCCCAGCTCCTTTGCAACGAGGAGACCAATGCGCACTGAGGCAAAGCGCCTTGTCCTAGGCCCCACAGCGTGAATGAGGTGAGACCACCGCTGTCCCGGCCACCCTGCTGCTGGCCCAGGCTGGGTGCCCTGTGTGGAGTCCATGGTAGGGCCACGGGCAGGTAGCTCACCTCCCTTTCTCCCCGGGTGCCCGAAAAGAAGCTGTGCCCTCCTCTACTGGGCTGTGGGTGGGAACGAAGGGTCGGTCTCCTCTGAGATCTGCCCGTTCGGGAGCGAGGCGAGGAGGCCAGGCCTGCGCGGAGCGGACTGTGGTTGCGGGAACATCGTCCGCACGGAAGGATGTGGTGGCAGGGGCTCCAAGCACCCACCGCAGGCCTCCGTTGCTGTGACAGGCAATTGCAATTTCCCCGGCAGAGCTTGACCCTCTCCCTTGCATCGGCCGCTGGGGGAGGCTCAGCCTTCTCCCTGATGCGTTCCCTGGAGCGCGAGTGCGCTGGCCCCGCTTGTCTCTCTGCAGTGCGCAGGTTCAAGCCCGGGGTAATGTTTCCTCTTCTCGGGAGGCAGCTGTAGGCCTCTGGTTCTGAGCCCCACAGACATTGATCTGGCCTCGTGGCCCTGGGGAGGACGGCGTCACAGCCAGCCCCCGAGTAGGGGCTGTTGGAAATGAGAAGGCGCCGGTGGCCTGGAAAGCGTGTCCAGGGACGCAGCCCTGTCCACCGGGGCTCAGGTACCCGGCACAGTCCGCTGAAATTAGCCCTGCAGCTCAGCTCTGGACACTGGTGCAGCGGCGTCACTGTCACCGACACCTTACTGAATCTTCCCTCGTGGCGTGTGGAACCACGAGGCATAAAGAGGCATAAGTGATCAGAGAAAAGGGGCAGGGGCTTACGGCCGGCGCTGGGGCCCACGGAGAGAGAGGCAGGCTGCAGTGAGCATGGGCTCGGAGGGCCAAGTGGAGCGGGAAGGGGGCGTTTGCAACAGAGGAGGTCTTGGTGTCAGGCCAGCCACCGGGGACGGCTGGTTTTAGTTACCTGCTCAGGTCTGACCTTCCTGGGCGTTCACCTTCTTGCTTCTTCCTCCTCCTCCTGGACTCAGGAGCCCCCGGTGGCTTCCCCTGCCGGCCATCTGCATGTGGGAGGGCAGCTGTTGGGGACAGGCCACTTCTGGGCACCACCTCTGTGCTTTGTGCCCTCGGAGCAGCACTGGGACAGTGAGCAGTGGCGTTAGTTCTGTCTTGCGGGTGTGTCCCATTAGCCCCGGCAGTAGTGTCCTCGCGCTGTCCTGGGGCTGCCGTGACAAAGCGCTACAGACTGGGGCTTGAGCACCGGGGTCTGGGGCTGGGAGCTAAGGTCACGGGGTCGGTGGGGCTGGCTCCTGGGGCTGTGGGTGGGACTCTGTTCCCGCCGCTCTGCCTGGCTATGGACACCGCCTTCCCTCTGTGTCTTCACACGGGCTTCCCTGTGTGTGTCTGTGTCCAAATTCCCCTTCTTATGAGGACACCAGTCACACTGGGTTAAAGTTCCTCCTACTGACCTCACGTTAACTCAGCTAATTATATCTGCAATGGCCCTATTTCTGAAGAAGGTCACATTCTGAGGTTTTGCAGGTTAGAACTCCAACATATGAATGTTGTGGTTTTGGGGACACAGTTCAGCCACACAGTTCCCAGGTGATTGCGTGAGCCCTGGGGCAGGGCTCGGTCTCATCCTTCACCTGGGCGGTTCCAGCGCCCAGCGATTCGGAGCACGGCCCCTCTGGGGCTGAAGGTCACAAAGGAGATCTGGTCTGGCCCCTCCCTCCCTTTCTTCAAATCACTGACCGTGAAGCGCCAAGATCCCGCAAACCGGTTTGCGCGTGGATCACTCGCTGGGCTTTGGGGCCGTCTCTCCCTGGTCCGTGCAGGTTATTATTAATGCCGTCTCCTGAGGCTGTCCCTTTCCACCCTCGTTTCGTCTTCCTGCCGCCCTGCGAGGCAGCCAGCACTAATCTCACGCTGCGTGTGGGGCGGCGGAGAGCGGCAGGGCCCGGCTCTCACCTCACGGCCGTGGGACCCCGAGCCCACTCCCTCTCGGTTTCGTGCTGCCCGTCTGCAGCAGCGGGGACCGGCGCCAGGGTGCAGACGGGACCATCAGAGGGGCCCCCCACCCCGCTCACACAGCCGCGCGCCAGCCCCGCCCGGCTCCAGGACAAGGGGAGACATCAGCTCACTGTCAGAGGCCGCGTAGGCTGGGCCGGGAGTGTGGACGTCGCCCCCACCTGTGGCTGGCCCCTGTCCCCGCAGACCTTCCCTGGGCCTGTGGCAGGAAGACACGGGGAAAGAGCGAGGGGAGGACGTGTCCCCAGTGTCGGCGACAAGGACGCACGGCGCCTGCAGCCTTGGGGCCCCGAGAGTGTTCAGGTCTCATCGTGTCCCGGTTTAACCGCTTTGCAGCTCGTCACGCGGTGTCAGCGGATTCGGCCTCAGAGCCTCCGCGCGCCCTCTGCCGTCCCTTGGCTGCTCGGAGAAGTAAACCCTGTCGGAAATGCGGTGAGTCCAAGTGTGAGCACACTTCAAACACACTAAATAAACTTAGTAAGCGTAAAGAGCCTGGACTCCGTGAGAAAACAGCGGCTAACATGTGGGCTGGCGCTAAACACTAGCTTTCGATCGAGGGGACGGGGTACAGGTGGAGGAGGGGCCGGCTCCCAGGCAACCAGCCGGACCTCAGGAGCGGGGGTCCCGGCAGTGGGAACCTGGAAACCCCTTTAGAGCTTAACGGGAAGCACATCTGGCCGCATGGTGTTGGCGGGAGGGTGGGGCGAAAGCCGTGTGGGGTAACCCACTGTGAGGCCGAGTGAGCTCCTGCAGGGACCTTCCGTGGCTGTGCTCCCACCACCCATGGGCCCTGCCGGCGGGACCCCCACATCTCTCTGGGCAGCCCCCCTCTCCCACTAGCAGCACCTACACTTTGGGGAGAGTCGCTGCTCCTTCCAGCTCCAGGACTGGACGTGCGACCGGATCTGCCCATCAGAGTGTCCCATCTGTGGCTGCAGTGACGGGTGCAGATGGGCGCGTGCTCCGGCCACTCAGCCAGCTACAGGGAGCTGGAGCTCGGAAGCTTGGGAAGGGGTGCGTGTTGTTTTCTCCTGGAACTTAGCATGTTGGGGTGACAGGAGCCTAGAGATGTCAGGGCCACCAAGTAGAGTCTGGCAGTGAGACCGACCCGTGGGAGGGAGAACCGAGAACTGGAGGCAAGCAGGGTTCTGAAGAGCCCACGGGCAGGCCGCGTCTGAAGCGAGGCCACCTAGGTGTCTCCCTTAAGCGAAGAAGCAAGTTCCCCTTTTGCCGGATGCCAGTGAGCTGGGCTTCCCGTCACTTGCCTTTGGAAAGGAGCTGATGGATACGAGGCGGGTCGATGCCAGGACCGGAGCCAGCGCGTCAGCTCATGCACACGTGTCTACATTAAGGAATCGGACCCAGGCCTTGTCCGTGGGAAGTATAATCTAGTTAGGGAGACGCAACACGGCCACAGCAAACAAGTAATTGCCACTCCCGGGAGGAAATACCCGAACCCCACGGGGACCCTTGGGGGTTCCGAGAAGGGAGAGACTATAGGAGTTCAGGAAGTCAAGAAAGACTTTCTGGAAGAGACAGAAGTTTGCTCCTGGATGGCATCCACACTCTCTTTGTTTGACTCCCCTAAGGAACCCCGCGTGGCGGAGTGGGTGTGAGTTTCCGATACTCTCAAATGCTTCTGTCGTCTCGCTCGGTTCCCCGCCCCAGTGCTTGTCCAAGGAAGACTCATCAAGGAGAGAGGTGCTTTCGACCATCTTAGAAGGAACGACCTTTTCTCTCTCTTCCTGCCTTTTCAGCTCTTCTCTGTCAAGGCCAATTTATAAAATGATGCTCCAGCGAAGCCTTCCCTGACCTCTGAGGCAGAGAGCAAGAGGTCTTCCTGTTCTGAACTCCTGCCGGGTAAGAAGCTGAACCTGTGAAACGTCTGTATGTTTTCTTGGCGCCTGCTGGCAAGGGAGCTCGTGGAGGACACCCCTGCCATGTATCAACGTCACAGAGCGGCAGAGACTTGCCGATGGCTTTGTGTGCAAAGGCCTGTCCTGGGCACCGTGGGAAGCATGTCTGTGGCACAGCAAGTGACCAGGAGGGCACTGTGTGGGTTGACAGCGTCCGAACGCTGGATGCACTGGTGCTCCTCCGAGTCCAGCCTGCCCTGCAGACATCCAACAACGAGGGTTAAATCCTCAGGCACTCGGCAGACGCCTCTTCAACAGGCTTCTCAGCACATCCGCAGGCCGCAGGGGCTGCCGGGAGGAAAACGGTGGAACAACATCGGAGGCACATCATGCCTGTGTCCCAGAGACTTGCTGGAAACAATCCATCTTCCTTCAAGATTAATTGAGCTTTAGACAAATCCTCTAGCTAACGTGACTTGGTGTTTAGGAAGGGCAAAACCTGCCATTAACACGTGGAAACTTATAAAGCCCATGAAGACGACGTGGGCAGAAATTCACAGTGATAACAGATCATGTATGTTCCCAAAGCCTCCATCCCGTGCACTGATAACTCCACTGATGCCCGGGCACGTCTGTGCTCTTCAGCTGCGTGACAGATGGAACAGGCAGACTAGGAACTTTGCAGCAGAAATATTAGGAAATATTCAGTTAAAGATCAAGCAGAAGAGAAGAGAAAGCTTCTTTAAAAGTAAGCCAAAGGGAAAGTGGAATTCAATCAAAACGGAAACGAGGTTGATGAGAAAGTTGGCGGCACTGATGTGCCAGTCAGCGTGGCTGCTGTATGAATTGAAGTCCACATGCGTCGGAGAAAGCTGCTTGGGGGGCCTGGCCAAATCCCTCGTGGAGGAAGGCATTTTCCAAGGAGAATCTCCCTGGCATGGGAAGAGTGGATTTATGGAGAGTGGAAGGACAGGAGGCCAGGGTGGCACCCGATGAGGGCGATTGGCCGGCAAGGAGGGGAAAGCGTGACTTCTGGTCCGTCCTGGAGCTGCGGGAATGTGCCAACCAAGCAGGGAGGGAAGAGTCGAGAGCGGCCCCACTCTCCCGCGTGGATGGGTTCAGTCCACTTCAGGTGGTGGCCGATTCTGGGCATGAAAGTGACAAGGAAGCTGCAGAGGGCAGAGGGGGGTACTTCAGGTGGCAAGGAGAGCGGATCAGCTCTAGGAATCTCTGGGGCACACCACTAGTCACCAGTGCCCATCTTTGGGGTGATTATGACAGCCAGGAATAGGAAGGGCATGTGCCACGGTACTGGGGTGCTCGTGCGCACAAGCTGTTGGGGCTCCACTCCTCTCTCCCCCATCCTGACCCTGCCCTGCCGTCCAGTCCCAGGGACTCCAGGAATGACACCACCCCTTGGCCATAGTTCATTGGTCCAGGGGTGGTTGCCGGACCCAAGCCAGACCATTAAATTCCTTCACTGGGAGCTTTGGATTTGGGAAAGACACAGAAATTTGAAACAGTCGCCGTTGGGGTGGCTGGAACTCCAGGGCTGTTAGAGTCATGGTTTCTTCCATGAGGACTGGGAAGAAAAAATAGGTAGCAGGAGAGGAGAATGACAAAGATGTGCACAGAGAAGCGTAAGATATTTTAAGAGAAGACCTAATCTGATTCCTGGATCGAGCCATTCCTGAGGCCCTTCTCAATCCCTGCTCTTTCACTAATTCTTCCTTGAATTTTGTGAGATTCCTCAAGATCCTTTCGAAAAACTCTTTTGGCTTCAGTGGGTTGGAGTTGGGTTTCTGTCAGCACCACTTTGGGAGAGAAGGAATAGGCAAGGAGACAGAAATCTCTGGGACCTGCAAATCCCTGGCTGGCTGGCAGCACCCACCTCCCACTTTCCTGCCCGAGATGCTCTCTCAGTGCTCTCTCGGCTCCATGTGCAATTTCTCTTTGCTTTTCAGACTCAGTCCAGGCACTGGGCTTAGGTGTCTCAGAAAGCCTGCGCTTGGGAAAGCAGTTGCTGTCCACTTGCATTTAGAGCTGGGTCTGTGGTCTCCCTTTTCCCCCGATCCAGGGCCCAGAAAAGCTGTCAAAGAAAGGGGCCAGGGCATCAGTAGGATCCTGTTGCACAGACAGCCCAAAGGACGTGCCGCCTGTCAGGCTTGGCAGCCTACAGCCCCACAGGCGAATCTTCCAGCGACAGATGGCCTGTGGGGAAGCACTTGGAGAGCTGTAGCTGGACAGAGGTGGGTGCGGACACGTTCGCAAATACAAACTGCCTGGGAGGAAGCATTTTGAAGCTGGGCAGGGAAGTCTTAAGCACACCTGCAAGAGGCGGGAGTCTGCGAGAGAAAATGGATTGAGCTGCACAGCCCCCTCCGGCATGGAATGTGCTCGCAAACAGAGTCGGCGTCCGCGGAGCTCAGGCAGGAAGGTTGGCGGAAGCCCCAGGGAAGGACATTGCTCAGAACGCTTGCTGGCTGCCAGGGCCTGCAGAAGTCTCTTCTTCAGCACCAAGGACAGCGCCACCGCCTTTGTGACCCGTAAAGCAGCTACGCTGAGGTCGGAGGCTGGTTGGATGTCACTGGAGGAAGATGCCTGGAGTCCTTAACTGTCAGAGTTGGCAGTGACCTTAACGATAATAGAATCCAGCGCTTCAATTTTATAGATGAGGAAGCTTAGCTGAGACAGGGGAGATGACTCGCTCTGAGTCACGCCGTGTTTTGTGTCAAAACAGGGACTGGAGGCTGGGCGCGGTGGCTCACGCCTGTAATCTCAGCACTTTGGGAGGCTGAGGCAGGAGGATGGCTTGAGACCAGGAGTTCCAGAGTAGCCTGAGCAACATAATGAGACTCCGTCCCTACAAAAATAAAAAAAAAAATTTAGCCAGGCATGGTGGTGCGTGGCTGTAGTCCCAGCTACTCGGGAAGCTGAGGCAGGAAGATCGCTTGAGCCCAGGAGTTTGAGGCTGCAGTGAGCTATGATGACACCACGGCACTCTAGTCTGGGTGACAGAGTGAGACCCTGTCTCCAAACAAAAAAACAGGAATGAGAATTCAGGCACCTAAGATTTCTGTAAATCTCTTGTCTCATTATGCCAAGCACCCAGCCACCATCATCCACAGCCAGCAGCGGGAGCGTTCACTGCAGGCAGCGGAACGGCTGTGGAGGGGGCAGTGTGGGTCCTGCAGCTGCTCTGCCAGGGTCACTGAGGTGGGTAAAGCTTTCAACCTCTTTCAGCCTCAGTTTCCTTATTTGTAACAGGAGGGTTCTGGTGCCTACACAACATAAGTGGGCTGCTGTGAGGATTTAATGAGATGACGCTTGCTGACACTTACTTGAAACAAAAAGGTACCCTTACTCTGGAGTTCAGGAAACTGAGGTTCAGAGAAGTTTGGCAACTTTTCCAAGGACACTCAGCTGGTCAGAGCTTGGCTTGTGTGACTCCACAGGTCCCCGAGTCACAGTGGGTTCTTCCCGTCTTTTTCTTCTGTTGTTCAGATCGGATAATTCCTGGTGAGATAACATCACATCACGTTCACTGACTATTTTCTCGGTCATCTCAGTTCTTCTATTCACCCCACTCAATGAGATTTTTTGTTACTACAGTACTACATTCTGTCCAGTTTTTACCTTCTATTTCTTTGCCGAAACTTCTTATCTGCCCATTAGTTTCAAGAGTGTTCCCCTTACTTGTTGGAGAACTTTTATAGTAGATGCTTTAGGGTCTGTCAGAAAATTCCGACACCCCGTCACCTTGGCCTCAGTGTCTGTCACGCTGTCGTTTCTCCTGGGTGTTGAGCTTTTCCTGGTTCTTCACAGCCTGATTGATTTTGGCTGCATCCTCGACACTTTGAGTATTGTGTTACGGGTCTCTGGGTCTCAATGCAATCTTATTCAGAATGTTGACACTTTTGACGATTTGTAGACTACCAACCTACTTACGTTTCGGCCGCAGGTACGACCAGCCTGCTGAGGGTTGTGGTTTCAATGCCAGTTTCATTTTCAGAGTCTCGGCGTTGCAATTGGATCTGTCCTGCCTGTGTGCCACGGAGTGGTGGTGCTTGTGTCCCACCAGACTGGGACCTAGAGATAGTCTCAAAATCTTTTTCACACTAGCCATTTAGGATGAGATCCATATATGCACAACTTAGGAATAAGTCCAGAAGTTTCCCAAGCGTTCTCCGATGGCAGTTTCCCTGGAATTTTCTGATTCCTCAGGGCTCCCCTTTTGGCTTTATTTAAACCCTGCCCTACCATGCACTTCCTACCACTAATCCTGCCTGGGGCCAAACGCTGGGAGGGCAGAGGGAGAGGAAAAGCAGTGGGCCTACCCCCTCTCTGAGGACCGCAGTGTCTTTAATCAGAGAGGAGGCGTCTCCTGCCTTGGGGTTTCAGGCTCCCATGGGCTCTTCCTGCTGACGCTGGGGCCGCAGGGGCATTGCTTGGGGGCTGCACTGTGAGCGAACAGAGGAGAGAGAGAACTGAGAGGTTGTCCCCTGCTCTTCGTAAGTGTTGGAGACCCTCCTTTCAAACCAGACCTAGGTGTTTCTCCCGGAGCTCTCTCTGTCCACTTCTGGGTTACGGGGCGGTGTTGAGTCCAGACTTGGGGATCCTGGAGGAAAATAAAATGGTAAACTCTGAATCCCTGTCTTCTTCCCCCGTCTGCCCGCCGCACGCAGACAGCGCTGCCGCACGCATCCCGCCCGCGGTTCACAGCCGCATTCAGAGGAGAGACGCGGCACCTGCTTTCTCCCTCACACCCTCAGAGCTTGGTTTGGAGGCATATTTGTGTCCCTGCAAAGTCTACTTGTTCCTATGGGACCCTTTGTGTCTTTGATGGCCCCAGGGCATCCCTGAGATAGAGCCTCTCCATAGACAGGCCCAGAGGCGTCCCCGATGGAACTGTCTCGCGGTGCCAAGGCAGCTGTCCAAACACCACGATACTAAAGGCTGGAGCCACTGCCTGCCAGTCGTGACATTAGGTTGGAAATACACCTCCTGCTCCCCGAGCTCACTGCTAGATCAGAAGCTACCAGGTAGAGCCATGTGTAGCCACACTGTCAGGAAACAAAAGTGCAGGAAACGTCAACTCCCCGAGGCACAGGTGGCACTTGCAGACCTGCGCTGGTGGCGTGGAAGGCAGGCCCTCAGCTGTCTGAATCCCCGCTACTCCGCGGTGGCCCACCGTGGCATCTTCTCCCAACTCCCGTTCCCTCCTTAACTAGTTTCCTGGGGCTGCCGTGGCAAACTGCCACCAACTGGGTGGCTTAGGCAGCCGAAATGTGTCCTCTCAAAGTTCTGGAGGCCAGAAGCCCGAGGTCAAGGTGCTGGCAGGGGCGGTTCTTTCTGGGCTGTGAAAAGGAATCTGTTCTGTGCCTCTTGTCCAGCTGGTGGATACGGACGTTCCCTGGTGTTCCTCGGCTTCCAGAAACATCACTCTGGTCTCTGTGTCATCTTCATATGACATTATCCCCGTGCCCATGTATCTGTGTCTAAATTGCCCCTTTGGATGAGGACACCGGTCACTTTGGGTTAGGGCCCATGCTATCCCCAGTGTGACCTCATCTTAACTGAGCACCTCTGCAGTGACCCGATTTCCACCTGTGGTCACATTCTGGGGTACCGGGAGTTAGGACTTCAGTGCACCGTTTGGGGGGACTCCATTCAACCCCCGGCACCTCTGCCTTCTTGCCACACCCACCTGCAGGCAGAGGGGACTTTCCTGCCGCAGTTCACTTCGGGCTCGGCCGTGGCACTAGGTTTGGCCAGGAACGTGAGTGGCTGTGACATAGCCACTCTCGGCAGAGGCTCTAACGGCGCATGTGTGGTTGGGTCCCGCCTGTCTTGCTGCCACTGTCCCCCAGGACAGCAGCGGGCGCCGGTTTGAGGTCCTCCTACAGCCTGGGTTTTATAAAAACGAAAGATGCACAAAGCCCAGCAGAGCCACAGCCAACCCACAGCGCTGCGCGTGAGAAAGGAAGAGCTGCTCTTCGCAAACTCCTGAGATACCAGGGCCGCTTGTCCTGGCAGGCGACGCTGACTATTGCTCTGTGTTCCTGCATAGCTAATGGCCGCGGGGAACCACAGATGCTAGCTGGAGGCTGACGTGACAAACGTACTTAAAAACTCCATGACACACCTTGACAATGTTCTATTATTTTAAATACTATGATTGCTAATAAGAGCTTAACAGCACCAACTGCGCCGTAATTTGATTAGAGACCCACGTGGATTTAGGCGTGTGTGACCTGACTCAAAATGCCTGTGAATTAGTCACAGAAGTTTCTGCTACAAAACGCAAGAGGCGGGGGCAGCGTGTTCTGCAAGGTGCCTGGCAGGGCTCAGACCGCCAGGATTCCTACGGAATAAAGGTCCCGGCGGGGGTCTGGATGGGCGCTGGGGACGCAGGGCAGACGCGTGCCCCTAGCTTCCTTGTTGAGTCCTCTGTCCCCGGGGTCCTCTCACGGCCACCCCTGTGGAAGTCATCCTTGCTCGGCTGCCAGGGCAGTTTCGCTGTGGGCGATTCCACTCTGAGGGGGTTCCTCTTCCAGCTCCTTGCCCCCAGGGCTGCCCCGGAAGCCAGGCCTTCGACTCCCGGCGGAGACAACTGCCCGGAGGGTCTTTACCTTGGCGGGGTGACGTGCAGGCGGCGCCTCCCACTGCTGGGTCTGAGTGCGCCAGCACACTGCGTGGCGCTCGGGAAATGAAGGCCACCCCTCCCGCGTCTGTGCAGTGAGTGCTCTTAGGGTTACGAGGTACAGACGACGGCGCTTATCGACTGCTGCCGTGTGGCCCAGACGCCGGGATCCCCATCTCACCGTGGACGCAGCCAGGAAACTGAAGGGGGCCCACGGCCACTGGTCGAGACAGCAGGATTCGAACTCATGTCCCTCTTACTCTGAAGTCCTTCTGACTATCGTATATGACACAGTAGATGGTAGATTTTTAGGACAACAAGAGGCGCCCCTGCCCACAGACCCCCCGCCCCCGGCTTACACGGGACCCAGATTCACACAGGCTCGCTCCTTGGTGAGTGCACCGACTCCGGGCTCACACTCCGCGTCTGCCCTCCCGTGGCATTTTAGGAGCGTGTGGATCCAGTCAGGTGTTTGCCGCCCTGAGAGGCTGGGGAGGGCGGGAGGGTCTGGGGTGAGGGGCTTCCCCTCCAGAGTAGCGGAGCTCTGCTCTGGGGCTCTGTGTCGCCAGGACCAGCGGGAACCCGAGGGCTCCTTGTGGGGGTGGGAGGAGGAGAAGACGGCCCCAGAGTGCAGGAAGCGCCGAGGGGGCAGAGGGGCGGAGACCCCTGGGCTGTGAAGGACAAAACCTCTGCGCCAGGGAAGGAGAGAAGCCAGGGCAAAGGTCAGCTGCAAAACCACCGAGCTGTTCTGAGGGTGTTGGGGCGACCCTGCTCCCGAGGGAGGGGGTCAAGGGCAGTGGATGGCTTGAGGCATGGTCTGAACTCTGACCCCTCCTCATGGGGGCGGCCGACACCTGGCTGCATCCCAACCTGGTTCTGACGGCCCCACCCCCCACTCCCTGTGCTCCGCCGGGCACCCCCACCCAGGCTCTGGGGCAGCTGTGCTCACTGTGAACGAAGCCAGGCTGAGTCGTTTCAAGAGCTGGAGAAGTTTCTAGAGCCTCAGTGTCCAGGTGGTCTTGAAATTGCTGATCAAAACTGTCCTGTTAGGCGCCAGCCTTAGAGGGGACCATTAACTAAGTGGAAGGACCAGCCTCCGGGGCTTTAGCTGACCAGGAGTGAAAGGATTAAGAGAATAACGCCTCCCCTGTAGGGGCATCGGGGCTTTCAGTCCTTGCAAAGGGGGGGCCAGTTCCCTTGCCGGTCGCCCTTGATCTTAGGTGTTGCTCGCAGGGTGAATTGCGGGAAGTGAGTTCTCTTGGCTCTGATTCAGAGGTAGCAGTCGAGTGAATGGTGTCCATGTCCCCTGGCCCAGCCTCCTTCCCTGTCCTGGGCAGCTCTCCACCTGCCGGAAGGACAGATGAGGGGCCGAGGAATGACACTCTCCAGCCAGCCAGGCAGGATGAGGGCTGACCTGAGGGACCCTGCCCGGGACCGTGGACCTGCAGGGACTCATCACAAGGTGTTGGAACGTGCCGAACCCTGCCTGCTCCCTGGAGGACGGCAGAGAATGAAATGCACGTAGGTCAGGTTCAGCTGCTGCAATGTGGAAAAAGTAGTGAGCTCAGCATGGTGACCTCTGCAGAGGTCATGTGCCTCCTGGGTCTTGGTGTCCCAGGGAGGTTCGCTGAGAATGTCTTATTGGAGACGGCTTCCCCAGCACCCAGCACGTGCTGCGCACACCGCGATGGGAGCAAACACTCTGGGGCGTTGTTTGGTGGCTGTGAAATGCCCTGTCTCCAAGCTCGCAAGGCCGGGACGGGCCTGTGCAGAGTGAGCGTTGGGGCAGGGCCCAGGCGGGGGTCCTGGGAGGAAGGAAGACCCCCTGGAGTGCCACGGGGCAGGGCCTCACTTAGCTCTGCTCGGGGGTCCGTGGCGGTCCTGGAGGTTTCGGGGGTGCACCTGGAGGGCTGAGAACGACAGAACTTCCCCTCTCACAGCCTGGAGGGCAGAGGTCTGAGACCATCTGTGTGGGCTGGTCCTTCCGCAGGCTCCGAGGGACAGGCTGTCCCAGGCCTCTCTCTCCAGCTCCTGGCGTTGCCGACAAGCCGCGTAGCTCCCAGGCTGGTAGACACATCGCTCCTGCCTCTGTCCTCACACGCCTGCTCCCTGTGGGTCCCTGGGTCCCTCTTCTCTCTTCTTACAAGGACACCAGTCACTCTGGATTTAGCGCCAGCTGGCACTGGTCGGCCCCCCTCTTAACTAAGAATATCCAAAAAGACTTTGTTCCCAGATAGGGTCATCCACGCAGAACACTGTGAAGTTCCGGGTCCACGTGAGTCCTGGGGACACTGTTAAGCCCAGTGTAGAGAGCAAGGGACAGACTTCGGGTCGTCGTGAGCACCACCTGTCACTCCTTGCCCTCTTCCTGGCCTTGAGTTTGGGTGCTGGAATCAGCAGTGCCATTTGGGGGCCTCTCCCGGCCTCTCCCTGTCAGGGGCCTGTCGCCTGAGCCCCGGCGGAGCCTGAGGCCGGGAGGCGGCTCGGGCGGGCGGGTGGAGGACGAGGTTCTGCTCCCCCCGCAGCGCTGAGCGGAGCCGCTCCCACATCAGAATGAGTTCGGATCACCTCCTTGAAGGCTCTTCTGGGAAGCGTCTCGCGGAAGATCAATCACTAATTCTCATGTGCGGAAGATCAATGACTAATTCTCACGCGTGAGAGGCCCTCGCTGAAAACGGCACTTTGAGCCGTATGGTTCTCCACGCCGGCTGCATGATCCAGATGAGTTTCCTTGAACTGCGGGACACAGATCAATACGTTTCAGGGAGTGTGGCGCTGAGGGGTCCTCGGCCAGGCAGCCTTTCAAGCGGCGCTCACGATTCGAGACACTTCACAGGGTTTGATGGCAGGCGGGTCCCCGGTGAGACAGGAGGGGGACAGATGGGCCGACCACAGACTCGGAGAGAGAAAAGCTGCCTTCAGCTTGTAATTGAGAAAGTCCTGGCCATGCCTCGCGGGGGTCGTTCCCCTTAGCCGGAGAGGCGTGATGCTCCCGCAGGCTCGGGCCGACGGCCTGGAGGCTGATTCGTGTGGACAGTAAAGAGGATCGGAATGCAAATGTGACGTCTTTGGGGCTGAAACCTCGTCACGCTCTTTGAAGTCCAAGGCAGCTGCTGAGCTTGCTTGGTGTCGGTACCGGTGGGGAGGCCGTGGGCAGGGAGGAACACACGCAAGGGTGCAGCTCACGGGAGAGGAAGCCCCGGGCTGCCTTGCACGTGTGGTGTTGCGGGGCGTGGACGGGCTGGGAGCGTGGGGCGGGTGGGCCACGAGTCGGCAGAGCAGCACGCTCATCCCTGACCTGGAGAAATGCCGGCATCTCCAGCACCCTTGGCCTCCGCGGGAGACGCGTGTTCCGTCCTCACACACTGTTTTGAGGCTGACGGGGCGAAGTATTGCTTTCTCTGAGCAGGTGACTCCCCTGGGAACGCGTCAGAAGAATGACTCCCAGGTGGATGTGGCTCCTAGGAGCCCGGGTGGGTGGTTGGGAAAGAATCAGGCACAAGGACCCGGCCCTGGGACGCAGCTGTGCTCCCCTAGCTAGCTGGGTGACCTTGGGCAGCCACTTAACCCTCTGAGACCCGGCCTCGGCATCTGTGAAATGGCGCAGGGACGCCAGCCGCTCTCCCTTCCTGGCGTCAAGCAGTGGGCGAGTGGGTGGCAGGGCCAGGGCAGCTGGCAGGTCGCAAGGCCTGCAGGTGAGTGCCGTGTGGTTTCTGCGTCTCCTTCATGACAAATGGCCCGCATGGCGGAGGAGCCAGTTCTGCGATGACGTTCGAGGAGCTGCAGTGACAGCTGAGGGCTGGGCAGAGAAAAGCTGCACCACAGAGGGAAGCGAAGGCAGCCTCTGTCTTATTTATTTTGAGTTCTGTCTAAAAGAAGTTAGTAGAAAAACGCTAAGAGAAAAGTACAAAGAGCTCTCAAATCCTTCTTGGAAAACAGCAGCTTACGGGTAGAGAGCTAGGAGGGTCACAGGAAGGCACGGTCTGTTTGCTGTCATTGGTCTCTTCACGGTGCTGGTTCCAGCGTCAGCTCCTGGAACTCCCGGCGCAGGTGGGGGCGCCCCCGCCCCCAGGACCCAGGAGGGCTTTTTTTTTTTTTTTTTTTTTTTTTTTTGAGACAGAGTCTCGCTGTGTTGCCCTGGCTAGAGTGAGTGTCATGGCGTCAGCCTAGCTCACAGCAACCTCAGACTCCTGGGCTCAAGCGATCCTTCTGCCTCAGCCTCCCAAGTAGCTGGGACTACAGGCATGCGCCACCATGCCCGGCTAATTTTTTTCTATATATTTTTAGCTGCCCAATTAATTTCTTTCTATTTTTGGTAGAGACGGGGTCTCCCTCTTGCTCAGGCTGGTCTCGAACTCCTGAGCTCAAACAATCCGCCCGCCTCCGCCTCCCAGAGTGCTAGGATTACAGGCGTGAGCCACCGCACCCGGCTTCAAAGGAGGGCTTTTTCTATAGCAGCTCAGGCTGGGAAGTCTTTAATCTGCTACTTGCTGTTCTGTCAGTCACAGCTAGCTGTGCTCGGTCTAGGCCAATTTCATGCCACTTGTACTTTAGGGAAGCCATTTAGTCCAATATTCTTAATTATGGTTTAAAAATTAAAAAGGCACATTGATGATTTCTGATTGGTTTCAATGAAATCTCAATGAGCCGCTCAGATTTAGAAAGGCCGGTAGCCCCTGGGCCATCTGCCCTCCAACAGGCCTTGGGTCTCTGGAGAGACTTTGGGGGCATCCTGAAGAACAATGGGGCCACCAAGGGGGGGTCCCCCTCCCACCTGGTTCAGAAGGAAAACCAAAGAGCTCCCACCCACCTCTCACGGCCATGGTTTGAGGATCTGGGGTTGTGCACCCAGAAGGTGACAGCCACCATGGTCATGACCCTGGATTCGGCCCCGGCAGACACCAGATGTAGGAAGCAGAGTCCCTTCCCTGGTGGTGACCCTGGCCGGCTGAAGTTAATCAAACGCCTCTCGAGGTGCTTCCCGCTGTCGTCTGAGTCAACAAGTGGCTTTGTAAAGGTTGGTTGTGATGTGGAATCGGAAGCCCTATCAATAACTTTTCCTTCTGTTGCATAAATCTTTGAATGGATTTTTAACCCACGTGTAATTCTGAAACATCACACGTTGGTCGTTTGGAAAATACTGTTTCACTGCATTTTGCGGATGTCCCAAATGTCAACACGTTTCTTTATTTGGAATCGAGAAATCACATTCATTAATATCACCACCTTCCTCACCAGAAAAGCCTTTAAATATTGGGAAGCTGTAAAGCTCATGGCGGTGGATACAAGTCTTCCAAAATTCTCAATCTGGCTTGGAAGCCAGAACTCTGTTATTGGCAACAATTGCTGTGAGTTGTTTTCCTTGAGGTGACAGGCTCGTGTTATATATTTTGAGAAAATATCTACCAAGTACCCAAGTCTAAACAGCCATAGTTTGTCTCTTAGTTGTTCTTTCAAGCAAAAATCGTGTTTCATAAAAAGTGGCCAGTTCAGCTTCCCCAGTGAGCTGCCACGTGGGCCACTTGTCCCAGAGAGAGGAGCCGTGGCTGGAGGGGCTGCTGTCAGCCTAGGTCCCTGAGCGACCGTGGAGCAGAGCCCCTGCCAGCCCGCGATGCGTGTGTGTAGGAGCGTGAGCTCACCGTGCCCTGACTGCGCAGGGCTTGGGCTACAACAGTGCAGCCTGGCTTTGAGGGCGCAGTAGGAATTACTGTCTTTATTAGATCTCAGACCTGAGGTCCCATCTTTAATATTCCATGTGGTTAAGTGGGAACTGCCCATAGAGCGCTCCCGGTGAGTGGACCCTCGTGAATAGGTCGATGCCCCCAGGGGTGGTGGTGAGGGAGGTCTCACTCTGTGTTCCTGCGGGAGCTGGTCATTAGAAAGCCGGCCCCGCCCTCCCTCTCTCCCGCTTCCTCCCTTGCTGCGGGACCTCTGCACGCTGGCGCCTTCGCCGTCCACCATGACGGGAGCACCTGCGGTCCTACCAGAAGCAGATGTCGCTGCCATGCTTCTTGTACAGCCGGCAGAACTGTGAGCCAAACGCACCTCTTTTCTCTGTGAGTTACCCAGCCCCGGGTGTTCCCTTACAGCAACACAAATGGACAGAGATAGCAAATTGGTACCAGGAGTGGGGTTGCTCAGAAATCAATGTCTGGGAATTTCAGCCCCACGTGGATTCTGGGTGTTTGATGGTGTTGAGAGGGGTGAGTGAAGGACTTGGAGCTTTGCACTCGCTTTGCCACCCGAGCCGTGGCAGCCCAGCGGTGGGGTGCTGTCAGCACATCCTCCTTGAGTTCTCACGGACCACTGCCCCGAGCCGTTGCAGGTCACGAGGATGAGTTCACCAAAGACCCTCAGCACTTGCAAAGCCCATCGCAGATGTTGAGGTACATTTATTATTATTGCAAACCAAACACTGGGGCAGAGAGAAGCGAATCTCACCAGAATGAGATTGTTGGGCTTCCGTTCATCCAACCACCCTCCCACCTTTCTTATTCTCTCCCTCTTGGCGGCTGGCCCCTTCCCAGGCATGGACCACATGGCGGGGACTGGGCCGGGCTGGGCCCTGCCTGCACAGAGCTCTCTGCCAGAGGGGGTGACAACCCCGAGTGAGCCATGACCTGGGACGGATGCTAAGAGAAGGGAGGCAAGAGTGCTGGGGTGGAAACATCTCTGGGGAGCCGCCTGTGCCAGGAACTTCAGGGAGGCCCAAAGCCGAAGGCCCCCGTCCTCCCCGCCCAGACTCGGATTTCCAGGACACTCGGGAGACGCGAGCGAGGAGAGACATTTGCAGGCCGTGGGTTCTCCCGGCGTCAGGGCAGGAGAAGTGTCTCCCGCGGACGTGGACTCTCTCAGGAAGCCGCAGGGATGGGAGACAGGGCATGTCACGCCTGAGTGTGCAGAGGTTCATTCGGGAACCTGGAATCCCAGATTTCTAGGCCTCATCCTATTGATCCCGATTCCCGGGGGCTGGGTTGAGTCTGGGGAAGTTTCACCTTTGACGGGGGGCCCAGGTGGCCGGGAAGCGGGTGAGGCGGATGATGCTGGGGCTAGGCCCGTTTGGGCAGCGGCGACTCTCCCAGCGTCCAGTGTCTTCTGAATTCCTGTGGCCTGCCTTGTGGCAGAGGAGTGGGGGAACCAGCCCGTGGCTTTTGTCCACTCAGTGGCCTCTTTTTGATGCTGCTGTATTTTTATTTTCCCGCTGCGCTGTTCTGGTGTAAGGCAGGAGTGGTGTGTGGGCTGTCTGAACGTGGGTGTGTTTATTTGCCTCAAATTGCTGCCACTCAGCACGGCCGCCAGTCCGAACAGGCACGTCACAGGCCCCAGCGTGGCCAGGGGACCTCAAAGTCCCAATCTCTAGTAACTTGTCTCTTTTCTCCATCACTGGCAAGAAGAGACATCACAACTGTTCAATAAACATCTGCTGGTGATAAAGCAAGACCCCAAACCTTCGATCATGCACATCGCTGCGCAGTGACAGACGTCTGCAGGGCTGGTGGTGACGGGGAGCGCGAGGCTCGGTCCCCATCACGAGGGGTCGCGTCACGTCCCTCGTTGCCAACTTCTGCCTTATCCCAGTGTTGGCACATTTGTCACTGTCGTTGGTTCAATTTACTCTGAGCCGTGCCAGGCGCGTCTGAGGTTTTTCTGTCTAGAAAGAGGGAGGCTCGAGACCAGGAACAACTTTCAAGGGAAGACCCCGATCTGAGTTCGTTTCCGAAAAGGTGGGTTTGTTTCTGCTTTGGAGCCGGAGGGATGATCTGTTACTTCCCGAATGCCCGTTTATTGTGTCTGTTTCCAAAATGCACTGTGGGCGATTGGAGGCTAAACCGGAGGCTTGTAAACCCGTGTGCTGGGCGTCCCCGCGTCCCCCGGCCTGGGGAAGGACCCTGGGGCCGAGCTCTGGGCCTCACCACCTGCTCCATGTCCTTGTCTGTCAGCCGTCCCTGCCAAAGGGTCACAGCTACCTCATCCCGCACTAAGAGGGCTCCTGTGCTCCCCACCCACGGCCTGCTCAGGGTGTGGGGTGTCCCTAGAAAAGATCAGGGTTCCAGTAAAAGAACCGATTGTGTGTGTGTGTGTGTGTATGTTGACCACAAATAATGTTTTTAATTGCTACTGGGGAATCACGTGAGAGCAATATCTAGCATAGAACCTGGTATAGAAAAATATTCAATAAACTATTTTTTTTTCAAAAAAAAAAAAAGAACCGATTGCTCTGAGGATTGCTCAGCCAAGGAGATGTTTCCCGATGTGTCTGGGGGAAAAGGCCAGTGTGAGTAAGAGAGAAGGCGTCTGACTTCGTTCGCTGTTCTGGAAGCTGCATGAGAGGATACCAGTCCTTTCCCAAGTCCTTCGCACCAGGTGGAAACTGTATTTTCACTTAATTGGGAGGTTCGTGTAGGGGAAGCGTCTTCTCTCCTTCCCATTTCGGTGGGTAACTTCTTCTCCCGCCTCCTCCCTCCTTGGCACCTCGTTCATGCACTTAAAAGACTTAACCTTCATTTAACAAGGCCCCTCCCTCACCGCCCGAGTTAACAGCTCATACTCTAGCCCGGGAAGTGAGTCTTCGCGGCGCCCCGGGGCTGGGCTGGGATGACTGTCCGGATCTCGGGACAGTAGAGTGTCCAGGGTGTGGCTTCCTCTCGGCGGGGAAGGGCTGACTGCGCTAGGCAGGGGTCTCCTCAGTCCCCTCCTGCCTCTCTTCCCAGGATAACCGTCCTTTGTGAGGTCTGGTCCCTGCGCGGCCCCTGCTGCCCTGCCCTGCCGTCGGAGGGGTATTCTGTCGCTGGCCTCATGGTGCCTCCTGAGAAAACGGTGTCCGTAATCGGCCCGACCTCGAGGGAAGATCCTCTCTGCAGAGCACACGGATCCCCCGTCCCCCTAAGCCCACTTTGGGGTCCACGTTTCCCAGGCACCATTTTCCCCTTTTGCTGTCAGTGGGGTGGCTAGCAAACAGCCCCGGCGCCCATCCCTGTCCAGACGTGGCCTTCAAGGCCGTCTGAGATGGGCTGGAGCCTCGTGAATTAGCTAATGGGGACCCAGGCGCCGAGTCCTTTACCTTGGCCGAGGGGCATCAATCCTCATTTCCTGTGGGGCACAGCGAGGGGAAAGGCACGCTTGCAATTTAATGTAACTAAATGTCACTTCACGCCCCCCGTATTGCCGCTCAGTTGAAAGCCACGGGGACCCGGGCTGAGGGGAAGGAGGCGGTTGTATAACCTGATTCATAGCCCTCAGCGCCTATTTATCATAAAATCATTTACGGCTCCATAAAACGTGTTAATTTGGGCGGCGGGTGATGTATGCCTTTGATTTAGGAGCTGACATTTCTGCCCAGTAGCTGCTCCGTGTGGGTTCGGCGGCCCGAGTGGGGCGGGGAGGAGTCCTTGCGTGCAGGGCTGGTGCCGTGTAGGGGCTGGCTGGTCTCTCCTGCAGACGGGGGAGGTGCAAGGGGGTCTGGGCCATGTCGGGGGCGCTCGGTGCATGGTGGGGGGTGGATCAGCTGCAACCCTACCCACAGGCTGGGGGGTATCCCAGAATTCTGCAGTTTATTAAATTCTCAGTGTGATTTCCCTCCAAGCAAACAGGCTGCTTCATGGGTGTACATTGCCCTGGTTGCATTATTTACTGAATGCCTACTGTGTGCCAGGATTGCACCCTGTCCTGGGGGAGGAAGTCATGTACAAGCCGGGTGGGGCTCCTGCCTGCAGAACCCTCCCTCAGCCTCAGGGTTGAGTCTTGTGACTCCTGGATGTGTCACGGGCAGGTCATGGGAGGAAGGGTGCGGGAGGCGTCTGCAGCCCCCAGCCCACCCTCTCGCCAGGGCCCTCGGGTGGTGGTCAGCCGCCTCGGCCACAAGCTGGGAGGATGCCAGCCAGAGGCCAAGTGGACAGGCTCGTTCAGAGACAAGTAGCCTAGGAGATGGACGTGGAAGTAGAGGTGGCTTTTGGAACAAAGGGAACGGAAGCTTGGCCACCCGGGGTGGATGGCCCTGGAGCCCCCAGCAGGGCCCTCCTGTCTCCACCAGCAGGAAAATATTCTCATAAAACACGCTCCACGCTCTCTGTCCAATTCACCCTCCCTTCCCAGCCTTCCCTGGCTCCTTCCTTTCCACCGGCTTCTGTTTATTAATTTGAAAGGTAAACAGCCAGTGCCCCATGGAACCTCATGGTTTCCTCCGCCTCCATAGTTTATTAAAAAAACCAAACCCGCAGCAAATCATTTTTATGAGCAATTAGGCGCCCCTCCAGGGTGCACGTGGTGGGCTCGGCTGACAAAGGGATTGACAACCCGGGGGGCAGAGGCGGTTCCCGGTCCCCTCCACCCCCAGCCGGGCGTCGCTGCTCCCCTCGGTGGACGAGGGAATTGTTTCCATTTGTCAGTCGTGGGAGGAATGATGGTTTATATTCCGGGCACGAGCGTTTTTATTTGCCAATATTTTCTCCTCTCCATAAGAACTGTTGGTTCATAACTTTTGTTATTGCACAATATTATTTACGGATCTCCACGTAAGGGAAACCGGCTGGGGGAATATTTGTTCGCGCGGCCCCTCTGCGCCCAGACTCCTCCCCAAATCTCTAAATAAACTTTTCCGTTGATTCTGAAGGGAAGCATCCATCAGACTTTGTCGTGAGCGGGAGATGGAGAGGCCTGTTCCCTTCCTGTTTTCGGAACGTTTCCTCTTCATTTGGCTGCGCTAAGATGAAGCACTCTCACCGACGGTGCCAGCACTCGCGGGCGAGATCCCCTCGGGATTACCAAGAGGCTGGTGGCTCTTCGGAGAGGGGTCGCTGAGCCTCATTGTCCATACCCAGCGAGTCTCCAGGCATGTCCAGAGATTGCAAAATTATCCCAACAATGTTTATTTCACGGGAAAGTGATGTCCGTCCAGGTGATGCAGAGATCATCCTTTTCAAACCAAATATCAAAGGATTCGGCAGCATTTCCCTGACGTTTAGATGTATTTATACAGTCTTACAAGGGTCCAAATGTAAGCCATCCATGTGATATCTCAACTTTAAAGAGGAAAGAGACAGGCTGTTGGGACTTGTCCCTGAAAATCAGAGCTCTACGGCCACCGTCGTCACACGACACGTCGGTTGTGCGAAATCAGTCACCAGTAGGGAACTGCAGCTCCCCAGACTGCTGATGAACGTTTCCATTTGATCTAAAATGCTCCTTTACAGCAGCCATGAGCAGTCACCGGAACAGCAGATCATCTCCCGTGACTTTACGCCCTCTGCGTGGAGAAGAGGGACGGGCGTGGCATGGAAGCTCAGAATCCACTGCGCTCCGCCACTGGGCTTGTCCTGGCCCCGCTCCGCCTCCTCAGCCTTGCAGCACCAAGAAGGGACACCGTCGCCAGGTAGCCACTGCGGACAGCATCGGCTTGGTCCCAGCCAGCAGCTCCTTTCTTGAGTTCTATCTCAGAAGTGGAATGAGGACACAGAAGAGGTCACCTCATGTCGGGACCACAGAGCTGGTGCTGGGGCTCGCAGCTCGTTCTGGTCCCCATCAGAGACCCTTGCTGAGGGCCCCCCGAGTCTCAGCGTCCCCCGGGCATCCCCCCGACACAGTGGTCCTTTTATAAATACTTGCTGAAGGGATGTAAAGTGAACGAATGGGCTCCTTCATCCCCAAAGTGTCGAGGCGGCTGCCACCTCCCTGCATCTCCTTCCTGCAGGCAGCGAGTGGCCGGAGACTCCGTGTCCTCCGTGGGGAACTTGATGTGGGTTCGTGGACATTTGTTGCAACCAGGTCTCACAACATCAAAGTGGGCGGGCGCTGTGGTTTGAATGAGCCCCCCCAAAGTTGATGTGTTAGAAACCTGATCCCCCGTGGAACGGTGTTGAGAGGTAGGACTCTGTGCCCACGAACGGATCGATGCTGTTATCTGGGGGTGGGTTCCTGATTTAAAAATGAGTTCAGCCCCTTCCCTCCCCTCTCTCGCCCTCCCACCTCTACCGCGGGATGACGCAGCAAGGAGCCCTCACCGGACGCGGCTCCTTAGACTTCCCCCAGAACTGCAAGGAATAAATCTCTGTTTCGTGTAAATTATCCAGTCTTGGGTACTCTGCTGTAGAGGCACAAGATGGGCCGAGACAGGGGGGGATCACACCTCACTCCCACTTAAGAAGCCCCGCGAGCGCACGCCATGCAGCGGGCGTGGGGTGTGGCGGGCGTGCCGCCTGTTCCACGCGGTCAGGATGCCCAGGTGGGGAGCCGCGGGGCACTGTTTGCTCAGCCTGGGGCTAACCCACATTTGAGCTCAAAACCTTCTTTCTTCCTGACTCCCTTTAACTGACACTTCACTGCCTGGTTTTCAGTCCCAGGAGGCAACGTAAATAATTCAAACTCCAGGAAGTCTCTGATGGTGACTGCTGGTGTTACTGCTGTCGCGAGTAGAGCCGGCGCTGAGTGGACAGCGACGGCCTAGCCAGGCCCTAGCTCGGTGCTCAAGGCAGAGGCAGGGGCAGAGCAGGCTGTGTTTGAGGGTCGGCGTGAAGGCCCCAGGGTCTGGTGGTAGCTGAGGGGAGGCCGGGGCAGACGGCCTTTCTGTCTTGCAGAAGCAAAAAGACCCTGAGGAGCCCCAGCGCCAGAGACGCCCTCCCGCTCCTGCGGGTCCGATGCGCGTGCAGCTGCCTGCGCGTCCTGCCCCGTCCCGACCCGCAGACCCTGTGCACGTGCCGCCCAGAAACTCCCCCTGTACCTGCCAGGCCCAGTGTCGGCCTCCCTCTGGCCCCTCACGTGCCCTGCTGACCCTCATGACACGGCTCCGGACCCTGTGGCCTGCCCTGCCCACCAGCCGGCCCATGCCCCCTCTCTACCAGCACTTTCCGGAGCTCCTGACCAGGGCCTCGTGGCCTGGCCCTGACGCCACCTTGGGCTGGCCGAGGACCACTCACCGTTCCAGGTTCCCTCGGGGTCCCAGGGCCGTGTTTCCGGTGCTGACCTCTGAGCCGCACCCCACGTTGGCACTGGCCACCCCCCGGTGCTCCGCACTCCCCCGGGAGCTCCTCTCTGAGAGTGAGGCAGAGCAGCCGGAAGCCCCTCGTCCCCACGCTGAGCCTCCTCCTGCACTGAGCGCTCGGAACCTTCCGGACGCAGAGATCCCCACGGGGGCCGACTCTGCCGGCGATGTGGGGTGTGGCAGTTCCTCCCGCGGGAAAGCGGCGGAGATAATGGACCAAACCGTGGTTTGGATAATAAAGTAACACTCCCCGCGAGTAGACTCACGGCGGCCGAAGTGCCGTGAGCACAGTGTCACGTCCACGCTCGGGGCAGAACAGCTGGAGAACACCCTCGTCTCCCCATCGGGGAGGCAGAGTGCCCTGCGCATGACACGGGACCCAGTCCCTCCCTGCGGCGCCTCCCACGGGCCCCGGGGCGGGGGGTGCAGTTTTTCTTCCTTGTTTCCCACCCGTCACCTGCTCACTCTGCCCCCCGACTCGGCCTCTCAGTGTTCAGCGGACGTGGGGACAGGGGTGTCGGGGGGATCTCGAGAGCCAGCAGGAGCCCTGTGTCTGCTCCGGAAGGTTCCGCCTGTGGCCTTCCTGCTCCCATCGCTTGTCCCTTGGCAGAGGGGGCGCTGGGAGCAGCTGCTGCCGCTGCCTGGACTCAGCGATGTGTGTAGCATGTGGAGGTAAAGGAAGACCCTCTGCCCAGCTGGGGAACAGAGGCTGTTTATTCAGGACTCGCTGGAGGGACGGAGTCGGCCACCGTCACTGGCATTTGGTGTCCTGTGGGCCTGGGGGGCTTATCTGGCTCTCTGGCTGGTCCTGAGCTGGACGTGGGGATAGATATTGGGGAAGCTGTCAGTTATTAATGCTAATCAAGTCCTGGCCATCTGGGCGGATGGTTACGGGATCGTTGTTGGACTCCCTGGACGGTTACCAGAGACGATCGCTGGCTGGCGGCAGGCTGGCCTCCCGGGCCGCCTCCTGTAGCTAAGTGGGGTTCCAGGCAGGCTGCTGCGGGCTGGGGCAGGGCCCTATTTCCTATACAACGTGGCCATGGTTTGTGCTCAGCCTCCGGCGTCTGGACCTGGGAGCCCGGGTTTGACACCCTAGTGGGGGTGGACAGAGAGTGGGACAGCCATTCAGCCCCCAGCACCCCTGTGCATCTGTCCCCCCAACCTGCGCCTCCCTGAGAGGCCGGCCCGCGACCTCCATGCTCAGATGCGGGCACGGACACCTCCCCTGTGCACAAATGAATGCCTCACTGTCCTACAGAGCCTGGCACACTCCACGCCACGGTGCACCCAGACCGAGCAGACGCGTCCTTCTCCCGTTCACGAGGCTCTGCGGAGACCCTGGGCTCAGAATCGGGGGAAGGACAGGAGTCTCCGTGGACACAGCGTGGTGAAACCATTGCTGGGAGTGTGGAGGGCAGGAACCGTCATTCCTCCGCACACACAGGGATGCGCGGTTTCAGGCCACATCCTCGCTCCCCTAGAGCCCAGCAGGTGTGTCCGGGCCTGGGACACTAGCCAGACGAGTGTGTTCTCAGCGGCATTTCCGCAGGGCGCGGGTCACCCCATTACTGAATCTGGGCTCCGTGCAGCAGGGACAGGAGGCACCTCCCTCCCCTCCCCCTCCCCTTCCCTCCCCCGGCCTATGTCTCTCCGCTCCTTGTGCGGCTTTAGCACCAAGAGTTCATGTCATTTCCTCTCTACGCCCCACCCCCAACCTGGGTGCTGCCCTCTTAGCTCAGCAGAGAAAAGCACAGTTCAGAGGTGAGCGGACCCTCAGGTTGCCTGGACCCGCGTAGCGGACGCACCTGGCACCTTTCACACCCGCCTCTGGGGTGGACCACACGGCTGCTCTGTGGGCTTCTCAGGAGCCGGTTCTTTTGCCCAAATGGATGAGTGAGTGAGTGAATGAATGCGTGACTAGGAGGTCAAGGGGAGGGAGGCAGACGGATGTGGGGCAGTGGGCAGCAAGGCCGGGCCCACCTCTTCCCTCCCTGTCGTCCCCTGAAGCAGGTGTGACCTACGCTTGGCTCAGCCTCTTATTCCCTTCCCGGAGGCGACTTTCAACCGTCCTGCAGCTTTTTCTTTCTTAAAAATCCCTGGCCCCACCAAACTGCATGCACCCTTCCTCACCACTGCCCCCATTCGAGAAATTCAGAAAGTTTCACTCTTTAAAGCAGGCAGAGGTCTATATTTGGAAGAAATTTTCCATGTCGGTGCCTTGACAGCTTTTAGAGGCATCATATTCATCCCAAAATGTAACTTGCTTTCAGGAATCCTCCCGAAGGGCCCCTGCAGGCTCCTAGCAGCCCCCTGCTCCCTTACACGCCCCCAGAAAGGAATTAGGCTGGTTAAAAATTAACGCAGAGAAGAGCAACATAAAGAAAAACAGGCCTCGAAGGAACGGAAACAAAAGAGCAGAGCGCGCAGCGCCCGGCCTGCCAGGGAGTGCCTGCGCCGGCGGTATTTAGGACGCGCCGTTCCTCTGGGTACGCGGTGTGGTCGCGTTTCAGGTGTTAACCCGACGCCCGTGTCCTCCAGAGACACTGCAGGGAGGAGGGCCATCGCCTGGCTCATCTGACCTGGCACCTGGCACGGGGACCCTGGCAGCCCTTCCCGCTGTCGCCCAGTCTGGGGCGACCCCCAGACAGGTGCACAGAGCAGGGCCGGTCCCCCCAGGGAAGGCGAAAGCCCACCCACGTCGTGGGGTTGGTCAGGTGGATTCTGTTTGTGGGAGAGGAGGTTTTGGGGTGGGGGGTGCTGGGAACACGTGAACAGGAGAGAGACCTGTATGAGGACGTAGCAGCAGCTCGAGAGAGCACTGTGTCCCCACGTACAGAGAGTGCCCCGTAAAGCACAGCAAAGCTTCCTCGGGCCGAGGAGCCTTTGGGGTCTCTCTCTCCACCCCCAGCCTGGCTCCTGAGATGCCAGAGTTGGGGGACGGGGCAGGGACCCTCCTGTTCTTTCTAAACAAGGCTCGAAAGGCCCAGGGACAGGAGGGTGCAGGAATTGTGGCATGAGCCCATGAGGCCACCGTTTCTGCTCAGCCCTGCCGAGGGTGGGGCCCGAGGGCAGGATGTCTGAAGGGCAGGCCAGGGCGTCCCCTGTCTGTGGCCCCCAGCCACCCCAGCAGTGTTTGGTCCTGGGCTGAGTCTTCCCCTGTGGCCTTGGAGTTGTGGAGAGCCCCGCTCCGGGCAGGCCGTGCCTTCCGAACCGGGCTCCACCCCTGCCGGTGGCTCACGACAGCCACCAGCTGGGTCCCCAAGACCTCCAGCTGCCTCCTTTGTAGGTTTCTGTTTGGGAGAAGGGACCTCCCATCCCAGGAGACAGGACCCAGAGTCTGGGCGGGGGATGGGACCCAGAGCCTGGGTGGGGGCAGCTCGATGACCTGTTGGCAGAAAGCTGCTTCTTGGAGAGGAGGGCTGCCTACAGGCGGGGGCTCGAGAGGCTCGAAGAGGGAGACCTCAGTCCTGCTCTGGGGTCCCCCCCCAGCCTGCTCCCCGTCCGCGTGGCCGGGCTTTGCCGTCCTTACCCCAGAAGCTTCCCTGTCAGCAGGCCCTTCCTCTGTTAGCGTGGTGTGGCCAGTGTGGCCAACAGAACAACAGGCCCCAAATGTCTACGTCCCAGTCCCCGGAGCCTGTAGGTATCTGTGGCTTCCACGGCAAAAGGGATTTTGCAGATGTGACTAAATTAAGGATTTGAGATGAGGGATGACCCTGGACCCCCTGGTGGGCCCTCATAAGCAGGAGGGAGAGGGTGGGAGTAAGGAGAAGGGGATGGGATGGCAGATCCAGGCTGGGCGACTGGCCGCGGAGGTGGAGGGCGGGGCCGCTGGCCGGGGAGTGTGGGCGCCTCCCCTGAGAAGCTGCAAAAGGCAGAGGACCAGGTTCCCAGAGCTCCACAAAGGAAGGCAGCCCTGTGACACCCTGGTTTTACCCTCATGCTACTCATTTCAGACTTCCAGAACGGCAGAAGAATAAATACACTGTGTTGTGCTCAGCCACCAGCCTCGTAGTGATTTGTTACGGTGGCCACAGAAAATGAATACCACTGAGATCGAAATTCTAGAAGCAGCTCCAGAAAGTTGAGCTTCCCGACTTCCTCTAGATGTTTGTTCGTCTGAGCTCCGATTCCCGGCTGGGACAAGGGGCAGGGCTGCGGCACTGCCGCCTGCGGAGCACGCTGGAGCCCCTCCTGCCCTGGGCAGGGGCAGACTTTGGGAGCACCTGGCGCCTCCAGGCCCCTCAGGGGCAATGAGCACATCCCACCTTCCTGGTGGCCCCGCAGCTCTGCCCAACAGAGTCCTTCCTGTTCCCCTCTGGGCTGCCACGAGGGATTGGACGTGGCGACCCCACGGTGCACCTGATTTTCCCACCTCATTTTTGAGATGCTCGAACGTGATGAGCAAAGTCAGCGTGAATGGATCTTCACAAAAAATATCCCTCCCCTTCCCCGATCATTTTTCCTATTCACGCTGGCTCCCAAGGACTTGGTGCCTCTGGGCCCAGGGACAGCAAAACTGCTGACGCAGACTTTAAATGAGAGAAGGAAAAGGCAGCCACACCTCCTGCAGCCGAAGGGTGGTGCAGACAGCCCAGCAAGAGAGCCATGTACATGTGCGTATGTGCATGCATGTGTGTGTGCACATGTGTGCACGTGAGAGAGCCGTGTATGTGTGTGTGTGTACGCTTGCATGTGTGAAAGCATGTGTATGAGTACACATGCACGGGAATGCTGACGTGTATGTGTGCACATGTGTGCATGTGAGAATGTGGCATGCGTGTGTATGTGTGCATGCGTGTGAGTAGTGCATGTGTGCACACGTGTGCATGCACGTGTGTGAATGCATGTGTGCACATGTGTGTGTGTGAGGGAGTATGACATGCATGTGTGCGTGTGACTGCGTGCACATATGTGCATGCGAGAGCATGGCATGCATGCGTGCATGTGCATGCACGTGTGTGATTGTGTGTGTGAGCATGTGTGTGCACACGTGTGCATGTGAGAGAGTGTGGCATGAATGTGTATGTTTATGTATGTCTGATGTTTTCAAGGGGAAGGGTAGGAAAACCCTCACTGGTTTCTGGCCCTCCCCAGGCCCGGCACAGACCTCGTTCTCAGGTGCAGTTCTGCCTGCCGGACGTGCAAACCTCTTGGGTACATCATCTGGGCCCGGCTTCTGTGGGCCATGGCACGGGGCGAGAGCTGTCACTGCTACTCTACTTCACGCAGTCCTTACCCCCAGCCAAAGAGTCTTCAGGGTCAGATGCTTCATGAGATTGTTCTGAAACACCAAGTAGATGACTTATCTTAAGAAAACCTCTGCTACCCACAGGTTACCGGCACAACAAGCCAAATCCATCTTTCGCTTTCCATTAGACCCGAGATGCATCGATGCTGTTTTCACAGTTCACGGTTCAGAGAAATTTACATTTGATTCCTTTTTGAGACTATAAAGGTAGCTATTACATAACAGGGAGTAGAGCTAAAAGAAATGTATTATTTAAACATTTAAAACTGTAATGTAAAGACTTAAACTAAATACTTTGGGCTCACAACATCCAACCGCTGACTCGCAGGTCAGCGAATGGGGGGACAGAAATGCGGGAAGCAGCGTAACAGGACTTACCAGCAGGAGGGCCCTCGGCGAGTCGGCGTTTAACACTCCACAGATAAACGACCGTGAGCCATTTCTTTTCTCAAGTGTCTGTGGTTACGCAAGATGAGGCGTCATCCACTCCGGATTTGCTATCAACAATGTCATAAAACTCAACTTTTATGTAGCCATTCTCATCTCAAAATAAACCTTTTTCTACTGTGCGCAGGTCGGGAAATTCACGGTCATTGGCTTTGATACTCTTGGAGTAACTCACCGTGTCAAGAGAGAAGTGCTGGCGGTCAGGCTGTCCTTGGACTGGAGTTTACTTAGTGTAAGCGCGTGGGCACCTCTGCGTGGGACGCTCCGGCTCCGCGCTCAGGCCCCCGCCCCCAGCACCCAGGAGCAGAGGGGCCTGTCAGTCTGGGCGTCATCTGGAGGAGGTGTGCAGGGCTCACTGCCGGAGCAGCCGCCCAGGTCTGAATCCCGGCAAGTGTCCCTATGGCATAGGGTTGTCGTCGGAGTACAATGAATGGACACATTTAAAGTACCGAAAACAGTGCAGGCACTCAGCAAATGCCCCGTGAATGCTGGCTTGCTGTTGTCGTCACATCAACACCGTCGCCGTCACCGCCACCACCATCAGGGTTTTCATGGCGTATCACCTGCCTTGGTCGTGGCGCACGGAGGTTTAACGAGCTGTGACTGTCAGAAACGAAAGGAAATCATAACGGAGCATCAGCACCGTCACTCAGGGCTTTGACCATCCGTATTTTGCCGACGGTCGAGAAGCTGGAGCCCGTAGCGGCTGCGCCACCTGCCCGACATCTCACAGAGCAGTCGGGATTCAAGGTGTGGAAATCGTGATCAAGCTTGAACACGGGACACATCTAATTCCCGGAAGACAGATGGCTTGTGGGGCCACTACACAGGGCTCGAACATCCACGCGGTGCTTCGGAGAGATGACTTTAAGTCGTTTTGATGGTGAAAGTCTGTGATCTCATAGACGCTGTTTATTCAGGGAACCAATTCCAAAATACAGTGAGTTGGTCAAATATGTTTGAAACATGTGCATAGATTAGTAAACCAAGGCCAGGATGCTCCGGCGGAGAGATCAGGCTATTAACAAATAGCAAGAGGAATTTGATTTTCAACACTGCAATGCTCTCGGCGATCGGGCAACGCTCCGCCCACCTGAGTTGCCCATAAAGCGACTCCCAGAACGCACAGATGCCTGACCGTGGGCAGTCGCATTTCTAATGCTTGTCTAAATGTTTCTCATCTAATCCTTCTCTCATTGGAGCGTTGAGAGATGTGTCGAGCTGAGGCTCCCTTTAGGGCAGCAAATCCCAGGAAAAAGAGCAATTCTCAGCCCCGATCCAAGAGGAATCTTCCTTCCCTCATTATAAAATACCTATTATCTCCCTTCAGCTCCAGTGAGCAGCGTTATTTCAATTTAGCAGGTGTGAGAAACACACCACCATACAATAAAAGGACCAAGGACGCACTATTTAATGTCAGAATGACAGATGTTTCAATTAGGCAGACAGGACTATTTCTCCCCAAAATAGATAAAGATGAAGTTTTTATAAGGTTGTGCTGTTTGTGTTTATGGTACAGCGCTGTCGCGAGCTTTCATTACAATATAAATTAAAGTAAAAACTCCTATGTCAGTGGACGCCAACCATCTTGCTAATGATAATTTTGCAACTCAGAAGCGCAGTTTATCAAAATCCTCGGTCCCCTCACCCGGGATGAGAGGTCTTCACAGACCGGAGATGTTGTCAGATAACAAATCTCACTCTGACATTCAGATACCTTTTCTAAGGAGACAGAAGGGCATGTTTTGAAGTAGTCACTGGGGCAAAGCTTACAGAGACAGTTTTGACAGGTGAAATGTTCTTTTCTGTTTGGTGCTGATCTCAAGTCATTGGACAAAGGGTACACAATAGGTGACTTTAAAGGCTGGGGTGAGGTCCGGGGGGCTGGTTGAGGCATCTGTGGCATGTCTGTCCTTGGCCCTGGGGAGGTGTGTCGGCTGCAGCTCGGCTCGCTGGGAGACTTCTCGCGTGGCCGCTTGAAGGTTACGGAGTTTCTCTAGTGTCCTCTGACCCCTCGTGCGATTTTCTCAATCGATCCTTAACACCATGGAAGAAACACTGCTGCCGTGACAGCCGGGCATTCAGTGTCTAAAGCTTCCCCTGCAATTATCCCTCTTTTCTCCATTTTAGCGTTTTGCGTTCTCTAAACATCTAAGAACACAGCATTTTTTATAATTGGAAAAATGCATCAGCTCTATAAAAGCATTTGGGATTATACAGCCCAATGTCTGGTTCCAGGAAAACGGTGGACTGAGAGAGCATGGAGCTGCTCCTGCTAAACATCCATAGAAATGCCAGATGAACTACCACACTTCCAAAACATACAGCGGCACACGTGTGCACATGCGCGCACACATGCACACACACACACACACACACACACGGAATGCCCCAGGACCAGAAATCTGCAAGGGACAGGAAGTGTTTGAGTTACAGGTGCCTTAAGCAGAGTTGTTGGTCCGGAAGCCGGGTTTGGCGTGTAATGTTTATCCAGAGACTGGCGTGGGGTGGCGGAGCTCGGGGGGGATTGAGAAATGGAAACTCCAAGCTTGTTTCCCTTATGAATTTGAAGTTGAAATTTATACTGCCACCACGAGTCTTCCTTTGTTTGAAAAAATTATAAATGTACCTATAGCAGAAATGATATATTCCATGGGAATCTTGTGGATCCCCAATTCTGAAAGTTTTCCCATAGAGTTTTATTTTTCGCTTTGTTTTAGGGCATCTGCTTCTGTCGTGAGTGGAGGGGTCACCCGCTTGGGACCTGTTTCCTAGCTTGAGATCTGCTGGCTTTCCTCAAGGGTCCCCCTCAACCCCAGCATAAATTGGGCTTCCTGGGAGGGCGGGGGCTGGGTCTGGTCTCCACCCAGGGCCCTGTGCCCAGCTCAGCACCGACAGCTGACACCTGTCCCAGGTGTTGGGTGGTCGCTGCGGTTCTGCACGGCCCCTCATTCACTTCTGGGACTCCATCCCGAGGTTTAAGCAGAAACTCCCTTTTAACTCTTACTGAGTTAAAACACCTTGAGGACAGGAATGCAGGAGAGAACACCTTTCATCCAGTTAAAAAATTAAGAGCTGTTTGAAGACACTTCTCCTCGGTGCCGCGCCTGCCTCTCTCCTCCTGCGTCTGCTGTGCCCTGACGTGGAAGGCGGGGCTGTTGCGCTTAAACAAAGGACTTTTAATAAAGAAGATTTATCATCTCAGGGCCTCTGTTCCCACTGTCAGGCCACCACAGAGACAGAGGTGGTTTGGGTTTCTGAAGCTCTCGCTGCACACGAGATACAAAGAGATAATTAGAACCAGGCGTGAGGAGATAACAGCACAGCGCAGGAGGTTGGAGGGAGAGAGGGAACGGCAGGAGGTTGGAGGGAGAGAGGGAACGGCGGGGGACGGGTGGATTTAGCCCTCAAAGTCACAGGGCCTCCGCGGGAACAAAGGCTGCGGTCAGATCCTCCCCTGCCGCCGCAGCCAGGGAGCACGGGTGGGGCAGCCGGGCGGAGCCTCTCCCCAGCCGGGCCCTCCCCGTGGGAAGGGGTTTGCTCTGCCGTGTAGCATCCTCCTTCCCTCCTCCGCGTATCTGGTGCCGGACACGGTGCAGGATTCCCCACTGGACCAGCCCTGTGCGTGGAGGAAGAAAATGCAGCTGCCCAGAGAGGTCTGGAAACTGGCCCCGGGTCTCACAGCTACGGCAGGGTGGGGCTGGGCTCTGGCTCTGTCTGAGGGCTTGGTGCTGGTGACTGCGGGGACAGTCACTGCCTGGGCCTTGCAACGTGCCCTAAAGGTCCCCTCTTAATCCCCTTCCTGTTTTCTATGTCCGAGGATCGGCTGGCTAAGTACCGAGTCCGAGCAGAGACCAGGGCGTCCCGGAGAGCAGAGGTGGAGAAGGAGCCTGCAGCCCGGTGCGGGCAGAGGCGGCAGCCAGGACCCGAGGCCTCCGTTACTGTCCCCAGCAGGTGGCCTGGGCCCTGTAGTCAGGGGCCTCACGGGCTGGGCTGGGCCAGGAGGGTCTCCGAGATCCCCGGGACCTGGGCCCCCAGCACCGTCCTTGCCACCCACGCACCGTGGAGCAGCTCATGCCGTGGCAGTTACTCCCGCTGCACTTCGCCCTGCAAAGATGGTCGTTTCGGAGCGTTTTTAGTTGGCTGTGTTTGCCTACGAATCAAATCGAATGGTGGTCCGTTTAATTTCCCTCTCCCGAGTAGCACGGCGCTTAATGGAAACCAATTACTACAATTTTGCTTTCTAAGAAATCAGGAAATGTAATCAAGGAGATGCAATTTGTCTGCTTTTCAAGAAATATTACGGCAGTGACAGCAGTGGCAGGAGGTGGCCTTCGAGGGATCAGAACATGCGTGTGTGTGATGCATGTATGAGTGATGCATGTGTGACTGTGTGGGGTGTGTGTGAGCAAGTGTGTGGTGTGTGCGAGTGTGTAGGGTGTGCGTGTGAGCATGTGTGTGACGTGTGTGTAATGCCTGTATGTGATGCGTGTGTGAGCGTGTGTATGATATGTGTGTGTGATGTGTGTGAATATGTGATGCATGTGTGAGCAAGCGTGTGAGATGCGAGTCTCTGGGTGTGTCTGTGTGCGAGACGTGTGCACGCAGGCTGAGCTTGCCGTCTGCCGACGCCAGCGCCGAGGTGTGAAGGATTTCACACAAGGCCGGCAGGACAGACGCTCCCTCGGAGACAGGCTTCAGGGCGGCGGCCCGGCCAGGTTGCCTGGTCAGCAGCAGGCGCTTTGTTTGGAATCCCCTTTTGTGTTTCACAATTGTGTTCCTGGGGAGAGAGGCGAGCGTCTGACGGGGAGCTCGCCTGCGCGTGGTGTCAGAGCAGCACTCGGGCTGCAGCGACGGGAAGAGGAGGCTCCGTCCCCGACGCCCCACAGGCCGGAGGAGCCCCTGACACACCCTCTGCTCCTGCGGCCAGCGCCCAGGGGACGTCCCGGCACACTGGGTGGAGACGCTCTTTTCAGCAGATCGTTCCCTCCGCACCCCCGGATTCTCAGCGCTGACTGCGCCTTACCTGGTGGTTCTGCAGGGTGGGAGGGCTGGTGGCAGTTCTCACCTGGTCCTGCTGCTGGGGCTCTGGCCAGGGCGCGGATTCTCTCTGACCTCTCTCCTTTCCTTGCGAATCCCCTACAGCCTGCTTGGCAGTGGCCTCCCCTTCCAGGCACCGGGAGTGGGAGCCCAGAGACCAGCCTGGAGCGGCAGGGGGCCGCGCGGCCCTCACCTGGGGCGTTCCCAGGTGTCTGCACCCACAGGCGGCCGGTGCTCTGGCCGTACAAGGTCCTCTCTGTGGAGGTCACTATTGTTCATCCCCAGGGGGTCGGGCAGGCCTTCAACTTTTTTCCCCTTAACTCTTTTTTTATGGAAGTAAAATTCATGTAACGTACAACTAGCCATTTGTTTTTAAAACATTTTATGTTCTAATTATTTGTTTTTTAATTGACAACTAAAAGTCGTGTATGTTTATAGCGTACAACGTGACGTTTTGCTCTCCGCCCACGCGGTGCGGCGGCTCAGCCAGGCGAGCTAACATCCACGTGGCCGCCTGGCCGCGCTGCAGGGTCCGGCTCGGTGGCATTCAGTGCGTCCGCGCAGCTGTCATCTCCCTTCAGCGCCAGACGTCTCGTCACCCGGGAGGGACCCCAGACCCGCTTGTTCCTTAACTCCCCAAGGCCTGGATTCTTTCCTTTAAAAACGGAGAAGGCGTTTCGCCCACACCTTCCTTCATAGTCTGCATCCTACGCACCTTTACACACGGCCCGACGGACCTCGCGGCACCTGTTGGAACCTCACCCCCGGCCTCAGGTTTTCTGACGGTCTGTCTGGGGGCCACAGACTTCTTTCCGAAGGACACGTTTGCTCGTGTCAGCCTCGCTTAACTCCCTTTCAGGGACCCCCACTGATTGCAGGCAGCAGTCCAAACCCTCACAGCCCACCAAGGCACCGGGCTCTCCCCACCGGGCCCCGCCCATACTTCCCCACACCCTTCAGGCCCCGCCCCATGCATGGCCCTGTCCCAAGCCCCTGGTGCAGCACAGGCCCCGCTCCACGGGCCTCCAGGCCCCGCCCCTACAGGCTGCAACCCTGAGCTCAGCTCTGCAAACCCTGGGTTCCCTCTTGCCTCAGGGTCTGCCCTGGGGATGCCCTTTGCACCCCTGTAAGGCTAACGCAGCTCCATCCCGATGCCAGTCCCCCATGCTGATTTCTGATTAACCCCAGTTCAGGGAACACCTCTAAGATTTCTACTTTATCCACTGTTAACCGTAAATCCTGCCCTTAGGTCAAGGCAGCCTTGGTGTTGTCACTGTCCTCCTGAAGCACAGGCGCCCTCCCCTATAGGGCGTTCTTCACCCCTGGGCCCCAGGGTGACTGTGGGGACCCGCCATCTCGCCACCGCCTGAGACGCGGCTTCTGCGCCTAAGTCCCCACCGAATGTTTCTTTCTGACAAACTGGGTTTGTCAGCCTCTTTCTTCGGCCTCTTGAAACAATCCCTCTTCTCCCTACTTCCCGAAACCAAATCCGCAGACCCTGCATCTGTCTGAGACCCCGCTGGGCCGCCTTCCCGACCCCCAAGTTCCAGAAGATGCCGTCCTGCGAGCACCGCAGCCAGAGCAGCTTCCCTGACCCCTCCCTCGGACTCCTGCCCCTCCCAGGCCGCCTCTGGGGTCCTCCGTCCACGTGTGTCCTCCGTGTCCGCAGGGCGTCCGGGCAGGGGGCACCGGGCTTTGCAAGCGCAGCCCACCCTGCTGGAAAAGGCACCTGAGACCGCGGCGGCTCCCAGCCGCGCCTCTCTGCAGCGGCGATTCTCTTACGTAAATCTCGGAGTCTGGAAACTTTCTCTGAAAGTTCGTGCATCAGACTCAATCCAGACTGATTCTGCAATTTCATTTCCTTGAAAACAAACGCAAACCCAACCTTCCCGATGTCCCGGGGACGGACCCAGCCACTTCCCTCCTCTCACGCCCGATTAGGAGGTCTTCCCAGGAGATCGTCTGTGGTTAAGTCCCATGTTCCTGGCAAACTGACTTTTTAGTGCAGCTAAATGCACCCTCGCTTCCCCACTGCGCCCTCCCAGAGGCGAGATCTCTGGACGGTGGGAGACGCCGCCCCGGAGCACACACGCCTGCCAGCCCCTCCGGGCCAGCACGTCAGGAACCCGCCACGTTTCTGCAGGCGTCAGCATTTTATCTTTAATACGTTTCAAGACAGAAACGTATTAGAGCACTAGTCAAGGAAGGGTCAGTGAAAGCCTGTCTTTACCCTGGAATTCCGGCCGAACGATTCATCGGCCAAGAGCTTTCTGAAAGCAGAGCGCCTGCATCGACGCTGGAGGTTCAGGAAGGGCTCCTGTCTGCAATTCTGCACAGAAAGGCCCAGCGAGTGCACTCGACCCCTTTTCTGGGCCAGTGCTCCTTCCCTCTCTGTCTAGGCCTTTAATGACCCTGCCTGTGCCTGGTGAGTGTCCCTAGCCCAGGGCAGTCGCACAGGTTGGGCACTGCACCAGGTCCTCCTTCCCTTGCTCAGTTCTGGCAGCAGCTGTCTTCCCAGAAGAGGGCGCTCTTTTCTCAGTGGTACCAAGGCCCATATGGCCCACCGGTAGCCACCCCCACCCCCAAGCTGCCCAGAGTACCCAGTCGGTGGTGAGTGGTGTGAAGTCACCAGCCCAGTTCCGCTCCCACTTCAGGTGTCTGTCTTTGCTGCCATCTTGGTCATTCTCTGCCTCTCCAGTCTGGGCTTGGCCACATCTTCTGCTTTCCGCGTAGGTTCCCCTTTCTCTATGAGACTCTCCTCTCTGCCCCATCCTGGCAGTTCCTCTGGGCACCCTTCCTCTTCCTGAGGTTCCAGCCTCCCTGGGCTCTTCCTTGCATTCCATCTGGGAGCCCCGCTGGAAGGTGGCCAGCTTCTGCCCTGTCCTCCTCTCCCCACTCCCTAACCACCCAGAAATCGCTGCTTTCTGCGTGTAACTCACAGCCTTAACATTAGGCGAGCTGTCCCCAGGCTGCCAGCCTGTGACTGACGCGTCACACTGAGCGTATTAAACTTGGAGTTACTCAGGGAGCGGGTGGTGTCGAGGATGCACTCAGGGGGTCGTAGTCACGATTCAGTGGGTGGGGGCTGGGGACAGGGTGGGGGCTGGGGACAGCAGCATTTCCCACCTCTGAGACGGAGAAACCGGCCTCGGAGGGGCTCAGGGGCTGGAGCCTGCCAGGGGCCCGAGTCAGGGTCCCCGTCGCTGGCCTCCTTGGCCAGTCCAGGAGCAGCTCTCTGACGCCTGCTGTCTCCCCCTGCTCTCCTCGCCACACTCCTGCAGTGCACAGGGCCGTTTCTCTGCCCTCTCCGGAGATCCGCAGGGACTGCTGGGTGCGCCGGCCACGCGGGCCCTGTCCTTTTGGTCAGGACATTTTGAGGCCTTGGGTCCGGGTCCCAGCCCTGCTGCTCCCTGGCTGTGGATTTGGGCAAATCAGCTTCCAGAATCTCACCGTCTCATCAGCGTCAAACGCTGGGCAATGCAGTTTACCGCGAGGGCTTCCGAGGATTAACTGGGGCAGAAAATGGCATAAAAACGGTAGCTGTTATTGTTTTTATTACGATGTTTTTATAAACACAATTGCCAGAAAGCCCCGTGAGCTCGTTTTCAGTCCCGAGAAAACCTGATATCAAAGAGCCTGTCGGTGGCAGACACCGTGAGACGTGGCAGACGACAGCCCGGCACTGCAGAGGCAACAAAACGATCTAACGGCAGCCCCCAAACTAGCGCCTGCGCACAGAGCGCTTCGCGCGTTTCTAAAAAGGTTCGGTTACTTCCCTGGGCTGGGGAGGCAGGGAAGTGGTCATTTGTTTCAGAATGTTTTCCATCCACACAGGACAGGTGACGCTCGGGGAGCGAAAGCACAATGGCTGATTCTCTCAGGGGGTCGGTACACACGCTGCTCCTTCGCAGTGGGCCTCTCGTTTGTCCTTTACCCACCAGCTCTGTGATCCTGGGCAAGTGGCTTAACCTCTCTGAGCCCAACTTTCTTCACCTGTAAAACCGAGATGATACTCGCCCTCTGTTGGCTTCCTAGGCCGTTGTAGCGAAGTACCACAAACTGGGGGGCTTGAAGTCACAGGAGTTCGTGCTCTCACACTTCTGGAGGCCACAGCGCAGAATCCAAGGTGTCCGCAGGGCCACTATCACTAAGAAGCTTCTAGAAGAGGATCCTCCGTCGCTTTGTCCAGGTTTCGGGGGCTCCAGGCATTCCCTGGCATGTGAGGGCTTCGTTCCAGTCTCTGCCTCTGTGATCACACGGCCACTTTCTCCCCGTGTCTGTCCCACCTTCCTGTAAGGACCCGGTCATGCTGGGTCAGGGCCCACCCAAACCTTACCCTAACCTGGTGACATCTGCAAAGAGCCTAGCTCCAAGTAAGGTATCATTTACTGGTACCAGGGATTAGGGCTTCAACATATCTTTTTTGGGGTATGCAATTCAGCCCCTAACAAGCCCCTACTTCCGGGGCTGCTGGGCGGATGGGGGTCGTCGTGGCCACCCCGCACGCTCAGCCGCTGAGGATTCATTATTATTATTATTATTATTATTATCTGCATCATTAGGATCTTCTGTAGATGCAGGAAGCAGGAAGGCTTTGCCGGGGGGAGGATGGGGAAGGAGTGTCCGGAGGGGCCCTCTGAGCTCCTTACAGCCCAGCTAGGGGCTTCACAGCCCCTGCTCACGGGACAGATCTGGGCCTCCCTTACGACCCTGCAAGTGTCAGGTTGACGTAGCCAGGTTCGGAGAAGTGAGACACCGATGTCGGGTGCACCCTGTTCAGGTAATCAAACCATACGCTCCCCTGCTGAGTGCTGTGCTGCGGGACAGAAAGGTAGCAGATTACTTAGGCACAGTCTTTGTGTCCCCAAAGCTCGTGTTCTCCTGAAGGGGCGTTTGTCTACCCACCTTGTGCACGCTGCGCGCCGCGAGCGGAGAGCCCGCCAGAGGGAAAAGCAGACCACGGATCTCAGCGCGGTCGCACCTGCCCAGCCGGGGGCTGGGTCCGTGGAGAAGAAACATACAACGTCTGCACGGAGCATGGCGCACTCGGTCAACGTTCACGGAGCCCCCACTCGCACCAGTCCCAGGGCAGTGACGGGCAGGGCAGTCCCAGGGCAGTGACGGGCAGGGCAGTCCCAGGGCAGTGACGGGCAGGGCTGCGCGTCGCGGGGAGGAACAGCGGGAGCGTCGGCCGGATGAGCAGGCGCAGGGAGAGGCAGCTGCGCAGCCCAGCTGGGTCCGGGACGCGAGCAGGCAGAGGCCGTGGTGCCTCCCCTGGTCTGGAAGCCACGTCCTGGCCCTTGTGCCCCGAAAGGGACAGCAGCCCCCTGTGTGCCAGCAGGTGGCCAGTAGGCCCCAGGACACCATGTTCGTCACCTCTTCGGGTTTGCCCAGAGACGTCGCCTGGCTTCCGAGATTGCGCTGTTAAGTTAAATGTCCTTAATCCGGCTCATTTCGCAGCCGTTCATTTTAATCACGAAAGGTCAGCTGTCACCGCATGAATGTTAGACTTAATTTGTTTTCTTGATGCTCATAATATCAGTGATAATTTGGCCTAATTTTTCGTCATTTGCCGGTGGGGAGCTGCGGTGGGAAGGGTCACAGACAGCAGAGGTTGGGGCCGCAGAGGGGCTTGACTCGGGGCCGGGGGAGCCGGTGGCATCGGACCCGGGAGTCTGTGGCCGAGAGCAGCAGCAGCCGCATCCGGGCTGGAGGCGAATTGCTGGCTCTCCCCGGCACGGGTGCCCACTGTGCTCTCCCAGGGGCTCTCCCAGGCACGGGGCACCCCCCACAAACGGTTGGTGACACTCCAGCATCCCCGGCCTCTCCTCCCTCGAGCAGGGCCGTGTCATTCCTTCACCTCGTCAGGGACCGAGAGGAGAGCAGCTCAGGGAGGCGAACACGGCCTCGTCACCCCTGCCCGGCCCCCTCCTCCTCCCCTCTCCCATCTCTCACCGCTACTCCGCTAGAAGTTTCCAAGCTGCAGACTGAACTGGAGGCCTTGTGACCTCTGAGCAGCGTTTCTGCTTGCCCAGGGCCCTGTTAAGCCGGTGGCAGATCCCCCGGGCCGGTCGCGGAAGCCGGGCCGGGCATCACCGCGGAACTGGAGCGCACCCTCCCGCGTTCTTGCGGAATCGCTTCATTCGCTCTCGGTCCCTCGGGCTCCACGCGGAAACAGGCTGAGAACAACAATGGAGCTGTCACAGGTGCTGCTGCGCACACGGGAGGGCCTGGTGCAGGGCGGACGGCGCTTTCTCTTCCAAGTGCCACGTGTCTGTCCCCGGGCCCCACCAGCGGCCCCTCGAGCTCAGCCTGTCCGCAGCGCAGCTCACCTCCTTTCTGAACCCACCTCCCGCTGCCCCCACCCGCTGCCGGAGTCCCCCCTCGTCCACACCCTCTCCTCCGAGTCCCCGGACCCCTGCCTTGCCCAGCACCACTCTCGGTGGCACTGCGGCGTCCTGCGTTTGTGCCTGTGTGCGTTCACCCTGCACGGCTTGTCGGCGCGAGTGCTGGGTTAGCGTCCCCTCCCCCCAACCCAGGCGTGAGCTCTGCGGCAGGAGAGTCAGGGCTGCGGGGATTTGTCCTGTTTCCCCCGCACGGGTCTCAGCACCTGGCACGGCCCCCACTCCACACCTAGTGCCAATAGGTGACTGGAGAAGTAACTCGTCTCCCCCTCGTCCCTGCATTGGCTTTCTAAGCCGCAGACACCCAGGTTGCTGCTACGGCTGACACGGCCATCACTCTTCTGAGCTCTGGCTGGACCAGGCACCACGCTGGGCATTTCGCCTGGATTATCTTATTTTTATTTTTTTAAGAAACAGGGTCTCACTGTCACCCAGGCTGGAGTGCAGTGGTGCAATCATAGCTCACTGCAGCCTCCAATTCCTGGGCTCAAGCAATCCTCCTGCCTCAGCCTCCAAAAGTAGCTGGGACTACAGATGTGCATCATTGTGCTTGGCTGATTTTTCTTATTTTTTGTGGAGATGGGATCTGGCTATGTTGCCCAGGCTGGTCTCAAACTCCTGGCCTCAAGAGATCCTCCTGCTTCAGCCTCCCAAAGTGCTGGGATTACAGGCTCGAGGCACCACACCCAACCTCTAACTTTTTAAGTCCCAACAACTCTCGAGGGGTCGGTGTGGTGTTGCCACTTTACGGAGAGGAAACTTGGACTCTTGAGAGGTGGAGCATTTGCTCCAGGTCACGCAGCTCACAGGTGTCTATTCTGGCCCGGGCTTGTGGACACGGGTCTTCTCTGCCGGATAAACTCCCAGGAGTCTCCTCCAAAGAGCCTCTGGCGGTCCCGCGGCGACGTCCACCTGGAAGCCCAGCGACTCTCGCTGATGTTCGGCCTGGCCCGACTGGCCTCATCTCCCTCCTGTCTTCCTCCCCTGCAGTAGGACCACCTTGCCCAGGAGACCCCTGAGCCATGGCTCCTTTCCGTGGCTCTCGCAGGCCGTTGGCTTTCCCCACGATGTCCCGTCTACCTGGGGCCCCGTCACCTCTCCGTCCTGGCTTGACGAACGCCCACTCATCCGCGAGGCACAGCGCTGGCGCCTCCCGCTGGGCTCCGCTGGCTGCCCAGGCAGAGCTGCGGCTGCGGCCGCTCTCCGGGTCCCGCCTCTTCTTGCTTCCACCCCCGAGACCCTCAGGATGTTGCTGGGCAGACTGTGCAGCAGGGTGTGGCTCTGCGCCTCTGTCCCCACAGCAGCCAGCCCTGTGTCCCGCGGGCGTGAGGAGCTTGGGGAAGTTGAGAGCAAGCGAGCGCTCACACCTCAGGGGAGTGCTAGGAGGTGCGGGTAGGATGTGACACTGCAGTCCCAGAGTGATTACTTGGTGGCACATGTCCTATTAAGCCAAAAATAACATCTCCTTCATTGTGCCAGACAACGGGGTCACCGTTAGCCTTTGGAGAACGGAGCAAGGGACATGGGATTGGGTAGGGTGTCCCGTCCTCGCTGCCCTCTGCACAGCTCTCCATGCCCTACTCAGCAGCGGTAGAATCTGTCCCAGAGGGAGGCTTACTCCATGCTAGGCACCGGCATCATAGCGTGGCAAAGGGTAAGGTTGAGACAGCCCAGCTTCCATGCCAGTGGGACTTGCTAGCTGTGTGACCTGGGGCAAGCTACCTAACCTCTCTGTGCCTCATCTTCTTGGAGATTTGCAATGGACATTAGTACATCAAAGGCTCAGGTTAAGCTTGAACTAAAAAAATTTGTTTTCAAGACTCTGGGTTTTAGTAAGTTTCTTCGCTGCAGGACTTCTCAGAGCCTTTAATGTGCAAATGTGAGCTAGGAACTTCCCCAAAGGGGATGCTGCAAAGATTTGATCACAGATCACTTTTATTTTGGGGCATCTCCGTTTGGGAAATTATGATGGTCACAATGGCAGTGACACCTGATACTTACGGGGGACTCACTGCGTGTGAGTCTGCGTGCTGCGTGTTTACACAGGTCAACACAGCTGATCTTCACCGTAACCCCACAGGGGTGCTGGACTGTCCTTCCCGCTCCCTTCTGGGCTCACGGAGGCTTCAGCTCAGCACGGCATCGCCGGCAACGGCGGGATCTGTGCTTGGGTCCTGACTTGCGCGCCGATCTGAGCCGGGGAGCTCAGCCCCTTCACTGAGCTCATCTCTGGACCTAGTCTGTCCCACAGCGTCCGGACTGAGCCCGGGTCCGTGCGGTCGGCAGCCTTCCTCGCGTGCCTAAGGATGTCTCGCACCTGACGCGGTCAAAGCTGGGTCAAGGCTGCGTCCTCTCTCCGCCCGCCCTCCCCTCCCTGCAAACCACCCTCTCCCCTGCCTTCGGGTCTCTGCGAGGGGGCAGCCGTGTCAGTCTCCTGTGGCTGCCGGAGCGAAGTGCCACCAACCTGGTGCTTCGGCAGCAGAAATGTGCCCTCACAGCCCTGGGGCCGGAGGCCAGCGTCAGGGTGTCCACAGGGCCACGCTCCCCCTGCGGGCTCCGGGGAGGATCCTTCCTCACGCCTTCCGGCTTCGGGGGTTTGCAGCATCCTTGTCTCTCGGCCACGTCACGCCAGTCCCTGCCTCTGCTATCACGGGGTGCTCTGCCCGCGTCTGTGTCTGTTTCCACTTCTTACAGGGACACTGAGCCTGCCGGATTTAGGGCCCGCGCTAGTGGAGTGTGACTCCATCCTAACGTGATTGTATCAGCACGGACCCTATTTCCAAATAGGGTCCCATTCCCTGGAATGGGGGATCCGACATAGCTTCTGGAGGACACAGCTCACCCCACAGCAGGTGCCTCCAGCCAGGTGCTCCGCCCAGGGACCTGGAGTAGGGAAGGATAAGACATCTTTTTCCTCTACGCATCTTGGATTCCGTGCTTGGAGCCCTGCGTGTTGGGCCGACAAAGGGCAGGACGGCAGGAGAGCAGCAAACAGACGGTCCTCACCACACCTCGGCGCTCGTCCCTGGGAGCACTCAGTGGGGGTGGCTTGAGCGTGGGCTCACGCGGCATCTTCGCTGAGACGCAGCAAGACGAAGGGAAAGGACTTGGGACTTCTGGGGCGGGGATGGCGGGGCAGACTCACGGCAGCCGTGACGGTCACCAGGGCCGTGGGTGCGGGTCTTTCTTGCTGCTGCCTCGTCCTGTAAGGCTGCTCCCCGCCCTGGTGTGGAAGCGGGGCACCTCCACAGGGTGGATTTAGGTTCTCGTTTTGGGGAGATGGGAAGGCAGAGAGTTCATCTGGCGTCTGCCTTTTCTCAGTCGCCTTCAGCTTGAGTAACCCTCGCGCCGGAGTGGCGTCCCCGGGGGGCAAACTCCGCACGCTTCCCTGGGGTCCTTGGCTCTGCTCTCCGCCCCTCAGCCGGTCCCCGCGCCTCCTGCTCTTTCCCCACCCATCGGTCTGACCTGCATCCGAGTCGTCACCACCGTCGGAGGCCCAGACCGTCACCACGTCTCCCGCCTGGTGCTGGTCACTCGCGACTGTTCGGAGGCTCTTTGCGCTCCAGACGCGGTTGCGGCAGCTCAAAGCTGGGGAGGGGACAGAGGACGAGACGGTCGAGTCTGTCCTCCCCACGCTCAGCCGTGGGGGAGAAACAAACTAGCAAAGCGACAGTGAAGTGATAGCTCTTGCGGGACGCGAGCTGGGGAGAAGCAAAGCCGGGCGCAGAGAGAGAGGTAGTGGGGGAAGTTCGGGGTGTCGGGAAAGTTCTTTCTGGGAACGGCCCCCCGCCTGGGAATGGACTCAGCGAATCGGGGACGAAGCAGGAGCCTGGAGAGACAGGTGGGGGTGTAGGGGGTGTCCTGGCCCTGGGCGGGAGGCGCAGGGGAGAGCTGTGAGCCCGCGGTACCCTCCGGTGGCACAGGGGCCGACGGAGGCGCGTGGGTGGAAGGTGCCACTGTGAACGAGTGTGGTCTCCCGGGAGGCAGCAAACGGTCCCAGTCAAAGAATTTACTTCGCCGACAGACGAAAGCGAGATCAATTCTGCTCCGCTCCGAAGTGAGTGAGCGACGGGGATAATTCTTCCGCCGGGCGACACCTGCAGCACGTGAGTTAGCTCGGACAGGCAGATGTGGCTGATAAAACGTCCCTTTTCCGTGCACTGGGATGGCATGAAAATGGCTTTGGTTTTTTTCATTCTCAGAGATCGAAACCTTCGTAGGGAGCATCTGCCAGGCAGCGGGCCGGCTGGGTGTGCCCTGCCTCAGTCTCCCCAGTCTTCTCCAAGATGCTCTCGCGGCTCTGGGAGGGACATCAGATCAATAGCAAATACTGCCGTGCCGTGCGGGGTTTTGACTCAGGGCGTGACGGGCGTGCGAGCGAGTCCCGGAGTGAAATGCCAGGCGATGGCTGTGTCTCCGGGTGGCGCTGGTGCACCCAGCTCGGACGCTCGCTTGCTCCAGACGCCGTGGCCCTGGGACGTGGCGGGAGGCAGCCTGGACCAAGTGGGGAGGCCTTGCCTGCTCTCGGCTTCGGGGTGCGCGGTGTGACATCCTGGCAGGGAGCTTTCTGCAGTCACGAGAGACGGACCCTTTAGAAACAACCCCTGCGTGTGCATGCAAGCGTGTGTGCGTGTGCGTGTGTGCATTGTGTGTGTGCGTGTGCATGCATGTGTGTGCATGTGCGTGTATGCATATGTGTGTGTGCGTGTACGTGCTCACGGCTGGGGTTTGCAAGGTGTCTTGGCATCGCCAGGCTTTAATTAGCTGTGCTCTGCTATTGGGAACTTTGTTACTGCCACTTTGCAGGCTGCGAACGACACCTTTGAGTCACTGAGAGCTGGAGCAAAGTGTCGCTCCTGGCAGGGGTGTTGGAGTCAGAAGGGGCCCTGGGTCACCTTGTCCAGTGAGAATCGGCCCCCACCCAGGGAGGGGACACAAACAGCTCCTGATCCTATCCAGAGCTGAGGCCACCGTTTTGGGCTCTGTGTCCTGACACGTCAGCTGCCGTCCTCAGGAGCAGAGGGACACACAGACGGGGCACATGCTTGCCCTCTAGGGTCCACGGAGGACGGTCACCAGCAGCACCGACTGCAGAGACCAACGCTCTCTCACCCCCTCCTCTGCTGGACCAGCGTGTGGGTGGGGTTTGGACGTTGCGCGGCCTGAGCCCCCGCGCCTTTGTGAGGTCCTGAGTGTGGGTGTGAAGTGGTGTCTCGTGGCTTTGATCTGCTTTTCCCTAACGACTAGTGACGCTGAGCACCTCGTCATGTGCTTACTGGCCGTTCATGTGTCTTTGGAGAAATGTCGGTTCGGTCCCTTGCCTGTTAAATAGACTCTTTTCCTGAGAAGTTTTAGGTTCACAGCCAAATTGAGTGGCAGGTACAGAGATTCCCACGTACCCGCTGCCCCTCGTAGCGCAGCCTCCCCGCTAGACAGCCGCCGCCCGAGGGGTACATCGTTACAGTTGAGGACCTGCATGGACACATCACTACTGCCCAAACTTCACAGTCGACATTACATTTCATTCTTTTACTTTTAATAATAAATTTATTTTTATTGTATATAATAAAGGTGTAAAACCTGATGTTTTGCTGTACATAGTGAAACGATTTCTACAGTGAAACAAATGAACATATTCGTCCTCTTCCACAGTTACCTTTCTTTTGCGGTAAGAGCACTTATAATCTCTCTTGGCAGAAGTTCGGTATGTAAGGCACTATTACTAACTGCGTCCCCCTGCTGTACACACCTCTCCGGACTTACTTGTCCCACCTAAATGTAAATTTGTGCCCTTTGACCCACTTGCTGTTACCTCCCTGCCTGTCCCTCGTGCCCACGGGTCTACATTGTTTCTATTTGTTTGACTTTTTAAAATCTAGATTCTGCGTGTGAGTGAGATCATACAGTATTTTCTCTCTGTGTCTAGTTACTTTACTCAGCATGACGTCTTCCAGGTCCACCCACGTTGCTGCAAACGGTGGCGTCTTCTTTCTCCCAAGGCTGAATAACGGTGCGTTGTGTACGTGCACCACGATGTTTGCTTTTATTGATACACAAAAATTTACGTGTCTGTGAGAGCACGTGTTTGTTACGTGCCAAAAATATGTAATGATCAAGTCAGGATGACGGGGGTATCCATCACCTTGCGTGCTTGTCGTTTTTATGTGTGGGTGTAACCAGAGAACCAGTTCAAACTGGTTTGGCTTTGTCAGTAACAGAACGATGGGTTGTTTTTCAGTTGTGACAAACCCCCACGTTGCAAGTCACAAGCGCGTGCAGGTGAAACAAGTGTGCCCGATTAGCGACCCTGGAGCCTGCCACAACTACAGAGTCAACTGCACCCCAACATCTGGCCCCCAGAGCATGGACCAGACCACGAGGCTGGGGGAGTCTGTTTTGTTGCAGTGCAAACTTAGCCGTGGAGCCCCCACCGCTTCCCTGCGCACCCCAAACAAATCGTGCCTTGTTGCATTTTCCCGCCCCCAGACCCCAGATCGGGAGACAGATTTGAGCACTCCCTCCTGTCTCCTTGTTGGTCAACCTCGACAGAAAGCATTTTCTTTTGCAGAAGTTGGTGCCATAGCCTTGGCTTCTGTGCGTGCCAGGCAGTGGCGCACGGCTGGGTAGCGTTGCTGTCATCTCAGTCCTTTCTTCTCGTCACTTTGAAGTACGCACGGTATTGTTGGTGTGTATAGTGACCATTGCCTGTTACCAAGCACTGGAGCTTCTCTCTTCTACCTAACTGCGTGTTTGTGTCCGTCACCAGCCTCCCTTCATGCCCCTTACCCCATCCCCCTTCCAGTCTCTGTGTCTGTCATTCTGTTCTCTGTGTCCATGAGACTGAGTTTTCTAGCTCCTGCATATCAGCGAGAACATGGGGTATTTGTCCTTCTGCACCTGGCTTATTCCACTTAACACAGTGACCTTCACTTCCAACCATTTTGCTGCAAATGACAGGATTTCATTCTTTTATTAATGGCTGAATAGTATTCCACTGTGTTATTTATGCCACACTTTCTTTATCCATTAGTCCGTGGTGGGCACTTAGGCTGATTCCAAATCTTTGCTGTCGTGAATAGTGCGGCGAAAAACACTCGGGTGCGGGTAGCCCTTCGATATACTGATTTCTCTTCCTTTGGAAACTAATGAGCTTGCTGGGTTGTATGGTAGTTCTATTTGCAGTTTTTTGAGAAACCTGCATACTGTTTTCCGTAGCAGCTGTACTAATTCACATTCCCACCGGCAGTGTGTGAGTTCCTTTTCTTTGCATGCTTGCCAACACCTGTTATTTGTTTTGTATTTTTAAAAATAGCCTTTTTAATTGGGATGAGATGATATCTCGTTATATACACACCACAATTTTTTTTTTATCCGTTTATCCATCTACCGGCACTTAAGATTGTCTCCATATCTCGGCTATTGTGAATAATGCTGCCACGAACGTGGGGGTGGGGAGATCTCTACGAGGTGCTGATTTCGTTTCCTTTGGGTGGATACTCCGCAGAGGGATTGCTAGGTCACATCTTTAATCTTTTTTTGAGGAACCTCCGTACTGTTTCCATAGTGGCTGCAATCAGTTTACGTTCCTACCAACAGTGTCCTAGGGTTCCCTTTTCTCCACACCCTGACCGACACCCGTGAGCACTTGCCTTTTTGATAACGGCCATTCTAACAAGAGTGAGGTCGTATCTCCTTGTGGTTTTGATTTTCATTTCCCTGATAATTAGTGATGTTGAGCACTGTTGGCCATTTTTATGTCATTTACACCAATGGAACAGTACAGACAGCCTAGAAATAAGCCCTAGCATGCACAGTCAACTATTTTTTGACAAACCAACCAAGAAAACAATAGGGAAAGGATAATCTTTTCAATAAATGGTGTTGGGAATACTGGATATCCCCATAATGCAAATGATGAAACTAGACCCTAAACAATCAACTCCAAATGGATTAAAGACCTAAACATAAGACCTGAAACTGTAAAATCCCCAGAAGAAAACACAGGGGAAAAGCTCCTAGACGGTGGCCTTGGTGTTGATTTTTTGGATATCATACCAAAAGCCCAGGTAACAGAAGCAAAAATAAATAAATAGGACTACATTAAAATAGAAGATTTTTCGCAGCAAAGGAAATAATCAACAAAATGAAAAGGCAGCCTGTGGATTGGGAGAAGATATTTGCAAACCATATATCTGATAAGGGAGTAATATCCTAAATATATAAAGGACTCACACAACTCAATAGTGAAAAACCAAATAGCACAATATAAAAATGGTCAGAGAATCTGACTAGATATTTCTCCAAAGAAGATATAGCGTTTACTCTTGGTTATTGCACATTTTATGAGTTTGGACAAACGTATAATGAAATGTAGACCATTGTAGTTGTGAGTCCATTTCTGGGCTTTCTATCCTATTCCATCGACTTATTGGACTATTCTTTCTCCAGTAACACACTGTCTTAGTTATGTCAACTTTATAGTAAGCCTTGAAGTTAGATAGTGTCAGTCCTCTGAATTTGTTCTTTTTCATTACTTTTTTTTGCTAGTCCGGATCTTTTGCCTCTCTGTTTACACTTTAGAATCATTTTGTTGATAACCACAAAATGACTTGTTGGGATTTTAATTGGGATTGCAATGATCTATAGATAAAGTCAGGAAAAATTGACATCTTCACAATATAGAGTCTTCCTATTCATGAACATAGAATAATTTTCCATTTATTTAGTTCTTCTTTGATTTCTTTCATCAAAATTTCATAGTTATCCTTATACAGATCTTACACATATTTCGTAAGATTTGTTCCTAAGTATTTTGTTTTTGGGGAGGTGTTAATATAAATGGTATTGTATTGTATTTTTAATTCCAAATTCTACTTGTTCATTACTGCCATATAGGAAAGTGATTGATTTTTTTTTTGTATATTAACCTGGTATCCAGCAACCTTGCTATAATTGCTTATTAGTTCCAGTGTTTTGGTTGATTTTTAAAAAAATTTTCTAGGTAGAAAATTATTCCATCTACAAACAAAGACAATTTTATTTCTTCCTTCTCAATCAGTATGGCTTTTATTTCCTTTTCTTGTCTTACTGCATTAGCTAGAACTTCCAGTATGATGTTGAAAAGGAGTGGTGGGAGGGGGCATCTTTGCCTTCTTGATCTTAGCAGGAAAGCTCTATATTCAACTATCTCAGTTTTGGGGACAGCAATTTGTCTTGTCACCTCACTTGTCTGATGGATCTAAGAAGAGTTGTTGACATATCAGTTTGTTCAACTTTTTACTTGTTCCTAGGCTGGTGTGGTGACTTCCAGGCTCTGTACGTTCAGATGGGAAAACAGAAGTCTCCCTTCTTTGCCCATTTTCAAATTGGGGTATCTACCTTTTCACTGTTGAGTTGTAGGTATTCTTTATATATGCTGGATATAAGTCCCTTATCAGATATAGAAAATGAAAATATTTTCTCCTATCCTGTCAGTTTTCTTTAAACTTTCTTGAAGGTATTCTTCGAAGCACAAAAGCTATTAATTTTGGTGATGTCCAATTTACCTATTTTTTCTTTTGTGGCTTGTGCTTTTAGTGTTACATCTAAGAAACTATTTCTTAACCTACAGCACAAGTGTGCTATTTACTCCTGTAAAGAAATTACAGTTTTAGCTCCTAAAAGAATTACAGTTTTAGCTCTTTCATTTATGCCTCTGATCCAGTCAAGGTAACTTTTGCATATGATAGGATCTGGGGTCCTATTTTATTCTCTTGCATGTGAATATCCAGTTTTTCCATCATCGTTTGTTGAAAAGACTAATCTTTCCCCAGGAAATGTCCTTGGCACCCTTGTGGAAAGCAAATGGCTATAAATGTGAGGGATTATTTCTGGATTCTCAAATCTATTCTGTTGATCTATACGTCTACTCTTGTCCCAGGACCACACTTTGTAGTAAGTTCTAGATTGGGAAATGTTCGTCTTCTATCCTTTTCCTTCTTTTTCAAGATTGTTTTGGCTGTTCAGATTCTCCTGCCTTTCCACATGAGTTTTAGGAGCAGCTTGTCATTTTTTTTTTTTTTTAACAAACAAAAAGCAGAAAACCTGGGGGTTTTGATAAGCATTGTATCATATCTGTAGATCAATTTGGGGGTTATTGGCATCTTAGCAATATTAAGTCTTCTCTAATCCCTGAGTATGGGACGGCTTTCCATTTATTTAGTTCTTTAACTTCTTTCAGTGATGTTTTGCAGTTTTCAGTGTGTAAGTTTTACACTTCTTTTGTTAAATTTATTCCCAAGTATTTTATTCTTTTGTTGCTGTTGTCAATGGATTACTTTCATTTCAATCTCAATTTCATTTTAGATCGTTTGTTTCTGGTGTGTGGAAATACATTTTTGTATATGGATCTTGTGTCCTGTCACGTTGCTAAACTTGTTTATTAGTTCTAATTGCACGCGTGCGTGTGTGTGTGTGTGTGTGTGTGTGTGCGTGTGTGTATCCCTTGGGATTTTCAATATACAAAACCATGTCCTCTGCAAATGGAGATAGTTTTGCCTCTTCCTTTCCAATCTGGATGCCTTTTTAATTTTTTTTCTTGCCGAATTGTCATGGCTGTGCCCCAGCACAATGGTGGACAGAAGTGACGAGGGTGGACATCCTTGTCTTGTTTGTACTTTTACCTGATTTGCTATTTTCTGTCGATGGAAGGCTAGACATGGTGAAGTGTACGTGCATTGCGGGCTGTTTGGCAGTAGGGTGTCCCTGAGGATGCTCCCTGGTTCTGTCTTTACAGTGGCCAACCTGTCCCAGCTCCCACCCTGCCGCAGTGCCTGTGTTTCTCTGCTGCTCTGGTTCCCACTGAGCTGCTGCACCACACGTCTGCTCCCTCCTGCGTGGCAGTGAGATCTCTCGAACATGCTCACTCAGAGGACAGGAGCATGACCTGTCTTTGTGAAAACCCATTGCCTATGCTCCATCCCACTGGCCAGAACTCAGACACTGATCCCACAGCAATGCAAGGGAGGGGTCTACATGCGTGTGGGCTTGGGATGTGGCATTGGTCCTGTAACCCCACGAAACTCTCTGCTCAGAAGTTTGGGAAACGTGAGCTGGGTGGGCCACTCACCACCGCCATCATCCCCTCCTTCCCAGACTCCACCAGAGGGAGAAGTGCTGCCTTTCTCACGTCCAGAGTAGAGCTGGAACGCTGGTGTAGCCTGTCTTCCTGCCCGGCCTCTCCCTCACCCGGAGTTCGAGGGGCCGGCCCCCTTGGTGTGTATGCACCATGTGCTCCAGGCTGGGGCTGGCATGGGGCCGGGGCCACCTCTGAGCAGAAGTGTGTTCTATGACTAAGAAGCCCACCCATCCTCATGGAGAGCCTCCCCCAAGTGTGGTCGGACACAGCCGCGGCGTCCAGGTGGGAGAGGGCCCGCGGCGGCTCCCCCAAGCCTGCAGAGCTCAGTCGTGGGTGTGAACAACGTGCTGCCCGTCAGGAACCCCCAGATGCTGGGGTGACCCATGCCAGGCAGAGGCTGCGGGGCAGGCGAAGGGCTGGGGAGGTGGAGGGGGTCAGGGCTCAGTGACCACGGATAGCTCGCTGCGGCTCCGAGTGTGGCAAAGCTGCTTTGAGTCATTGTTTTATATGAAATATAGGGAAACCTCTCCTTCCCATTTGGAAAATTTCATGCCCCATCATACTCAGCTCTGGCAATCCTGAACAAGCAGACTCACAAATGAAAGAGGTGGGAGAGGGAAAGAGGGAGGGAGTGGGGGAGAGAGGGAGAGAGGGAGAGGCAGAAGCTGCAAAACTCTCATCTCACTTGACTGCCAGCCGTCGCTGGGAAAGCAGTTGGCAAATGATCTTTGAGCTTCACACAAATAACTGCAGAAAGTACCGATCGTTTAAGGGGAGTCAAGAGGCTCAAATTGTTTCTAGTCAGAACTTCTCCTTCAAACAACTTCAAAATGCCACTCAGCTGCCTGACCGCAGGCGACATTCTTGAAGGGGAAGAGCACCCCTTGGCTTTGCACGACGATGGGCCAAGGGTCTCTATCCTGTGTCCTGGAGGGAAAGGCTTTCTGCTCCGGTGGGTTTGAGCAGAGGTTTCTGGGGACCTTGCTCTGTGCTGTCACCGGATCGAGGGGCCGGGCCCTTTTCTGCATCCCTCCAGGCCACTCATCTCAGCATCATTAGGTGACACCGCCGGGCCCAGGGCCTGCGGGAGCTGACGAGCTCAGAGGAGACCTACCCCTGCAGGATGTCTCTAGAATGGGCCTTGAACCTCAGAGTTGCTGGGCAGACACAGCTTTCTTAGTCCATTTGTGTCGCTCTAACAGACTACCACAGACTGGGTAATTTGTAAAGAAAATAAATTTACTTCTTGCAGTTTGGGAGGCTGGGAAGTCCAAGAGCATGGCACTGGCGTCTGCTTGACATGTGACGAGGGCCTTCGTGCTGCATCACCCGGGGAGGAAGGTGGGTGGGCAAGACAGCTCACGAGGGAGCCAGAGGGGAAGGGGCCGAGCTCACCCTTTTATCCTGGGCCCATCCCCAGAGTGACCAGCCCACTCCTGTGATAGGCGCTGACCCATTCCTGGGGCCGGGGCCTCGTCCCCTCTTAAAGGCCCCGCCTCCCAGTGCTGCTGCATCGGGGATGAAGCTTCCCGCCCATGAACACTGGGGGACACGTTCAAACCACAGCAGTATCCCTTTGGGGAACGTTCCCAGGAGGTTTTCTGTTGGGGACATACCCTGGGGAGGACGCGTGGGGTCTGGGTTGACACCTCTGATGATTTCGAAGATTTATCTATGTTCACTGTATGGACAGGCCGCCTGCGTCACGGCAAGCACACTGGCCTGGGCCGGTGCAGGCGTGGCCTCTGTGGGGCCTCCCGAGTGTTTGCCATCTGCTCAGGCCCTGTCACCGTCCAGGTGGGCACCCGCAAGGCCTCCTGCCTCTCTGTGCCCCCACAAGGCGTCCTGAGGGTCTGGGTTTTTCTCTGCTATGACAGCGTCTGTCACTCTTGTCGGCAAAACCTCTTTTCTCTCCTCTCTGTGCCCTCTTTCCTCTGCCTCGCCTGGAGCTGTAACGACCTATGTTTCTTTATCTCTCCTCGAGGTCATCTCTGGCCACATCCAGCGGTTAATCGTAATCGTCATCACACACCAGGTCCTGGGGCTGTTCTCCTAGTCAGAGGATTTGTATGAAAGTGCAGAGCAGCCTTGACCTAATGTTCCAGAAAAACCCCGGCATGTTGTAGGTAATCAGAGAGCGTTTATTATGATGGGAAACTACCAACTGCCTGGAGAAATCTCACACGGGACCTATAGCACGAGCGGCACCAGGATTGTGGTCCTTTCTCCCTTTGTGTCCCTGACTCTCTTTCCTCGTTCCAACCTGGCGGCAGAGAAAGACCAGGGGAGCTGAAGATGGCACAGAAAGAGGCGGCCCCCGATAGCAGGTGCTGTGAAAACCGTGCCCGAGGCCAGTCCATGTGCACCCCGGGTGCGGGGTGTCACGAACCCCATTCATTTCGTCCGTGTGCTGGGCAGTGCTCTGGGCCCTGGAGACCCATTGGGACAGGCAGGAATCCCGTCCACACGGAATTCACTTTCTCCTGGGGAGATAGACAGCAAACAGTCAAATGGGGAAGATGCATTATAATTTAATGGTGATAAGTGCTAAGGGTAAAGATGGGGCAAGGAGGGCGCTGGGAAGTGTGGGTGGAGCGGGAATCTCAGAGGGGGTCACCTAAGACGGTGGTGTTTGAACAAACGCGTGATATCACCTAAGACGGTGGTGTTTGAACAAACACGTGATACTTAGGGGAGCAAACTGTCTGTGTGAATGTCTGGGACAGGGTGTCCAGGCACGGGGAGCCACAAGGGCAGTGGCCCGAGCGTGGAGGCCAGAATGATAGCAAGGGCAGTGGTTAGGGTTAGATTAGTACCAGGGCTGGGCCAGGGAGGTCACGGGGCAGGTGTAGGGCAGTGAGCGGACGCCGGCTCCGGTTTGAAAGTAGGGCCAAAGCATCCGCTGACGGTCGGATGTGGGGTGTGAGCGAAAGGTGGGGTCAAAGCTCCCCCGAGGCTTTGGCTGCAGCACCTGGGGGTGCAGGGGCCTCGTGCTGGGGTGTGTGCTGTTGGGGACGTGCTAGAGATTGGAGGCGCGTGGTAGAAACCCCGCGTAGAGATGTCACGTGGACGGTGGGGGTTGGACCTGGCGTTCAGGGCCGAGGTCAGGGCTGGGGATGTTGATGTGGGGTCTGGAAGCCGTCGGCACCAGACAGAAACCAGAGGCCGCGCGAGATCCCCGACCGCGACAGCCGCGATGGCTGGGCGGACCCCGTGCCGGCCCTGCACTGACGTCTTCAGGTCTTCGACGCACGCAGCTCCCTCACCGTCCTGTACCGTGGCTCTTCTCCTCGGTCCCTTGGGGGTTGGTGACTTAGCTGAAGTTCTCAAAGGAGCCACTGCTGGGGGAAGGTTTTAAATCCGGGCGGAGAACCCCTGGGTGCTCTCCAAGGCCGAGCCGGGGGCGGCCGCCACCCTCCAGCCAGAAAAAAGCCACATCCTCAGTCCTACAGCTGTAGGGAAATGAACTCCGCCAACAACCCGAGGGTGCTGGGAAGCGGATCCCTCCGCGGTCAAGCCTCCGGGTGCGAACACGGCCCAGCCCAGCTGGCAGGTGGGCAGCACAGTCTTGTGTGAGACCCTCTCCCCGACACACCCGGTACAGGATTTCGTCTGCTCCTTTTTTTCTTCCAAGCAGCATTTGATACTCACTTTAAACTGTTTTTGCAGCCCTGCGATGTTTTGTGTGAGGGGTGTGTGTGTGTGTGTACGCACACGTGTGCGCATGTGTGTTTTCTAGAGCTATGTCATGGATTGTGAAAGTGCACGGAGTGTGGCTTAGCTTCCATGTGCAGGAGGAGAAGTTCTGCCACACCCTCAGGGTTGTCTACACAGCACCAAGCAACCAGGCGTCCGACCTGGATGAAGCCCAGCTTTGGAATTTGAAGGACGTCAGCCACCCTCAGTCCCTCGAACAAGGAGTGCTGGACCGTCGTCTCCGCGAGGCGGGGCACGTCCCCCTCATTCATCGCTGCTCCTCCAATGCCAGCCTCAGTGCCGAATGTCCTTGTGTGTCTGAAGAGCCGCCGTGGGAGCGACTTTCCCAGCTGCCTCTGCCCGTCAGTGCTCGCACAGCCCAGCCCTTGCGCAGGGGACTCCGAGTTTCCCTCCCGCTGGGGCACAGACTCTCCTACCCAGGCCCGTCACAAACTGTGGCCTCCGTGGCATTGCAGGCCTGGGTGGCTTTGTATTCGTTCTCCTTGCTGTGCAACAAGTCACCGCAGATTCAGTGGTTTTAAACGACAGCCATCCACGATCTCACCGTTTCTGTAGGGAGGGCTTTGGGGGCAGCCGGCCGGGTCCTTGCTCAGGGTCTCGCACAGGCCGCGACTGAGCTATGGGCCGGGCTGCGTTTTCACCGGGAGGCTCGACGGGGGAGGGCCCTGTTCCAACACAGCCCCGGGCTGTTGGCAGGATCTGCTTCCTTGTGGCTGTGGGACTAAGGGCTCAGCCTGTGGCTGGCTCAGGTCCTTGGGGCTGCCCACAGTTCCCTGCCAGGTGGGCAGGTGGGCACCTTGAGGTGGCTGCCCAGGTCACCCCGCCAGCCAGGAGACTCTCTGGCATCGTCTACTAAGATGGAGTATTTGATAACACAACCTAATCCTGAGAGTGGCTAACACCTTTCCCGTGTTCTCTGGCTAGAAGAAATTCTCGGGTTCCTTCTGCACTCAAGGGGAGGGGCGCACAGGGTGTGGACGCCAGCAGGGCACACCACCAGGGCTTGCCTTCCGCTAGTCCCCAGGGCGCCAGTGTGGGGTGCGTCTTCTCCAGGGAGCTTTGTGGCTTTCTGTGCCCACATCTGTGCCATGCTGGGAGGAGGGAAACTTTGCCTCCGTGCATTCGGAGGAGGGTGGTCGTGGACGTCTGGGTGGAGGCCGGTCGGGCGTCTCCCGCAGGCACCAAGGCCAGCCCAGGTCCCTGTCCTCAGGGGCTGGCGTGCTCATGGGGGAGACAGATGATAAACCACCGGGTCGATACGCAGAGGAGGCTGTTTCCGCCAGCGATGGTGCCGTGAAGGAAATAGCAAGGTGACGTGGTACGGACGACGGGGAGGCAGAGAGGGCGGGGAAGGCTTCTCCGGGCAGGTGGGCGTGCGCCAGGCTGTGTTGGGAGGAGGTGGGCGGCGGCTTCAGCGACACCCCCTCCCTCTCTCTTGGACCCTCTGGCTGAGTCCGTCCGCCTGAGCAGCGACAGCAGAGAGGCCCCCGTGGCAGCTGGCGTGGCGATGTGAGTCCCTCAGCACGTGCAACCTCTCTGCAGCCAGGGAAGAACAACCCAAACCAATGACTCAGTGAAGGGGCGTCAGAGCCAGGGACGCGGCTGGGAGGGAGAGTTTAAGCCGCTGGCCCTCTGAGGGCGTGAGCCGTGCCCGGTGCTGTGCGCGAGGACAGTGCGTCGGGGTGGTGTCCTGCTCACTCACCTATCCTGTGGTGAAGGAGACGCCCCCAAACAGTACAAGACCCCGGAACTCGCAGCGCCCAACCTGGACGGATGAGACCGACAGCGGTTTAGGAGTCACGTGTGCTCACGGCTGGGGGAAGGGCCACTCAGGCCACGCAGGGCCACGTGGGGGTGGCACTCCGGAGTGGACTGGGCCGGCAGGGACTGTGGGAGGTGGCTTTGTGGTGACGGGGTGGCTCTGGTCCCGGTGGGAGGGCGGGTGGCTTGCTTGACTACTTTGTGGGCTGGCAGGCAGAGGCAGGTCAAGGGTCAGGCGGGCCCTGGCTTGTGAAGGAACCAGCCGGGTGGGGGCCTTTCCCGCTGCCGGGGGCGTATCTAGTGAGAGCAGAGGGCTCGCGACGGGACTTGGGGGGGCCCTTGGGGCCTTGGGAAGCTCGAAGCTGTCGAGGCTGCATGTGAAATTCCAGGCCTGTCGACACCGGGTGTACCCCTGTGGGATGGTTGGCAGCACCCCCAGCCCCATCCCCCAAGGTTCCAGCAGCACCCTCACCCACACCGTGGCAACGGAAATGTGCCCAGGGAGGTGGGGGCAAAGTCAGCTCTGGCGGGGGACCGCTGGTCTGGGTTCACCATTGTCCGAAGTCAGAATTTCGGACAGATGCTCCTGTCTACAGGACACGGTCGGTGGCTCTGTGCTCCCATCAGGTCGAAGCAAAACCTCCTGTCGTGGCGCCCAAGGCCCTCCACACGGTGGCCCTCCCACTTTATCCCCTGTCCTCTCGTGAGTCCCCGGCCCCACCCGTGGTCTGTTCACGTCCTACACACACTGCAGCTGCTCGGGTCTCAGAGCCCCCCAACCGCTCTCTGTTCCCCCGACCTATCCATCACCCTCCACCGAGCTCCTGGTGGCCTCTCAGAGGCTTGCGGACCCCCACCAGGTGCGTGTGAGGCCCCTGCTTGCTTCAAATCCACAATGTTCACTGTCCCTCTGGCCACAGAACCTGTTCTGCCCAGTGAACTTCCAATGATTCCTCAAGACAGAGCCTGAATCTTCCGTGCACCCTCGGCGGTTCTCAGCGGCCCCATCATAGGATCATCAGTCATTCCGGAAATACCCGTAGAGTCCCACGGATGTGGAGTCTCGTCCCAGATGCTGGAACCCCGAAGTATCGTGGCTAATTGCATTTGACTGTATCCCCCAGCAGTGCTGGGATTCGGGGCTGGGGTACTTTTTATCTCTGTGGTCTCTGTGCTGTAGTAGTTGCTCAATAAACTCCAGTGGAATGAACGAAGGCTCCATGTTCTGCAAATCTTGGCTGTGCCTCCCAGACCTCTCTGCCTCTCTGTCCTTTCTGGTTGAAGAGCCACTGGAAAGTCTCAGCTTCTTCTGAGCCCAGAACAAAATCCTTCTCTCAGCCTTGTTTTCTGAGGCATTTTCAAATGCCACGGCACTGTCTTTCATTGTAGATAACCGTGAACCAAAACGTCTGCCTGGGTAGGGACGGGTCTTACACCTCTTTATGTCATGACAAGGTGCAGCCGACTGCCAGGCAGGACAGCCGAGCCAGGGGAGAACTTGGGGCTCAGATCCTCGCGGTACTTGTCTGGGCTCTGCTGGCGCCTTGCCCCGTGACCTCGGCCACCGCTGTTCTCCACTGGCCGCACTCCCTCTGCTCTGGTAGTCAGAGGAATGGCTTGGGCCTGAAGCCCCGGGGCCCCTCCCAGCTCTGTGATTTTGAGACTCTGCCTGGGTCCTTGCAGGGTCTGGGGTGCTGTTCAGTTATTGCTGACCTTACCTTGCAGGCAGATTCTGGCGTCACATTGACTGTTCTTATGACAAGATCCCACCGGGGTTGGGGTGGAGTGTTTGTGTCTGGGTGTGTCACGGTGTTGAGCTTGCCCGGATTTGTGTTTTCCGCCTCTGCCCTGATGTCCGCCCGACCTTGCTGGCGGAGGAGCTGCCCACGAGCGTCCCGGCAGCCCGCAGTGAGTGCCGCGGAGGCACGGTTGACGCCATTAGGCCTGGCCGCAGATAAAGCATCTACGCCGCAAATCTTCTATCGATCACCCCCCGCCACGGCCACGCGGGGCTTTCCTTCTTGTTTTCTCCCCATGATTAAAAGGAGGAGCTGCTGGAAACCAAAGGGAGCTTTACTGAGCTTTCCCTAAATCGATGCCGCCGCTTCACAGAAACACAGGGGGAAGCATAACCGTCTCGCAAACGTCTTTATTTGCCGAGTTAATGACCTCCAGGGACACATGCATCCTAGCGCTTAGAAGTCGGCTCTCTAAAACCTGTTTGCTGAAAGTTTCTGGGGAAACTTTTTAATAACAGTTGCAGAGAGCGAGCCCCACTCAGTTCCCCGCGATTACGCATGGAAAGAACTTTGGCTCCTTCCAAACTTTCCTTCTTTGCCTCGGGTCTCTTTCCGCGGGTTTAAATCAAAGCCCGCACAGAGAGAACGAAAGCTTTGTGATCTCTCTGCTGAGGGTGGCCTGCGACAAATTAGAAAGAAATGAAATATTCCCGCAATATTCCAGCACCTTTATTAGGCCTGCCACACTGGCAGTCGTGTTTTCCTGTTTCTCACGTTGCAGGGCGGTTGAATTGCCTTCCAGAACGGAACACAGCTTTCATTTGTTCACTTTTGACGGAGGTTGGGTTTGGGTCCGGCGCAGATCTTGGAAAGAGCCTGGGACAACTGCAGTCCCTAGACGGCCGGCACCCGTCGGGACAGGACTGGGGAGAGGCAGGCGCTGCTCACGGGGTGCCCCACCCTGGCCCGACAGGGCCCTGAGCAGGAGCCTCCTAAGAGCGAGGCGCCCCCTCCCCCGCCCTACACCCGTCCCGCCCCCAGCGCCTCTGGCTGATTGACAGGTGGCCCACTGGGCCAGTTACAGGCCGAGGTTTGGGATGGATTCACAGGGAGTTTGATTGGCTAATCCAATCCCATAGCTGACTTGGTTTTGCATAGACCAACCCTTGACCCTTGGAATGTCAAATGACTGGGAAGGGGCGGAGAGGAGGAACTTTCTCCTGCAGGATTGTATAGGTTATGGGGTGAGATTTAAAAAAAAAAAAATCTCCCCCTATGGTATGGACTGAATTGTGTTCCCTTCTCCCCTCTAAATTTGTGTGTTGATGTCCTAACCCTCAGGACCTCAGACACGAGGTTGCTGCGTACTTAACTGGGGAAGGTGGGGTCTGCCGGCGTGGGGGCCCTGATCCCGCGTGACTGGTGTTCGTGTAAAAGGGAACATTTGGACACAGGCACACGCGCAGGGAGAACACCACGGGAGACGGGAGCGACGCAGCCTGGAGCAGGGGCTCCCCAGAGGCCGCGGAGGGCGGCGGCCCTGCCAGCACCTGATTTCAGATTTCCGGTCTCCAGAAGGGTGAGATGATAAATTTGTGCTGTTTGGCTCCCCCCGCCCAGTCTGTTCTGACAGGCCTAGCAGACTAACACAGCGTGTTTATCCGTGTTTATCTAGAAGTGTCTCTGGGTTTTTCACCGGGTGGTCTCCCTGCCGTGGCTCTGTCGTAATGGGCTACCCGCGTATTAATGGCACTGCGGTGGTGTCACTGTCTTTTGACTGCACCATATTTAGCAGCTTTGGTGGCTGCTCTTCTAGCAGGCGCAATCCCAGCGGAGTTTGGATCTGCTACTTGGGACGGGGCAGGGCGGGTGGTCCCTCGGGAGCCCACGGCTGGCGCCCTCGAGCGCCTGGCGTGAGTCCACTCAGCACGGCCGGCTGCTCCCCGGAGGTGCAGGGTCCAATCTGCTCAGCCAGTTGCCGGGTATTTTTCTCCCCGTGATTGTTTGGAAATGCCAAGTCGGCGGCAGGGTGCGGCACGGGGGGCCGTGGCCTCGTGCTGGTTACGACCGGGCGTGTTTACAGAGTGCTCATGTCGGGGGGGTTTTCTAACTCGTCTCTGGGCTGTTGGTACTCACGGAGCGTAACGAGAACATTCAGCGAGGAAAATATCACCCATTTGCATATTTCTCGGGCTGCGATAATGTGGTTCAGGAGGCCCAGTTGCTGACGATGCCATTTAAAGTTCACGCCTGTTTTTGTCACTCCGTGCTACTTTAAATCGAAAGTGGTGGGGAGACCCGTGTGGGGGAGGGGGATGGAATTCGGCGTCCACAGAGATCGCTTTGTGTCCTGGTCAGCCTCACGGAAGGAGCTGGGGACACGGAGCAGCCTCTCTGTGCCGCGCTGGAGGCCGTCACGCCGGGACAGCTCGGTTCCCACCGTCTGCGCCCACACGAGTTTTCCCTGGATCTGGTGAAATCTCGCTGGACGCGCCCCCACTGGTGACTACCGGGGCCGTTGGTGGGGAGGTCATCCTCTAAGTGCCACTCAGGGAACGTGGCCTTTGGGCGTCTTTCATGTTTCAAATTCTCCGTCCTAGTCGGTCTTGTGGACAGTCGGACCGATGAGGACGAGGACAGGCGTGACCGGCTGCAGCAAAGACGTCCCAGACGAGCCAGGGTAGCTCGGGGCTGGGCCTGGGAGTTCGCCTGGTAGCTGCGTTCCCACTGAAATGGCTTTTTGCTTTTTCAGTGAGGGGAGGGAGAATCGCAGGGCACAGACGACCGACGCTGGAAACTCAGCCTTTGAAGGACCGAGAGCCGGAAATGACAGCAGTCGCTGAGTTTGCTGAGCATCTGCCCTGTGGCCGCACCGCCGCGCCACCGCCGGGGCCCATCGCGCACGAGCAAACGGTGCGGTTCCAGAACTGTCCCCCAGTGCAGACGAGGGGCCGGTGCTCGGGTGCGGGAGGAGCTTGCCCGGGGCCACGCAGCTTGACGTGACAGCGCGTGATTTTCCCCCAGGTCTCCTGCAGCTGCTGTGACGCGTCGCCACGGACTGGGTGGCTTCAGACAACAGAAACCTCTCTTCTCCCTGTTCTGGGGGACACGAGTTGAAATCAAGGTGTTGGCAGGACTGTGTTCTCTCTGAAGGCTGTAGGGAGGGGCCTCCGGCCTCGTCCAGCCATCCTGTCGTCCTTGGCTTGCGGCCGTACCCCTCAGTCTCTGCCCCGTGTACGCGACTGCCTCCCTCTGCAGGGCCTGTGTCTTCTTTTCTTATGGGGACACCAGCGGTGGATTTGGGACCCGTCCTAATCTAGTATGACCTCACTTTACTGAATTACATCCACAAAGACCCTCTCTCCAAGTGAGGTCACATTCACAGGTGTTGGGGTTGGGACTTCGACACCTCCTTTTGGCAGACACAAGTCAGCCCACACCGCTCAGCACCCCCGCATGCTGCTGACGGTGGGGGGGTTTGTTCTGGAGCACGGTGGCAGGTTGGAACAAAAACCCACATGCCAGCAGCAGCTCCTGGCGTCTCCTCCACCTATGCAGAAACATCGCCCCTGTGGCTGTGAACGGGACAGGCCCAGCAGGGAGCCCTGGAGGACCCCTGGCCAGCACCTGAAGCACATTCTTTAAAAATCGGATCAAATCTGAGCCTTGCTAAAATGTATCAAATCTACATAAAAAACATACAACAGGATCTGCAAGGTTATCAGGCACTGACTACTTTCTAACATTTGTTTTAAATTATAAAATATTTATTAATTGATAACCATGATAAAACACACATAACGTAAAATTTACCATCACGACCATTCTAAGTGCACAGCTCAGTGGCGTTACGTGCATTGGAGCTGGTGGGCAGCCAGGGCTCTTTTCCTCGTGCAGAACTGAAACTCTGCACCTATTCTAAATTATTTTAAACTTACCTATGTGTAGAAGGCAGATTTGGCAGGTGGGGGAAATTTTATTTTTGTTTTAATATATGTTTTCCTGATTAGCAGTAAGGTTGAACATCTACATGTACTGAGGTGTTTGGATGTGTTTTCTTTTTTAACTGTAAATATTCATTGTATTAAAGGATTTTTGGATTTGAAACATTCTTACATCCCAGGGACATTCTTTCTTTGTCATGAAATATAAACCTTCTAAAAAATATATACTGTTGCACCTGATTAGCTAATGTATTTAAAAATATTTTCATACCTATATTCATATTTCAAATTGGTGTATAGTTTTCTTTTTTTTCTAGGTTTTTTTAAATCAAGTTTATACTAGTTTTGTACAATAATTTGAGCAGTTTTCCTTCCTCTTATACAGTATAAGTCTCTGAAACATTTTTATTCTTTTGTTTAAGTTTGGCATTATCTACCCTTTGGTTTGTTAGAAATTGCCTATAAACTATTTCTCCTTGGTGTCTTTTGAGGGAGGAAGGGAGGTTTCTGAGAACTGATTTAATGCGTTAATGTGTATCGGCTTTTATCTAGATTTTCTATCAGTTTTGTCAAATTTTTTATTGAAAATTCTATGTTTTTCCAAGTTTATTGGAAAACCAATGAAACTTTCAGAAGACAATAAGAGGAAATATCTCTATGACCTCAGGGTAGGGAAAAATTTCTTAAACAAGATATAAAAATTAATGGTAGCAATAAAGGAGACTATCGATACATTTGGTTATGTTGAAATTAAGAATGCCCCTTTGCCCGAAGACACCACAAAGTGAAAAATCAAGACAGAGAGAGATCTGTGTCTACAGGACGCATTTGTAGTGAAAAAAAAGCCAACGAAGACATAGTATTTAGAATATACAAAGAGCTCCTGGAAAGCCGTCAGGAACAAAGACGGAGCCAGCGTTCTCTAGAAGGGGAAGCTCCACCTCGTTAGCGATTGGGAACACGCAACTCAGAACAACGGGGAGAGACGCCCTCGCACAGGTGGCGCTACATGCTAACAGGGACGCAGAGCGAAGGGGCTTGAGTACATTGCTGTCTCAGAGCTACTGTCACAACTGGCATCGCCTGGGACCGTAACTCCCCCAGGAACATGCCGGAGTGGAGCCCGTGCCCCAGCCAGGAGCCGGGTCGAGGGTCTTCACCGCAGCGCTGTCCCTAACGGGAGGACAGGAATAAGCCACGGGTGTCACGTGGGTGCCAAGGGGCACTGCCTGGCCGTAGAAATTCACGTGGGCACCAGAGCACCACGTTCAAGGGGAGGGCGTCCCACCCCCCTTCTCACATTTCCCCAGGACTTTAGCCACTGCAGCCAGGCAAGAACAGTTAGAGGACAAGAATTGCCGGAGTAAAGCTCTCTATTTTCAGGTGATAAAGGATGTCCCTGCAAAACCTTAGAGAATCGATGATTACAGTAACAACACAAGGAAGGAATTCAGGAGGCGAATTAGTTTCCTGGGCTTCAACGACGGAAACTTACTGTCTCCCAGTCTGGAGGCTGCAAGTCCGAGGTCAGGGTGTGGGCAGGGTCGGTTCCTTCTGAGGCTACGAGGGACCGTTCGCCTCTCTCCTCGTTGCCAGTGGTTTGCCGGCAGCTGCCGTGCCTTGGCTCGTAGGAGCCCGTCTCTGCCTTCGTCTTCATACATGACATGCCCCTCCGTGCATACCTGTGCAGATTGCCCTTTTGTATAGGAACCGGTCACATTGGCTTACGGGCCCGCCTTGCTCATGCATGACTTCATTTGAACATGACATCTGTAATGACCCTGTTTCCAAATAAGGTCACATTGTGACATACTGAGGACTGGGACTCCAACGTATGCATTTTTGGGGAACATAATTCAGCCCATACCAGGAGGGTAGCTGGATATGAAATTAACACGGAAAAATAAAAACCGGGTGCAGTGGTGCACACCCCTAGTCTCAGCTACTCAGGGAACTGAGGCAGGAGCACTGCTTTGAGGCCAGGAGTTCAAGGACATAGTGCGCTATGATCCTGCCTGTGAGTAGCCACTGGACTCCAGGCTGGGCAACATGGCCAGACCCCGTGTCTAAAAAATAAATAAATAAATAAAAACTAAAAAAAATCAAGAGGGATGGGGAAAAAAACTTAAAACTAAGTACAAAAAGAGTCAAATGACTCCAGCTGCCTTTCATCTAAATGATGTAACCACACTGAAGGGGAAAAACAAAAACTAGACACAGGATTTGGATTATATACCTACATTCTAGGGAAAGAACAGTAAACCAATCCTGACCTTGTTTCAGGGGGTTTGGCTTCTGGGGTGGTCAGGGGGTAGCAATTCTGAAATCATTGAATGTGTGTTGTAGGACTGACCAGATGGGTAGGTAGATATGCTGAGTGGGGGGAGGCAGGATTTTCCCTGCGGATGAAGGAAAACAGGCGTGTGGCGGGGAGAAAGGTATGGAAACCCTGAGGTGGTGGGTGGGAAGTGGCTTTCAGCGTGACCTGATAAGAACTATGTCAGATACGAGGCAGGCATCGTGTGCAAAGCATAAATGGAGGCTCCCCTGGTCTGATCTGGGACAGCCAGGGCATCAGAATAAGTAAAGACAGCAGCGGACGATAAATTAATAGTCAACAGATTATTGAGGATTATACGAGTCAACGAGGAAGGATGTCTCTTCCTTAGAGTGAAATGCTGCCTGGATAACGTGGAGGGAGTTGGGGGACAGTCACTATTCTGTAAGGACCGTGATGAAGGTGGGTTTGGGCAGGAGTCACCAGTGAACGCTAGAGTGGGGCGGTGGGGTCGGCGAGGGACAGGGTGCTCCTGTGGTCGCCCAGCGTTTTTCCCCAGAGGAGAAGCCAGCCCACGCCTGGCGACCCACGTTGGCGTCACCGAGGGGGGCAGGTGGGTGCTGCGTGCTCTGGAGGTGCAGCGGGGCGGTGTCCCGGCCGGGGGTGCACACCCTGGATCTGCGCGAGGACACGCCGGACGAACCCAGGCGGGGGACCGTCCTGCAGAGCCACCGTCTTGTTCAGCAACGTCAGTGTCACGAAAACAAGCGAGACTGAGAGGCTGTGCAGTGGGGACGAGACGGAAAAGACAGAGAAACAAAGGCTGTGGCGGCCCTGACCTGGCCGTGTGCTGAGCAGCACGTGCTACAAAGGGCGTCTGCGGGGAAACCAAGGGCGCTGGAGCAGGGGCCGCAGGTTTGATGAACGCATCACAGTGATGCCAGCCTGTCTGTGCACCGGGATCACGTAAGAGAATATCCTCCCTCTCGGGAAAAGCACGCACCGGGGCCTCCTGTGTGCAACCTGCTCTCAGATACTTCAGGAAAAGACATACACGCACGAGGGCTGGGACGAAGTGTGACAAGGTGTTCAACATTGGCGCATCTGGGTCAGGGACCAGTGGGAGTTACTGGTACAGTTCTTACAGTTTTCCTGTCAGTTTGTGACTGTCTCAAAATAAGCATTGAAAGAACTCATTGTGTTCAGCAAAAAAAGCAGGTTACAGAAGAACGGAACACAGGTCTATTTACGTGAGATTAAAACCCTGTGCAACTGCACTGCATGCTGTTTAGACGAATTAAAATAACAAGAGGAGAAAGCAGGAGGCCACAGAATTCAGGGTGGGTGGGCTGTGGCCAGTGCGGAGGGGACGCCACAGGGAGCGGCCCACGCAGTTGTCACTGGAGTGGTTGGTGGACAGGTTTGTTTGTAGCTGCTCTTCAGGCTGTGGAGATACATTATACACGCTCTTCGGTGTGGATGACCCGTTTCATAATGCATTTTTAAAAGCCAATAATGAATGTAAAGGTATTATCCCCCTCCCATTTTTTTTTTTTTTTTTTTAACAGATGAGGAAACCAAAGCTCGGTGACATTCAGAGATCCGGCAGGGCAGGGATTTGAACCCGAGTCTACTGTCTGCACGCGTGTGCGAATTGCTCTACCTCAAGAAAGAGCCCAAATTAAGACAGAGAAAAGGAAGGCCAGCCGGGGGGAGCGAGGCTGTTCGGAACGCACCGTCTCACTTCCTGCCCCGTCTCCCTCGCGGGCCCGCGGTGCGGGCAGAGCTGGCCCCGTGCTGGTGGGCGTTTGGGCAGAGGGGAGCGGCGCCGGTCCTGCATTCCCTGAACCTTTCCCAAGTAGACCAAAGGGATTTTAGGTTAGATTTTCCCCCGAATTAACTGAAGTTAGAAAGTGACACCCAACAGCGTGCGGGAGGCCTTGCGAGGTCGGGCACCCACGGCAGCAGAGCGGCACCCGTGCCCCCCAACCCAGGGCACAACTCGGATGATGATGATGAGGCTGGAAATAGCCTGGAGGAAGCTGTGTGTTCACCTGGAAGGTGGGAGTGACGGTGGCTCCCCACCGGGACCATCGCTCAGATGGCCAGATGGGTCCGCATCTGTCACTGTCTGCCCAGTGTCCTCGTGTCCTTGTACCAGCGTGGGTCTGCTGAGTAACCGGTTTCGTTGTACTTTCCCGGACCTGCGGAGGTTCCTCGTGGACGTGTCTTTTTCTCTGTGGCTCTGCCATCTTGCTTCTGCTAATGACCAGTTCTGGAAAGTAACTCGTTTCTAATTGGTATTTGTTTTCAGCTTTTGGTGTGGTGGGCAACTGTCAAACAATCTGATTCCGACTCCCTGCCAGTCCGATGTGTTTCCTCTGTTGCCTCACCCCCCAGTGAACACATACATGCATTTAAAAACAAACACAGGTGTCAGAGAGATGTTTTGAAATGTTCTCCTGTGCCTGACAGCTGCGCTCTCGGTAGAAATCGTGCAATTGTTTTCACCGTAATTGCACAAGTTTCCTTGAAGCTTCCAAAGTGCCAACACTTGAGAGCATTGTTATAGAAATTTAGCATGGGGGTTATGTATTACCAGCTCTCCTAAGATGTTACCAAGAGCTGCGGAATGGTAATATTATTCTCGAATGTCTCTTGGCATAAAAACAGACGATCTTTCTCATCAAAACATTCCCTGTTGAGATGAGCAACTTTGTGAAAAATACCCTTCTCTAAGATACTCGGGCTGCTTCAAACCAGCCACCTCCGTCTGTTGCTGAGAAAATTAAATCCTCTTAGTCAAATCATGACATCCAATCACGGCGTCACGGTACCAGACTGTGTTTACTGGGGTTCCCCAAGTGCAGAGCTGACTTCAGAGCTTTTGTTTGGCGATTCGGAAACAGCAGCAGGAACGGAGGTGATGTTTGCCTCTTAGCTGCGTTCATGGGAAGGAAGAAAAAATAAATCAGAAACTGGGGGGCGAGAGAGACACAAGGCAGAGTTCAGACCGACTCGCCCCACCACAGGGTCCCCGTGGGCCGTCTCCTGGAGGCCAAAAGCATTTCTCTGTCTGTGTTTTCAAAACATGAGGAACGTGGAGAAGTGCCTTTGGCGCCTTGGAGGAAGGATGAAATAGAAATGCAATAAAGAGAGGTGCACGGGTCCGAGACACCCGCTGTGCAGCGCCGGGGCAGGAGCTGCTGCCACGCTCAGGGGCTCCAGATAGGTGGGTGCTGTGGTCGGAATGTTTGTGTCCCCCCCAAAAAATTCATAGGTTGAAATCCTTTCCCCAGAGGTGATGGAGTTAGGAGGCGGGGCCTTTGGGAGGTGATAGGTCACGGGGGTGGAGCACCCCTGAACAGGATGAGTGTCCTTATAAAAGAGACCCGAGAGAGACCCGCCGCCCTCTCTCCACCGTCTGGGGTACAGAGAGAAGGTGCCGTCTGTGACCCTACGACTCTGCCGGAACCTTGAGCTGGACTTTCCAGCCTCCAGAACCGAGAGAGAGATTTCTGCTGTTTATAAGCCAGCCAGTTAGTGGTGTTTTCATAGCAGCTTGAATGGACTAAAACAGTGTTCGTTTTAATGGTTTTGTTCTGTTTCTTTAAAGAAGTCTGGTTTGCACAGGTGTGCATGGACGCGCTCTAAATTCAAATCACGCCCGGGTACCCGGTGAGAGGTCCTGTCCCTCGCCGCCCGGAGCCGTGCAGGCGCCTTGCGGTTCTCTTCCCGGGTTCTCCCTCGGGTGCCAGCGTCTGGGGCAGTCGGGTGGCCAAGTGTGCCCTCTGTGGACTCTGTGTCCCCCTTTCTGTCATTTAGTCGGTGGTGGCCACGTGCCCTCTGCTGCTGTCTTCATTTCACATGGCCTTGGAGATCTCTCTGCAGATAAACATCACAGTTGTGTCATTATTTTCTTGGTGACCAAGTAGTGCTTTGTGTGGACGTATCATAACTTACCAACCCACCCTCTGCTCAAAGTCAAGTGGATTGTTTCCTCAGTTCTTTGCCCTTACAAATAATGCTGCCGTGAAGAGCCTTGTGCACACACCATTTTCTGCCCTTGGGTGAGTAAAATCTAAAGAATAAACAGCGAGAGGTCAGTTTCTGGTTAAAACAGCGTGTGTGCTTTCTGTGGCAGCTGACCTTTTGGAGACTGGCCCTGTCCACGCCCAGCACGGCTGGGGGCAGGGGGAGGGCTGTGCCCACTTTCCTGACCACTGCCCATTTGCTAGGGGAAAATGCATCTCCCTGGAGTTTAAATTTTGCGTTTCTCTGGTTAGGAGTGAAGAGGAAAATCTTTACATATGTTTGAGAACCACTTGGGCCTCCTTTTCTATGAGCTGTTACTTCCTCTTCTTTGCATATTTCTCTGGGCAGTTGTTCGTTTTGTTACCGATTTTTAGGTGCTCCTCGTGCATCAGAGAAATTAGTCCTCATCTGTGATGAGTTACATCCTCTTCCTGCCTCCCCTGCCTCCCTCCTCCCTCCTTCCCTGCTTCCCTCCCTCCTTTCTCTTTTCTTCTTTTCCTCTCTCCTTCTTGCCTTTTTCATTTTTGCAGTTTGACATTTGTCTTTTGACTTTTGTGCCCTGCAGAACGTTTCTGTGTTTACATAACCAAATAGCAAACTTTACTTGTGTAGCCTCTGGGCTTTACAATATACAGATATGGCACTAATATGTAATATCTCTATGGAAAAGATAAAGTCTTTCTGCTGTAATATTATAAAAACAATTTTTATTTTATGTTCTAACTTGTTAAAACATTTACATCTTAGATTCCTCTGAATTTACTTTAGTGAAATATGTGGGGTGGATATCTAGGTTTTTTATCTGTAGGGCAACCTGCTGTCCACAACCTCGTTGTCTCTGGCCCTTGGCTTTGGGCAAGCGACTGAGTCTGGGTGGTAGAAGGTGGGCACAGTTATGGAAGCTACTTTCATACTAAAGGTGCTCAAATGCATGCTCAAATTCATTAGTCATCAGAGACTAATGATGACTAGAGAAATACAAATTAAAACCATACTGAGATCAACTATGTACCCCCTGAATGACTGAAATAAAATGAAATCAAACAGGTTAAACCAAATGGGGGTGAGGGTGCAGAGTGCCTGGAACGCTCGCACACACTGGTGGGATGTAAGTTGTACAGAATTTTGGAAAAGGTGCTCAGCGTCTACTACGACTCTCAGGCCTGGCCCTCCCAAACTCGCCACACGCTCCCTGACCCTCCCTTTCTTTGCCGTGGCAACCTTGCAGACCACGAGTTCCAGAGAAGACAGCTGCAAGACAGGAGATGGTCTGACCCACACTGGGTGGGTGGGAGGGAAACAGAACACCTGCTTGGTGGACACATTCAGTTTGTCAGTTTCCATAAAATAACCTGCTTAGATTTTGATTGAGATTGTCTTGAGTCCATAGATCAAGTTGGGAAGAATTTAAAAGCATTGACATTTTAACAATATTGAGTCTTCCTATCCATGAACATAGACCACCTCTCTCCATTTATTCAGACCTTCCTTGATTTATAAGAGTTTTATAGTTTTCCTCATATAGAACCTGTACGTATTTTATTAGATTTATACTTAAGTATTTAATTTATTGGGTTCTACTGTAAATAGTATTATGTTTTTAATTTCATATTTTAATTGTTTATTGGTGGTGTTTGGAAAGCAATTGACTTTTGTATATTAATCTTGTATCCTGAAACCTTGCTGTAATTGCGTATTAATTCCAGAAGTGGTTTGTGTGTATGTGCGTATGTTGTCATTTCTTCGGGATGTTCTACATAGACAATCACGTCACCTGTAAACAAAGATAGTTTTATTATATTTCTTCCTTTATAATCTGTATGGCTTTTGTCTCATTTTCTTGTCTTATTGTACTAGCTAAGACTCGTAGTGCAATGTTGAATAGGAGACGTGGGAGGGGACATCCTCGCCTTGTTTCTGATCTCAGGGGAGAAGCATCTAGTTTCTCATCCTGAAGTAAGATATTAGTTGTGAATTTGTTGTAGACATTCTTTACCAATAGTTGAGAAAGTTCCCTTGTATTCCTAGTTTGCTAAGAGTATTTTTTAAAATCATGAATGTGTGTTGGATTTTGTCAAAATTTTTTTCTGCATCTATTGAGATGACCATATGGTTTTTCTTTTTTAGCTGTGATGTGATGGATTACATTAATTGATTTTGGAGCGTTGAACCAGCCTCATAGACCTGGAATAAATCCCACTTGGCTGTGATTTATACTTTTTTTCATACATTGTTGGATTAAATTTGCTAATATTTTGTTGGAGATTTTTGCATATACAGATGGGCCTTGACATACGATGGTTTGACTTATGATTTTTTGACTTTACGATGGTGTAAAAGCAATATGCATTTAGCAGAAACCATATTTTGTGTACCCATATAACCATTCTGTTCTCCACTCTGAATACAGTTTCTAATGAATTGCATAAGATACTCAACGCTTTATCAAAATAGGCTTTGTGTTAGATGATTTTGCCCAAATGTAGGCCAGTGTAAATGTCCTGAGCATATTTAAGGTAGGATAGGCTAAGCTGTGACGTTAGGTGTATTAAATACATTTTCAATTTATTATGTTTTCAGTATATGACGGGTTTATCAGGGTGTAACCTGCTGTAAGTCAAAGAGCCTCTGTATGTTCACGAGAGATGTTGGTCTGCAGTTTTCCTTTGTCGCGATGTCTTTTTCTGTTTTGACACTGGGGTAGTGCTGGTCTCCAAGACTGGGTTAGGAGCATTCCCTCTGCTTTTATTTTCTGGAGGAGATTGTAGAGAAACGGCATAGAAACCATCTAGGCCCAGTTCTTTCTTTTCTGGAAGGGTATTAGTTACCAGTTCAATTTCTTTAATAGGTACAGGCCTAGTCAGATTATTATTTTTCTTTGTGTGGGTGGGTAGGTCATGTCTTCCAAGGAATCGATCTATTTCATCTACGTTATTGAATTTCCGAGCAATGAGTTATTCATCATATTCCTTTATCATCCTCTTAATGTCCGTGGCATTAGTACTGATGGATTCTCTATCGTGTGTGACGTTAGTAGTTTGTGTCTGTTTTAATTTGGTGCCTTTAACATGGACAGCACCGTTTCCATGATTAGGACAGACACAAGGTGGAAATAAAGAGACTTTTGTCACCCACAGGTTCTGGAGGAACTCGGCACACCCAGAGGCCACACAGAGGTCAATGAGCACCTGGAAAGAAACAGCTTATGACTCGGGGTGCCTGCACTTATTGGGGTTCAGGGAGGAGGTCAGGGCATCAGAGCAGGGCGGTGGTAAGAAGATGGGAAGATTTGAAGCAAACATACCTGAAAGGGGGCGTGGGCCACATGGGCCTAACCTAACGCATCCCGTTAAGCAGCTGGGTGTGTGCTGTTAGGAGAGGGCTATGCGGGGAGGAGGAGGGGAAAGGGAAGGGATGCTTGGGGAACTGGGGCTAGGTGGCTAGCCAGGGGCATAGCGTGGCATCTGGGGACTCATGCAAGACAACATAATGACGCCGAGGCAGCATAGTAATATTACGCCTCAACATGCTGTCTCCTCTCTCTGTCTCGGTTACCTGTCCAGAGATTTTTGGATATTGATCTTGTATCCTACAACTTTGCCGAGCTCGTTGTGTACACACACATGTAATGCACGCTCCTTAGCATGGTCTAGAGACAAGGGCATGGGATTGCAAATAGATGCAGTTTTATTTCGTCCTCTCCAATCTGAACACCTTTAATTTCTTTTCCCTGGAAATGTGCCATGGCTAGGACCCCTGGTTGCAATCCGAACAGAGGTGCTGAGAGTGGACATCCTTGCTTTTTCCGAACGTGAGGGGAAAGCATTTGGTCCTATGCCGTGGAGTGCGATCGTATCTGTGGATTTGTTGGTCGGTTCCCTTTATCTGATTGAGGCAATTTCCTTCTATTCCTAGTTTCTTGAGTGTTTTTAATCGTAAAAGGGCGTTTTATTTTGTCAAGTGTGTTTTCTATGCATATTGAGAAGAACATGTTGGTTTCGTCCTTAACTCTATTAACACGTTGTGTCACATGAACACCACGTCACATTCGTTTGTTAAACCAAACTTGCCTCCCTGGGATAAATCCATCTCATTCCTTCATGGCATGCCATCCTCGTAGCGGTTACTGTGGGGATAACCATTAACATGTTAGCTGAAAATAACCTCGCTCAGGTGAAGACTGACTGAATTTCAATGGCATAAAAATTTTTCTCCAATGTAGCTCTATTTCCTCCCCCTTCCTTTCTGTTGTAATTGCCCTATAAATTATATCTTTATTCATGACAAGGTCATCAACCCGGTTTTATAATTTTTGCTTTACGTAGCCGTCTTTTAACTCAGGTAAGAGAAGACTTACAAACAAAAACACATCCATTTTGTCTTTATATTTACTTTCATAGTTACCTTTATTGGTGTTCCTTATTTTTTTGGTGTGGGTTTGAGTGCCTGTCCCATTTCAGCCTGAAAGAGCTCATGCGTACATCTTCCAGGAAAGGAATGCTGGCAACAAATTCACAGTTTCTGTTGTTTCTGGAATGTCCGAAGGATGGTTTTGCCTGACATGGGATTCTTACTTGACAGTTTTTTTTCTTTTCGGGACTTTGACTGTATTATCCCACTGCCTTTTGGCTTCTCTGGTTTTTGACGTGAAACCAGCTGCGAAGACCCCTGGAACGTGGTAAGTGACTCATCTCCTGCTTCTTTTAAGATTCCGCGTCTTTGGCTTTGGCAGGTGAACGGTGCCGTGTTCCAGTCTGGCTCTCCTTGGCCTTGTCCTACGTGGGGTTTGTTTGGCTTCTTGGTGTGTAGATTGATGTGTGTTTTTTAAAATCAAATTTGGAGAAATTCTGGCCGTTATTTATTCAGATTTCTTTCCTTGCCCCGTGTCTCCATCCTCTCCTTCGGGGACTTCCGCGGCAGGTGTGTCGTGTCTCTCCACGGCGCATCACGGGTCCCCGAGGCTCTGCTGTTTTCCCTTCGTTCTTTGCGTCTGTGTTCCTCCGACTGGATGGTTTCAATCCGTCCATCTTCAGTTCTTTGTCCTGTCCGTCCAAATATGCTGTCGAAACCCATCGGTAGATTTATCCCTTTGATTATCGCATTTTTCTACCCCAGAATTTCTACTTGGTTCTTTTAAATAATTTCTGTCTCTTTGTTGGTGTTATCTATTTGGTGAAACATTGTTCTCATACTTTCCTTTACTTCTTTAGGCATGGTTTCCTTTAGATCTGTGAGCATTTTTATAACAACCTATTTATTTTGTCTGGTAATTCTCATCTGGGCTTCCTCAGGTAAAGTTTTTATTGAACCATTTCCCCCCTGTGTATTCCCCCCATACTTTCCTGCTTCTTTGCAGGTCTTGTAATTTTTTTCTTGAACATTTAACATTTGAAATAATTAATATGACAATTAGATTTCACCTCCTACCCAGGGTTTATTTTTGTTGTTGTTTGTGTGTTTAGCAGCTTTCTCAGACTAACTGTGTTAGGTCTGTCTTCTTTGTTGTGTGTGGTCAGCAGAGTCTCTGCTTCGTGGGCTTCGTGGTCATCTAATGATGTGATGGGTTTCCTTACGTGACTTGAAACACTAGGTCTCTCAGCCTTTGCCCCGGGGCTGTGTGCGTGTGTTGAGAGCAGGCCTTCAATGCTCCCGCGGGAAGTTGGCCACTCTGCCCTAGCCTTCACCTCCTGCTCGCACAGAGTTTCAAGGGTAGATATAGGTAAGAGACTCAGATCTTTTTAGGTCTTTCCGGGGGCCTGTGCATATCCCTGCACATGCATGTGGCCTTCTAGATTCCCAGGAACATGTCAGAGCTTCAGAGCTTTTCAAAGTCCCCTATGGTGGTCTCAGTCCCCAATTTTTTATTTCAAGTGTTTGGCCAGTGTCCTGTTAGCCTCAGGCAGCTGCCGTGGTAAACGATCCCTGGAGAGAGCGCTGCTTACTCGGACAGGGGTCTGCGCCAGGTCAAATAAAGCCACCGGGAATGGAACTTTGCCAGGGCGCTGCCAGAAAGATGAAATATTAACAATTCCTTGGGATGGGTCCTCGTGGGGAACTCTAAACCTGTTCTTCCCCCTCCGGTAGCTACTAGGCTGCTCTTGTTCAAGGCTGTTGATTTTTAAGCCTACTGCATACATTGTTGCAAACCTCTGGTAATTGTCAGAGTTTTGAAAAAGTTAATTTTAACATTTTTTTTTTTTGGCCAGTGTTTTCATCGAGCTTATGGAGATGGAATTTTGAAGGCCCTTACCCTGCTGCTCTGGACGTGCTTCTTTCCCTGTTCTCTTTTGCAATTTTGTTTTTGTCAATGCCTTTTGGGAGTCTGATTAATTTGTGTGATTTTCTTTTTTTGTCTTATTTGGTATTCATTGAACTTCTTGGATCAGTAGGTTTATAGTATGTCAAATCTGTAATATTGTGGCCATTATTTGTTTAAATAATTTTTCTCATTTGGGGCTGCAACGACAAGTATATTAGACTCTTGCTGTTGTCCCCAGGTCACTGACACTCTGTTCATTCTGTTCAGTCTTTTTTTCTTTGTACTCCAGTTTGGACAGTTCCTATTGCTATGTCTGTATCAATCTTCTTTTCTTCTTCCTGCCTCTCTCTTCACAGTGTCTAATCTGATTTTAATCCTGTCTGGTGAATTTTCTGCTTTTCCATCCTAGGGTTTCTTTTGATTTCTACATCTTCCCATTCTCTCCTCATTATGTTCATATTTTCCTTTAAATCCTTCAACATATAATAACAGCTGTTGTAAAGTACATGACTGCCAATTCCAACATCTCCATCATTTCTGGATCTGTTTCTAATGACTGACTTTTATTTTAACTATGACAATTTTCTGCTTCTTGTACTGACTAGTAATTTTGAATTGGCTACTGGGCTGTATAAATTTTATATGGTTGAATGCTGAATGTTTTACTATTTTTCAAAAAGAATGTTAGACTTTGTTCTGGCAGGCTGTTAAGACCTTGAAGGCAAACTTTATCCTTTCAAGCCTTGTTTTTAAAATTTAGGGGAAGGATTTGGATTAGCCTTTACTCTAAAGCTAATTTATTCTTAGCACTAGGGCACGGCCCTTCTGCTTTTTCTACTGAAGAACTTGGGTATTCAGTGGGGACTCTTCACTTCAGCTAGTTGGAATACAAAATTTCCCAGTTTTATGTAAGCTTAAGGTTGCCCATTTTTTCCTGTCCAGCCTTGTGGAGTTTCATTGTGTGCATTTGAGGCTCAGTTTCCAGCCCAGGACTCAGGGGATGCCTACGCCGATTTTGGGAACCCTTGCTTGGGGGAGCATCTTTGGTGCTATGGCCTGTGCATTCCAACCATCTGGGCGTCCCCAGTTTCCACGCTCTCTGCTCAGGCCCATGGTGTTGCTGTGTTCCTCTTTCGTTTCCCTCCTTACCCGGCGGGTGGGAAGCACCTCCCATCAGAAAGCCAGGACAGCCAGGACACCATTGGCATCAACTTGCTGGTCTCCCTTCTCACCGTCACGTGCTGCCCGTCATCCAGTATCTGAAAACAGTGGTTTCTTATATTTTGTCTAATTTCCAGTGTTTTCAATGGAAGGACAAGTCTGAACCTGGGTGCTCCATTATCCACCCTTCTTCTCTTCGCCTATCTGTGATCTCCCTGAAACACAGACCTGACCGTGCTGTTTCCCTTCTGTACGTCTTTCAGGACACCAGTATTTACTGCGGGACGTGAGGCCCAGACCCCTTGGGAGACATAGCTCTCCTGGAACCAAGCGCCTCCCTCTGTCATTGCACACGTCATCCCCAGGGGTAGCCGCTGACTTCGCTGTCTACTCCCCCGTAACTGACTGAAGCATCCTGAGGGCAAGTCATGGCTAATTCTCTCCAGGATCTTAGGTCGTTCTTGACTTTCAGAGGGTGCTCAGTGCCTACCTTGTCAGTGAATGACTACACCGATTAGCAGAGGCATACGTCAATGTCTGTTTTAGGTAACATTCATTGGACATGCATATGTGGTAGGAACTGTTCAAAATTTCTTTCCATGTATTATCTCATTTAATCCGGAAAACATCCTAATGAGGTAGATACTATTATTTTTCGGAAAGACTAGTCACTTGATCACATTTCCAGTGGTAAGTGGTGATGGTCAGGTTCTATTTTTGGTGGCCTCACGCTGGAATCTGTGCTCACAACGCTGCACACCACGGCTTATTCCCCAGTGTGGTCTTGATTATCCCTCCCGAAACTGATAACCATGTAATAAAATCCCATCACTGTACTGTAATTTTCTGTGAGTTCTTCCAGTGCCAGAGAACAAATCTCCCCACGAAGACCCATGGAGAGCGCAGAGAAAGCGCCAGAGTCCCCAAGAGCCATAGGCAGGCAGTTTACCCATTTAATTTTTCCAGGGTGAGAGCTGTCCTGGTGATTCATTCTGTGCTCTCATTAGAGCAATTATCCAGCTAATAGCTTTGATTTGAATTTGGCTGAGGCAGTTACTGGCAGCTGGAGAGCACCAGAGAACAAACAGATGGGCTGCGGGGAGAATTCGGAAGGAGGCCTGGGGTTTGCTCTGACAGTCCGGGCAAGGAGGCCGGTCTCCGCGGCCGCTGGTGCCGGTCACCCTGCATTCGTCGGTGGGGCCTGCTCTTCCGGAACGCCCGGAACGCCCGTCCTTCCCTTTCTACTGGTGTCAGCACATAAGGGTGATTGTGAGGTTCAGTAGTGTCACCCCTAAAACCTGGAAAGAGTGGAACTGAGGCTGTTATCTGAGAGGCCATCTACCCAATCAGTACATCTCAGGTTGTTGTGGCGGAGATATGCAAATCGCCTAAGTGATGGAATTGTTCCCAGGCCAGCGAGTCTTGACTGCCACCAACCCTGTTGTTAAAGTAGCTAAAAATAGGCTGTTTCAACCAGAAAGGGATGGAGGGAGGTTGGTTGATGTTGCAGCTACATAGCTGGGTTCTCTCTCTCTCACATCTGCACGGCAGCTCCTCCCAAGGACACTTCCCAGTAACAGTCCCACAGGTGACCATGGCCCCGAACCCCCAGCCTGTAATAGGAGTGGACATACTTGGGTTGGCTAAACCCTCACATTGCTCCATGGCCTTTGGGATAAGAGCTATTATAGTGAGGAAGGCAAGCAGAAGACTCTGGAATGCTGGCCTCTCTGCCAGGACAACGCATCAGACAGTATCACACCCCAGTGGAAATGGCAGCCTCCCTTAAAAACCTAAAGGATGCGGGAGGGGGTCCCCAAACCCTACAGATCTTGGAGGGGAGCGTGGACAACTGCCAGCTTGACCAAGTAGGGGACCCAATGGCAGCCGCGTTGCTGGGTTTGGTGTCTTTGCTGGAGCGGGTGGAGCTGTCCCAGGTGAATGGGCCACCTCACTGATCTGCTGCGTATAGCATTTTTATCCCTATCGGGGGGAGGGATGAGGAGCAGTTTGCAGTCATGTGAGTGGACCACAGTACACATTTTTGGTCTCAGGTCTGTTGTATCTCCTGCCCTGGCATGATATAGCCCAGAGGGACCTGGACCATCTGCATTTTCTGCAAACATCACATTGGCCAACGTGCCAATGGCATCATGCCAGCTCGCGCTGAATGAGCAATTAGGAGCAAACGGGAGCACATACGTCGGTGAGATGTATGTGCTCTAGGGGGTGGGAGGGAACCCTGCGAAGTGCTGGGGGTCTGCCCAGCAGTGGTGTCTCAGGCTCTAGAGGCTTGGGTCACGCCAAGATAGTCTGTCCAGGGTAAAGGCCCATGTTGGCGTCTCACGTCTCTCCCCAGTAAGGAGAAAGACGATGCTCGGTAGCCTCTTGGGTTACGAAGGCAGCATATTCCCCACCTGGGGGCACTTCTGGTGAGGAACACGGAAGGCTGCCGGCTTAGAATGGGGCCTGGGTAGGAAAGGGCCCTGCGGCAGGTGCAGAGTGGGCGCCAGGCCTCGGGACCCGGCAGGCCCTACGGGACAGTGGCGGGATCCATGGTGGAAAATATGCCAGGGGGAGTTTGTGGCAAACCCCAGCAGAAGAGTCCCCAGGGCTCCAGACCATCTGCAGCAGGAAGGCTCCGTCAGCAGGGACTCTGTTTGTTTTGGTGACAACAGGATCCCAGGTGGCTCCAATGGTGTCACGCGCAGAGGAAGCCCCCAGTGACTGTCTGCTCAGTGGGTTTGTGACCCAAGTGGATGGAAAGTCCCCAGCAAAGCCCACGGCCCCAGCACTCCAGCCTCTGTGTCTCCTGTCTGATGTCTGGCCGCCCTCCCCGGGTCCTGGCCCTCAGTGTGCCAAGGTCCCTGCTGTCTCCTGCCCCTTGGGGCTGCTGCTCTTTGGGGTCCCCCTGCCTGGGGCACATCCTTCTGGACGCCACACGGCCCCGCCCTGGCTCTGCTCAGGGCTGCGGTGCACGCCCAGCTGATAGGGAAGAGCCAACACTGCTCACCCGCCCCTGCTTCCGTGAAGCAAGTGTCGCTGTGTGACAGCACGTCCGCCTTTCTGGAAAGCAAGTTCCATGAGAGAAACAATTTGCCGTACGCACTGCCGTTTCCCCAGGTCCTAACACAGTGTCTGGTACACGGTCAGCACTCAAGAAATATTTGTTGAATAAAGGAAGTGAGTTTAAGGGCGTGACGAAGTTAAAGCGGTCTCTCGCCTGCACGCGTGCTCAGAGCCTTAGTTGCCGCACTCATTGATTGGGGGTTTCTGAGAGGGAGACGCAGCACAAAGATTCCCCCAGACTCATCTCACTGCAGACCGTCTTTGACATCTCTTGGGCGTTATACGGTGGGCCACATTTTGGAAAATTCTGAACTGAGGTAGCTTCAGCCTGCGAGAGGGACCCTCTCGGGAGAGAGCCAGGCTGTCCTCTTTTGGTAGTGTCCGTTGGCATTTACTGTCCTGTATACCCCACGATGTTTCCCTGGCCTCTCCTCCTCCCTGTGACCTGGGTGTCCTGAGCTGTCAGCCGTGAACTGACTTTGATGCTAAGAAGGAAGGTGAGCGCAGGAGCCTCATCGGTGCCTTTGCGTTGCCATTTTGCCTGATACTGTCGCGTAGCGCACAGGTACGTATAACCTCAATGCTTAGATGCCAGGTTCCTTGGGTGGGAGAACCAGGTGTTGCTTTATTGCAGGTCTGAGCAAATGATTGTGCATGAACTAGGGGAATAAATGACCCCAGGGACAGCCCAAATGGCTAAAACTTCCATTCTTTTAGAATTTTTTTCTTTAGAGTCTTACTATGTTGTCCAGGCTGAAGTGCAGTGGCTCTTCACAGCCATGATCCTAGGGTGCTACAGCCTTGAACTCCTGGGCTCAAGAGATCCTGTCACCTCAGCCTCCGGAGTAGCTGGGACCACAGGTGTACACTGCTGTGCCCAGCTCTTTTTAAGATTTTTGTGAGCTCTTGGGGCCTGAGGGAGAGGGATTAATAGTTAGGATTGAGGCTCACTCAACAGGGCTTCTGGCGAGGAGAGTGGGCAGAGCGAGGCGCCCAGGACTGGGCTGTGGTTGGAAGGGGTTTCCCTGGGGAGGCCCCGTGTAGGAGCAGTCGTAGCCAGGGAACCAAGGCAAGTACAAATACTTGGCATTGCAGCCAGTGGGTTCTTAGACTCAGTTCTTAGACTCAGTTGGAGGGGAAGCCACGGGTTCCGGGAGAGGATTCAGAAGGTTGGGAACCGCAGAGCAGGTGCCGGGAAGCTCAGGGCTGCAGGCGCCGCGGAGCTCGCCCCTCCCTGCAGCTGGGCCAGCACACGGATTGGGGCTAAGCAGGTCTTTTGAGGAAGCGTGTAAACAAACTGATTTCTTGTTGGTATTGTCAGCGAAGCGCTGAGACTGGAGTTTGGGAGATGGCACTCGATAAGGCTCACAGTGACCTTCCCGAGCTTGCTTTCAGCAGGGGAAAATGCGCGGCCCGTCGTGGCCGGGCGATGCCTGCGATTCCTATTACAGATTGCAAGGCCGCGCTGTGCTGTCGCGGGGGCTGTCGGGGCGATTCTTGCCACTGGAAACGGACCGGCTGGCGATCGACCTTCCTGGTTAAATCCCAGCACTGTCGCCGCACACGACTGACTCCATTTTCTGACCCCAGCGCTTAGAAGCTGTGTAGACTTGGACAAGGGATTTAATTTTTTAAAGCTCTGTTTTCTCCTATAATCAATGCAGGATGAAATGACGTGGGGATTACAGTGTGCGTGGCACTATTATATTATTATATAATGTATTATTATATATAATATTATCATCATCATTATCATGGCAGTTCATGTCTATTGAACTCCTACAATGACTATTGTCTGAGTAAAATGGGCTTTAAAAATGTGATGTATAGAAAAAACAGGGAGGGGGTGGGGACAAAGGCTCTTTAAAAAGGCAGAGTTGCCAGAAATCGAACCAGGCCCAGAAAGAGCTGGCAGCTGGTTAAAGGATCAGCTGAACTTTCATACTAGGGATATAGGAACACGCTGTGTTTATTAAAAACATCAGACAGAAGAGCCACTTGTGTTCCACACGTTCCTTCTGAGATCATTTTCCTGATCCGGAAGCGGACCCTGTAGACATCCCTCCACCGAGGGGCTTCCGTGGCCGAGCTCCTAACTCGCTTGTTTGCAAGCGTCTTGGTTCACTGCGTCCTTCTGCACCGATGCTGTTTTCTCTCTGCGACCCGACGTCGCTTTCCTCTGTCTTTTGGCTTCTGCTCTTGTCGTTGAAAGTCCATCGTTCCTTTTAGACAAGTTGTCTTTTCTCTCCGACTGCTTTTGAGATCTTTGTCTTTGACGTTTTACAGCTTCGACAGAATTAAATTTATTGAATTCTCTTTCCCCCATTGGTTTGCAGTTAAACATTCCATTTCTTTCTTCAGCAAATGTCTATAGTGGTGTCTGGGTCCCTGTTGCAGGGAGACGGATCCAGCGGGGAACCAAACGGAGATCCCAGCCGTGGTGCTCAGCTTCTAGCAGAGGACACAAACAACGGACGTAACAAGTAAGTAAATTACGCAGCCAAAGAAGGTAATTCAGAGTTTTGAAGACTGTCAGCAACGGCTGGAGGAAGTCACACAGGGATGGTTGATTATGACGGTAAATAGGGAAAATATCCTCGAGACGGTGACATTTGAGCAGAGGGTGAACTTCACTGTGCTTAACCCTAACACCTCACTCACAAAGTCTGAAGTTAACACGACCTCTGCTCTCCGCTGCATGCTGTAGGGTGTGTAGCCGCGGATCTTTGGCTGACCCTTCTTGCCCTGTTGCCCAGGACTTTTGCTTAATCTGGTTCCTATGAGCCCCCAAGATTCTCACTATTGGGGTCTCTAAGGGGACTCCTAATGTATAGCATTTTTCTTTCCCGCTCAGGCTTTTAAAAATTTCTGAAACAAAATCAACATAAGGATTGAGGTCAAAATATCCCCTTCATTCCTGTGGTGCCTCTCCCACAAGACATGGCTCAGAGGCTGAGCCCAATGGGTGTGTCCCCAAGTCCCAGAAACGGGACGTGCGTCTCTGTCCCACCAAGGCTCTCTTCCCATTGCCTGTAACCCATTCACTGACTTTAAATTTCAATGACTGTATTTGGTTCACTTGTTATTCTTACACAATGCTGTACGTCTCCCCTACGTTTTACGCACCTTCTTGTTTGCTTTTGTTATTGTCGGCACACCCTCTTTCCCAAGGTTCTCCCTCTAAATAGCTGCAGTCTCTGGACAAAGCCTCCATCAGGGAGACTTCCTTGCTTTAACTCTCTGAAACAGCACCGTTCCCCAGTGGCCCTCCACCCTCTGTCCTGCCTTATTTTCTCCTTAGCGTCTGATCCACGGGACACACTGCACAGACAGCACATAAATTATAGACTAGACGGCTGCTGCCCCTCCCAGGAACAAGTGCTCTGTGAGAGCAGGGACTTGGATTTATTCACTGCGATAGCTCCAGAATTGACAACTATCTAATGAGGCGCCTGAATGAGTGCATTTAAAACATCCTCATTTTATAATCTCCGCATGATAGGTCTGTCCGTGGGTCTCGTGTGTCTGCACTCACTTTGCCTTTGGACTGTCGCTCATGGTGTCTCTCTTCCTTGTGCGTTTGGTAGTGGTGGGTCCTGAGCTCCTCTTTGACATGCTCCGTCCAAGGGAAGTGGGCTAGAGCACGGCTCTGGAGCCAGAGTGCGGGGTTTAAACTGGGCTCTGCCACTGATTAGCTGTGTGACCTTGGGCAAATTATTTATCCTCTCCGTGGCCCAGTTGACTCATCTGTAACACAGCGAGAATGATGGTGGCTGCTGCACATGGCTGCCGTGGGAGAGTCACTGCGTCTGTGGAACTCTTAGAGTAACGCTTGGGATGGACGGAGTATGCACTGTCACCTTCTATTAATGCTGTCACTTCTCGGTGGGAATCTTGTGTGGCTCTGGGAGGGGAGGCGTCCCGCAGTACAGCTGAGCCCCGGCTTCCTTCAGGCATCCGTCTCGTGTGCTGCTTTCTCAGCTCGGACGCTGCGGGAGCGTGAGCTATGTCAGGCCTCACCTGCGTGTCATTGAGGGGGGTTGTGGTTAGGAATTCTGCAGAGGTGCCCTTCCTCCCTGGTGTGGTCAGGGCTGACACACCAGCTTCTCGTCACCTGTGTTAGAGAGCTGACTTTTGTTTAGCCTCCCTTCTGCTGAGACCCTCACGAGGGGCTCTCACTTCTAAGTCCTACCTTGTTTGGATCCATGACCTCATCTCCTGTCTCTGTGTTGGCTACAGAGGCCACGATGTGCTCCAGCTAGCATGTGCACACGTGTACATGCACACGGGTACATGCACAGACACATGCACGGAGATACAGGCAAATGCATGGATACACACATGCACATAGTCACACATGTACACATGGATACACACATATGTACACACATGCACACACGGACACCCATATGTACACACACAGAACTTAGAGCTCTCTGGTTGTCAGTGTCTCATTTGTTTTTAGTGCTCAGGATTTCCCTTCACTCTCTGGAGAGCTCAGCTGCGCATGTAGAAGTGTGTTTGCGTGTTCTCTCCAGTGTTTCCTGGGATTCACAGCAGGAGGGTTTCACATTTGTCATGTTCCTGGAGGTGGAGGTTTGGGTGACTTTAAAAAACAACCTACGCACTATTCCGCACCTTGCTTGTCACACTGCACGGGAGGTCTCAGAGGTATTTTCACTCGTGCGTACAAACCCACTTTCTTATTCTTCAGTGCTGTGTAGCATTCCTGCGTCTTAATTCATTTATTATTTCCCTATTGGTGCACTTTGAGATTTTCCCCCAATTTGTCAATATTAAAAATGATGCAATAACAACATTGCACCTGTCTCCTGTACATTGTGAGAGTTTCTCTCTGGGAGGAGCAGACAGAGAGTTACTGGGTGAGTGGAGCATCCACATTGAATTGTGAAAGTAGTGGCCAAGCTTGGTCCAAACAACAGTATCAGTTTCACTCTCATAGACAAGTATGAGCAAATCCCCTTTGCTCCAACCCCAAAGACTCCTTGTTCGTCCTTTCTGTTATGTGGGGTAACGGCTCTGCAGAGAGAAAAGCAGGGTAAGGGAGGCAGGCATCCTATTCCGGAAAGGGCTGTGAGAACCCAAGGGAGCAAGGCAGAGGACCATGCAGATAATCCTGGGAGAGGCATTTCAGGGAAGGAAACAGCAGATGCAAAGGCCCTGGGGCAGGAACAGGCCTGGGCAGGGCAGCTGGAGCACAGGGAGTGAGGGAAGGATGAGGGGGACGTGGTGGGAGCAGGTGGGTGGGCCGTGCGGATGCTGTGGGGACTCTGAGCGAGATGGGAAGCCACGAGAAGCCTTGGGGCCAAGATGGGCAACAGCGGCTTCTGTCTTAGGAGGTCATCCCAGCCGTTGTGCTGAGGATGAACTCTTAGGGGATGTGGGCAGAAGTGAGGAAACTGGTTAGGAGGCTCCCATGGAAACCAGGAGGCAAATGACGACATCCCAGACCAGGAAGGATGAGTGGAAGTGATTGAACTGGGGATCTGTTTTTAAGGTGGAGCCAACAGGGTTTGCTGGGCGATTAGGGGTGTGTGTGTGTGTGTGTGTGTGTGTGTGTGTGTGTGTTAGATAGATAAATGGATAGACGGATGGATGGATAGAGAGATGCATAGACGGATGGATGGACGGACAGATGGGTGGGTGATGGATAGAGGGATGGGTGGATAGCTCGCTAGGTGCATAGATGGATGGCTAGACAGACAGATGCATAAATGCACAGATGGATAAATGGATGCATAGTGGGTAGAGAGGTGATAGGTGGGTGGATGACAGGTGGATTAATAATGGATAGATAGATGGACAGACAGACAGAAGGAAAAGCAGGTAATACTTTCAGAGAAAGAGTGAGTGAGAGGAATGCAGGACCAGAGAGCGTGCAGTGCGGTTTGCTGAGATGGGGAAGAAAGTGAGAAGTGGGGTTGGGGTGTGCTAGTCTGCTCTGTGCCAGAATCAAATGCCACAGACGGGGGGTTCGAATATGGAAATTTGTTTCTCACAGTTCTGGAGACTCGAAGCCTAAGGTCAAGGTGTTGGCAGATCTTGCTCACGGTGAGGGCTCTCCTCCCGGCTTACGGACGGCTGCCCTCCTGCGGGGGCCTCGCCCGGCCTTTTTCCCGTATGAGTGGGGAGAGAGAGTGGCGTTTCCTCGTTTCCTCCTCTTCTTTCAGGGACACCAGTCCTCTCACAGCAAGCCTCATCCTTCTGATTCGTTCAAACTTCGCTCCCTCTCCAAAGGCTCCATCTCCAGACACAGCCACGTCGTGGTTTAGAGCTTCAACACACGAATTTTGGGGAGACGTGATTCAGTCCGTAACAGGGGGAAGTCAAATGTATTTCATTTTTGGCAATGTTCCGTTTGAGATGCCGATTAGACCACTGAGTAAGTGTCCGGCGGGCAGCTGGATTTATGAGAGTTCAGGGGACAGAGGTGTGCCGGTGACGTGAACTGGCATTTGGCAGTCTGCAGTGCGTGTTCAAAGCCACGGGAAAACCTAGGGAATGGACCAGGGAAGACAGAAGAGGGGTCTGAGCCCTGGGGCGCAGGAGCATTTAGAGGCAGACGTTTTTGCAGAGGGGACGCTCGACATGGAATTGCCTGAATGTAGAATTAAGTGCCCCCCTTCTTCCTGCTCTGGGGAGCCCACTGCATTCTGGAGAGCTCAGCCGAGCCTTTCCTGCTACGACTGTGCGTGTCGCCAAGGACTTCTCAGGGTCCGGGGCAGAAGCAGTGCAAGTTATTTAGCTTTATTTTCAGCTTCGGCAGCTGTCAGCCAAAGTGTCCCCGAAGTGCCCGTGCTGATTTATAATCCCACTCTGAGCTGCTGTTCTTTACAAGGAGTTGGTGTGGGAAGAAAAAAACGGGAATGTTTGGAGCCTTCGCCCCCTCACTGGTAGCTCTGGGGGCAGGCGGGGGCTGGGCGCACTGCAGGGCACGGAGCACACCCATCTTCCTTGACAAACACGCTTCTGCTCAGGGGCCTGGCAGTTTGTTCTTCATTCCCTATGTCTGCAGGAGGGATTCTCAACCTCAGCACCGCTGACATGGCAAACGAGACAGTCTTCGGTCCCAGGGGCTGTCCTGTGCGTTATAGGAGGTTACCAGCATCCCTGGCCTCCACCCACCAGACGCCAGGATCAGCAACCAAAAATGTCTCCAGACATTGACCAACCGGCCCTGGGGGGCAAACTGGCCTCTCGTGGAACCACAGTCTGGTGTAGACCAACCAGGCGCCCAAAGGCGAGAATGTTGCAGATCTATTTACACAGAATGACAAGCCTGAGGACACGTGCTAGGGTTTGAATGTTTGTCCCAAACTCCTGTTCAAATTTACTTGCCCTTATAACAGTATTGAGAGGTGGGACTTTTAGGAGGTGATTAGGCCATGAGGGTGAGCGAGTGGATGAGCTGTCGTCTCAGGAGCGGGTTCCTTAGGGTGAGCTCAGCCCCCTCTTCTCTCTCTCTCGCCCTCTTTGCCCTGGCACACGAGTTGGTGCAGCAGGAAGGCCCTCGCCGGATGCCGCCACCTTGATCTTGGACATCCCAGCCTCCAGAACTGCAGGGAAATAAATTTGTACTTTCATAAATTACCCAGTCGCAGGTGCGCTGTTGCAGCAGCACGAAACAGACTAAGACATGAGATTTGTGTAAAACCTCCCGACACCCTGAGAGGGGTAAACCAGGGGCACCTGGAAACCACAGACCTCTGTCAGGGGCCTCCTATCAGTATAAAACCACACTGCACACCACCAATTACACAAATCGGCGTCTGCTAGAAAAAACAAACACAGTGATCATGGTTTAATAGAAATTAAAATAGTTTACTCTCATCAAATGATTACCTTGCTATCCAGGCAAAAGTGACAGCTTCTGGCATGAGCCCAGCCCATAGTTAGCAGCTGACTACAGCATCGATGGCAGTTGTATTTTAATGTGAATTATTTGTATACAGCTTAAGGATTTCATCCAACACAAACTGTCAAACTGGGAAGGCTTAAAAACAGAATCTTTCTGCATAATTAACCAGCCAAGGGGACATGCTTAGAAATAAGATGTCGGAAACACTTACCCTGGACAGCCGGGGCAGCGGAGGCTGCCAGGCAATTAGTGACAGAGCCATCCAGTTCCCTGCCCCTGCTGGGGACAATTAAATGATCCTTTTCTTTGCCATGAGCCTTAAGCCCAGCTGCTTGAGGGCTTGACTCTTCATGAGATTTGCCTAGATCTGCACGGTCCCCTCGCAGGGCGTCTCTCCGAGGATGGCTGTGAACCCTGTACTTGGTATTTTTGACAATTCTGCCCCCTTCTGCCTCTGGGGGTCCTTGTTGAGAAGAGGCAGGGACTGCAGGGTGGGCGCCAGGACAGGCGTTCTGCACAGACTGATGGGACCCGCAGGGACCCAGCCCCGGGACAGCCGCATGCCTTGACCTTGATGTCTGCCCGTGCTCACGCGCGGTCTCCGTTCTTCTCCCAGGAGGCTGCTCCTCTCACATCTCTGTGGTTCTCAGGAAGAACGTGGAGCAAAGATCAGAAGGGCTGGCTCCAGTGGCCATTACCTGGACGTTTATTATGCGGACACCGTGCTGCTGAACGTGACCGGCTGCCGGAGAGGCGGGCGGGGGTCTCTGGCCTGGTGTTCCAGCTCAGTCTCTCTGAGCCCGTTTTCTCACCGGTGGTGCGGAGGAATCACAGCGCTGTGCAGCCAGGGTCGAGCGGGGCGTGGGTTCCATAGCAAGGCTTGGACGGGGGCCGGTGCTGAGCTGTGGGCAAGCTAAAGAGCTAGGAGTGCAGGCCCCGGGGGCCACAGGGATGGGCAGGGGGGCCACACTGGGGTGAGTGGCGAGGGGGAGAGATGTGCTCCCCGCATCGTGGACAAAGGTGCCCTGGGAGAGGGACAGAGACGTCTCACCCAGGCAGGGAGGGGTGGATCGGATAGCCCAACCTCTCTCTCCCACCTCCCATGACCTCCTGGTGCGTTTCACCTGCCAGGGGTTGTCTCAGGGCCACCTGCGGGACCCAGGGAAGGCAGAGGGACAATCCTAGTGGCCACTGGATAGCAACCAGCCCCACCCCCAGGCAGGTGACCGCGGTAACCAAATGGAATGAGGTGCCTGGCACAGAGGACTTCTCTGCAAGGGCAGGCTGCATGGAATCCCCGTCCCCAGCAGAAAGTAGGGACCGCACCCCACGCCCCCACCCCTCAGCTGTGAAGGAGGAAAACGACATCTCCGGAAACTCTGCTTCTGACCCGGGGAGCTGTGGGGGCGAGAGTCCAAGGGCGAAGGGTGGCAAACAGTCGGGGAAGCGGAGCGTGTTGCGTTTCTGCGTCCGTCATCCCCACTGTACCCCGCGACGCCTCCCCGGCAGGTGCCACCAGGTCTCTCTAACTGAAAGCTGGGACATTTGCAAATGTCACAGGGGCCGTCCCAGGCCAGGGCTTGCTCTGGAGCTGGCCCTGGTGGTTTGGCTTCAGTATACTTGCCCCCAGCCCCATCCCCCAAATGACCTGCAGGGCCTTCGGTGGGGACGTCTGGCCTGAGTCATGTGTGGCTATCGCACTGACCGACGTGGGTAGCGGCAGCTTCGGTGGAAGGGAGAGTCCAATCACCTCAGGAACTGGAGTTCCAGCTCATCGAGTGCATGAGAACTAGTGTCGCAGTTCGCCAGGCCGTGCTGGCGCCGCGCCATGGCTAGGATGTAGGAAATGGACGTGCAAGTCCTCACTGTGGTCCTCAAGGGCCCCTGTCTTCCCGGGGGACGAGGCCAGCTGATGCGGCCAGCGCCCAGTGGACAGAGACCCTCTGGGCGGTCGGGGGCGGGAGAGGCCGCCGGGGCAGGGGTGCTTGGGCTCCTGGAGAGGCGGGGCGGTTCCTAGCGGTACGACTGAGCAAATGAGACCCTGAGCAGGCTGAGAGAATGTTCTAGCAGCTCACCGTGGAGTGGCCACGTGTCCAGCCCTGCGGTCCTCCCCGCAAGGACACAGAGCCGCCCTGCGGTCCAAGCCCCGCGGCGCCGTCCTCCCGCCGAGGGCTCCTCCCTCTCAAGCCGCCCTGGAGGCTGCGGCGTCTCTGCCCAGGTCTCTTGTTTATTTCACGGGCTTCTCTTTTCTCGAGAACAAGATTTAAAAAGTGAATTAATGTAGCAAAACTTCATCACGGAAGCTTTGAAGCAATAATTTTCCAAACGCCACACGGAGAAGGGCGAGAGGGAGCAGCACGGCGGGTCCGGCTTTATTATCTGGTTCGTCTCGCGCTCAGTGAGTCTCCACTTCGTGTCCCTCCCCGGGACGCTCGCCGAGGATGACCACGGATCCTTACTGCTGTCTTTGAAGGCTCATTTGCAAAGCGCTGACTGCCATAGCTGAGCCCTGGCTCTCCCGTTTTCACCCCCTTCCCTTCAGTTTGTTCAAAAAAGGGGAGGAGAGACTGAAAGGAAGACAGCGCCAGCAACGCGATGAACACGAAATAAACAAACACGAGCCCTGGGTCTCAGCTGCCTCCTCCACAGAGGGTTTGGTGGACGGGCCCCAAGCCCTTCCTGCTGCCTCCGCCTGGGATTCGGGGCGATTTGCTCGGCCATGGCTGAACCTGGGCTTGGCGAGACTCTTTCTTCCATTAAAAGTGCTCGTCCCAGGGCGAGCAGAGCCGTGGCCCCGCCCGTGCTGCGCCACATCGATGGTGCGGAAATTGGCCGTGGCTTCACCCATTTGGCAGCTGATTCATTATTTTCAATCAAGCAGCTTGTGTGTCAGGCTGTTAAGGTCGTCGGAGCCTCCGGGGCCTACGCAAGATCCGGTTATTTCTATTATTGAGACACAACCCAAATGAACTGAACCATAAACGTTTCCTTTAGTGGACAACTGGGAAGCGAGTGCCTGGAAATTGATCACGAGTTTTGTTTTCCATGGAAACTTAGCACAGTAAATGGGAAACGTCTTGGTCCTCTGAGACGGGCCCGTGGAACTGGGACCGGGGTCTTTTAGGGGACTCGAGCCGGCTGCCTAGTGTGGCAGGAAGAGGTGATTTCAAGAAGCTAATACATATAACGTGACAGAAAAGTAACGTTACTTGTGACCTGGGGGATCCTAATGAGCATCTCCTGGTGCCACACACGCATCTCCATCCTGAGACACGTGTCACCTGGAGCTCCTTTTTAGGGACAGTTACAGGAAGCACGACTCCCAGCGTCATGCGGCTTGAGGAACAAAGGCAGTTCCTTGCTTTGCAGAGCAGAACAGCCAAGGAGAGCTCCAGCATCAGGTACAGCTTGATCAGGGCTCATTGCCATGGCGGAGCCTGGTTTTTCATCGCTACTTCCGGTGTTGGCGTCTGCTCAGACAGCCCCCACGTGCCTGCAAGATGCGGCTGATGGCTCTCTGGGCTGCGCCTTTCCCACCTTGAATTCATAAGAACCAAACAAAACAGTTTCTTCCAGTGCTCCTGCTGGACCTAGACGGCTTTTCCTTCCCAGGAATCTTCCAAGATGAGCCTTGGGTTTCATTGGTCAGGTGGGTTCCAGGACTGTTTACGAATCAACCGCTGTAGCCACGGGGATGGGATACACGATTGGCTGACACAGGTCATGGGGGGACCTTGGGCTTGGGGTGGCATCAGTGCCTGCAGGCCCCTCTGCTGAGAGTGGGAGGGGTGTCTCTGCTCCTGGAGACAGTCAGAGGCTACCGGAAAGCAGGGGGCATGGAGGCTGCCGCCCACACAGGCGTGCTCTCTGCTCTGCGGAGGGAACAGCTGACCCTCCTCTTCCTCGTCCACATCCCTTAGCCCTGCAGGGGCCCCATTTCCAGGTGGGAAGGCTGTGGCCTTTCCCAAACACTCAGCACCTGGCACCTGAGCCAGCCCCTCCCTCCAGGGCTGCGCCTGCCTCCCCTGGGGTGGCCCCTCCCTCTGTGGTCCACCCTGCACTCCTTATCGTAGGGGCCCAGCCAGGGTCCGGCCCGGGCATTTCCACGGCCAGCGCCCCTGCCCGATTGTCTGTGGCCCAGGACGGGGCTGCGGATGCCGTGAAGGTCACCCCAGCGCCGTAGGACTCGCTGATCTCCTGATTCTTCTTATAGGCAGGTGTCAGTTCCTCTTGTGCAAATTAACCTAATGTCATGAAACATCTTAAATCACATGAATCTAGTCTTTGAAAAAAATTTGTACGTTCCAGATCTGACTAGCTCCACCTCCCAGTCTCCCAGATGGCTCCCAACCCAGGAAAGTCGGGGCCTGGCTGGGCAGGGGGGAGGCCCCGGCTGGAGCGGCACAGAGGTCGGAGGTGCCGGCAGGAGAGGCAGTGCCAGGTGGGAGGCTGCAGGGAACGGAGCTGGGCTTCCTCCTGGGTCAGGCTCTGCTGTCCCACCTGCCATCCCCTCCACTGTAGCGTCCATAGGAGCCTCTTCCAGGTGTGACTTCCTGAAGTTTGCAGTTCGTTCCTCCCTCCGTCCTTCCAGCCTCCCTCCCTTCTTCCCTGCGTTTGCCCCACCCCAGGGCACTGGCGTGTTTCCTGGGGGGTGCGGCGGTCAGTGGGAGGACATTGCCAGGTTAGTGACCGGGAGGCCATCACCCTGGCAATTCGACCGTTCTGTGTGGCCGCAGAGTGAGCACGAGGCTTGGCCAGCAGCGGATGTTCCTCTTCTCCCGTTAACCGGCGGGGAGTGTTCGGAGGAGCCCCTGGACGAGGAAGGAATCAGATCTGGGCTCACGTCCCTGCTGAGAGAGGGTGTGGGCAGTGAGTGGGTGAGGACCGGGGGTCCCCTTGCAGAGCTCTGGAGCCGTCATGACCTGGGCTAGGGCGGGTGACGTGGGTTAACCTGGACCGCGAGGATCCGTGTGTGGAACATACGCCCGGTCCTCTGAGTGTTGTGGAGGCTACCTGGGGAGGGGCGTGTGCTGGAGGATGGGGCATCCTGAAATGGCACGGAGGGAGCAGCAGCTGTTGCTGTTTGGGCGTTGATGGAAACGCTTCCCCCAAAGCCGGAGGGTTGGGCGGCCATTGTGTGACTTCCCCCTTAAACAGCTTCGAGTTCCTCCTGTGGCTCTTCGTGGCGGCAGCCCAGCAAGGACGCCCGGGCCCCATGAGTTTCCTCTGCGCTTTGCGTATTTTCTGTGCCTTTATTCCTGCTCTTGTCGTCGATGTTCTTTCTTCTCCTTACTTTGGATTTGATTTGTTTCTGTTTTTCTAGCTTGTAAAGTAAACCGTAGGTCCTGTGTCTTAGATCTTTCTCCAGTATAAGAATTTAAAGCAATAGATTTCTTCGCAGAACATGACTTCACTGAACAATTCAAATTTTGTTATATTTTCATGACCATTAAATTTGAAACATTTAAAAACGTCCCTTCAGTTTTCTTCTTTGTCCGGTGGATTATTTAGAAAATATCTTGTTTAATTTTCAAATATTTAGGCTTCCTCTGGCTTTCTAACTGAATTTATTTACAATGTAATTCTTTCGTGGTCAGAGAATAGTCTCTTTACGATTGTAGTCTTTTTAGATTTATTGAGATTTGTTATCTGACCCAGCATAAGCTCTATCTTGGTGAAAAAAAATATATATATTTTATTTTTGAAAAGACTATATGTTCTGCTGTAATTGGGTATAGTGTTCTGTAAATATGGATTAAGTGAAAACAGTTGAAAAGGTTGTTCTGATTATCTTTACCAATTATTTGTTCTATTTGCTCTGTCAGTTGATGAGGAAACAGCATTATAATCTTCTATTATTATTATAGTGTCTGTTTCTTTCTTTAATTTTGTTAATTTGTGCCTTGTGAATTTTGAGGCTTTGATACTCGGTGCAGATACATTTATTATTGATACGGCTTCCTGATGGATTGACCCTTTTAAACATTATAAAATGCCCCTCCTCATCCTGGCCACATTCTTTGTCCTAAAGTCTATTTTACGTGGTGTCAGTGTGGCCACCCAGCCTTTTATGTGTACTCATTGCATGATGTATCTCTTTTAAATCAATTTTTAACTTATCTTTGTCTCTCTATAAAGTGCTTGTTTTTGAGACATCACACAGGTGGGTCTTGCTTCTTTATGCACTTCGAAGTTCTCTGCCCTGTATAAATAGCGGTTCGTGAACGCAGTCGTTGGTGGGTTGGCTGCAGGCTCACTCGTGTGCTACTTGTGTCACCTTTGTCCCTCCACTGTTCCCTGCTCTGGGCCACCTCTCCTGCTTCCTTCAGGATTGTTTGAATGCTTTTCAGAATTTCATTTTAATTTATCTATCGACTTTTAAGATACTCTTCCTTGCATTTTTTAAGAAAGTTTTTGCTCTAGTGGTTAGAAGAAGCTCTCATACGTGTTGCAGTCCACTTGGAGTTACTGTTGTGCAGCTTCACACGGGAGGTGACAACCTGTGCCTGTGCGGATGCACGTACCCCACCCCCACCTCTACGCCGTGGTCGTCACCTGCGGTACATCCACAAACGTCACAGACGCACAAAACATTCTACGACTTTTAGCTCTAACAGTCATATGCCTTTCAGCAAAATGTAGAGGAAGAAATCATCTTTTACGTTTGACTAGGTCTTTGCCATTTCTGGTCCACATTTCTTCCCTTTAGCCTGACAACTTCCTCTAGCATTTTTGCACGGGAGGTCTGCTGGACGTGGATTCTGGTTGTTTGATTTTATCCAAAAATGCCTTATTTTCCTTTCATTTTCCTGTATATAGAATTTTGTGTTGACACTTTTTTTCCGTTTTAGCATTTTAAAGATGCTGTTCTACTATTGAATAGCCTCCGTAGTTTCTGAAGCAATTTAAATTATTTTTTCTATGTATGGGATTTATTTTTTAATTTCTGATTGCTTTTAAGATTTTTACTTCATCTTTGTTTCTGCAGTCTGATTATTCTGCGTCTGGGCATGGTTTTCTTTGTATCGATCTGTTTATGGTTTGCTCAGCTTCTTGAAACCGTACACCAAGCTTGCAAAGCTGTGAATATTTTCAAGTATCTTTTCTGCTCATTCTCTCTCTGGTCTCCAATTACTTATATTTTAAGGCCGGTCCCTGAGGTTCCATTCATTTTTTTTTTTTCAGTATTTTTTTCTTTATTCTTTAGGTTGGATAGTCTCTACTAATCTATTTTCAAGTTCATTGACTTATGTATTAATAATTTCCATGCTGCTATTATATAGTTTTTATTTCAGATATTTTCATTTTTAGTTTCAATGTTCCATTTTATTTGTGTTTACATTTTATTAATTTTTACCCTTTTTTTTTTTTTAGAGACGGGGTGTCACTATGTTGCCCAGGCTGGCCTCAAACTCCTGGGCTCAAGCGATCCTCCTGCCTCAGCCTCCTGAGTAGCTGAGACTACAGGCGTGTGCCGCCAGGCCCAAGTTTTTACATTTTCTATTTCTCTTTTAACAAGTCAGAGTTCCTGTTTTTCCACTTGTCATCAGGGTGTTTTCCTTTGCTGCGCAGAGCATGGTTATAATAGCTGCTTTAAAGTGTCTATTAATTCCGGCGTTTGGGTAATCATGGATGTGATCTCTGTTCATTGTCTTTTTACTTGAGAATTAGTTCCACTTCCCTGGTTTTCTTGCATGTTAGTAATTTTGGATAGTATCTTGGACGTTGTGAATAGTATCTATGGAGACTCTGGTGTCTTGCTACATTTCTCTAAAGATTACTGTTACTTTATTTTAGCAGATAATTACTTGGGTAGACTCAAACCACAAATTCTCTCTCACCAATAGGTAGCAACGGTTCAGATCTCAGTTCAGTCACATTTTATTTTTTTTCTTTAACTGGGTTGTTTGCAGTCTTCCGCTTGCGTGGACAGTTTGAAGGTCAGTTGGAGACTTTGGGTGGAGATTAAATGCAGAATCTGGGGTTCCCTTCTCTTGGCTTAGTCTTTATGCGTTCCTGGCTCACTACCCAGCATCTGTGGCCGCCCTGGGCCGTGTCCCCTCCTAGCCAGAGAGGGGGCAGGTTTTCTACCAGGGCTGCGGCTACACTGCACCCTGCCGGAGTCGAGGTTTCACCCGGGCCTTGCCACAGAGATGGGAGACTCACCATGCGCTGGTCCCTTCTGCAAAGCGTGGGCATTCCTCCAAAATCTTCCTGCCTCTGCTCACTCTCTAGAGCCGTTGGGTAGTTTAGTTTGTTTCTTTTTGGCCAGTTTATAGTTATTTTGTGTGGAAGGGTTGGTTCGCTGAGAGCTTACTCTGTCATATGACCTCAATAAATATTTAATTCTATTTATTTATTTATTTATTTATTTATCTGTCTGTTTACTCACTTATTTTTTCAGTTAGCCTTATCTTCGGAGCCCTGGGCGCTGCGGGTGTGTGCCTCCAGTTCTGCCACTGGAATGGAGCAAGGAAGGGGAGGGGTCTGGAAGGACAGGGCGAAGGAAGTTTTTGCTAATTAACGCCTGAATCCCTGCTCCAAACAGAGCAACTTGGATTTTTTTTTTTTTCTATTTTATATATGGACATTTCAAGTAAGATTTTATTGTGAAATTTATACTGGCTAAAATGCAGTTGAAAATCATTTGTTTAAATATTCTCCAAGTTCTGACAATCTGAAGCTCTGCTGTCTGAGGGTCGGTAGCCCCCGCCGTGTTCAGGTCCCTGGCTCTTGGCAGACTGCCCTGCGTTCGAACCCTGGCGCGCCAGTCACCCGCGGCGCCACCTGGGGCTGGTCCCCTGCTTCTGCTGCCCTGCAAGTCTCCCTCTTTAAGCTGGAGATGGCCACACCCCATCTCCAGCTTAGGGGTGGTCACACCCTGCTCATCCTTCAGCAGAGGCATCGCGGGTGGCAGGTGTGTGTTCTGGACTGAATGTTCTGGTTCCTCCAAAATCCATAAGGTGAAGCCCTGCCCCCGATGTGACGGTGTTAGGAGGCGGGGCCTTTTGGAGGTGATGAGATCATGGGGGTGGGGCCCCCTTGACGGCATTAGCGACAAGAAGAGACACGGAAGAAAGAGCTCGCTCTCCCTCTCTGCCGCGTGAGGACACTTAGGTGGAAGGGGGACGTCTGCAAAGCAGGAAGGGAGACGTCACCGGAACCCCATCCCACCGGCACCCTGATCTCAGGCTCTCGGCCTCTAGAACCGTGAGAAATGAACGTCTGTTGTCTAAGTCTCTCAGTCCACGGCGCGCGGCTGCGGAGCCTGAGGCGGAATGCACGGTGCTCATCAGCCGCAGTTGTCAGAGTCTGCACGGACACCTCTGTGAATAAAAGCGAGAGCACTGGGGACTTTGACGAGCGTCCAGACAGGGAAGGGAGAGCCCCTCCCCAGCGCCCCACGGGCGTCGATCCACGCGGTGCTGACGGTTGCATCGACAGCTCCGAGGACAGGCGCTCTCTGCTGGTTGTCAGAGACGTGGCCGGGGCCACTTGGCCACTTTAGGATCGACGGTCACAGGCTGCCTGCTCCTCGGGATGGACTGGCGGGGAGGTGGCCTCTCCGACAAATCACCTGCCAGGGCGCAACACGTGGGAGGCCACCGGGATTCGGGTGAGCGGGGCATTATCCACTGCACAAAAGGGACCTCACTTGCCCCACACTAAGTGGCTGGCTTCTTTTAATGCCCTAAAGCAGTTCGATTTTAAGGATTTAAGCGTTTTAAGGAGCACGTCTAAACTGAAGTCTGCTGCCCCATGTCTGAGTCCGGGTGTATCTGGGAGTGACAGGGCACCACATGGCGTCTGCCCTCGGGAGAAAACTCCGCGTAGCAGTGCCGTGGGAGAGGGTGGGCAGGGAAGAGGTGTCGTACTGGCCGCTGTCCGGTCCGCTGCTTCGCAAGTCATCATCAAATGTGATTTTCCAAGTGCCCCCCTGTTGCTGTGGGCACAAACAAGACCCGAGGTTACTAGAAATCCATGCGGACGTCCTGTCGTGTGTCAGGTTCCTGACGATGGCTCTTCCTCGCCCCTTCCCAGGGCGGAGGAAGGCTAACCTGGCAGCACGCAGAAAAAACGTTTTACTTTGGTTCAAACCTGTAAATCTGTTGTAGCTTGGGCGCTTGTTCTCATCCGCACAGCGGCGCTAACCCCTGCATGCGCGGAGGAGGGAGTCAGCGTTTAGGCTCAGCGCCAGGGGGCCCGGCCACGGCAGCCCGTGCGGGCCACACTCCAGCTCATCCCGGCAACTTTCAGGAACCACTGAATGCTCCCTAACATGAAAAAAAGATTTTTTTCTCCCTGGACTCAAGAGGGGGGGATTTGCTGAGTTTCAAGGCCGAGTTAACCCCCCATTGCCCACAGAGACCAGGATCCCAGCCTCGTAGCAGAGAGGTGGAGCAGCTGACCAGGGTTTCTGCGTCAGCGGAGCTCTTGGGCAAACACTTCCTGCTTGTTTGTTTGTTGTAACCAGGATCAGCCCATGATTCTTGAACGGTCTAAGTGGTGGGAGGGGCTCTTTGCAAGGTTAGAGCTCTGCACGGCCTCCCAGCAACCCGTGTGTGCATGAGTGAGAGTGTGAGTGTGAGTGTGTGAGTGTGTGTGTGGTCTCACTGCACCCTTCGTTGTCACTTTTGATGTCTTCCAAGCAACTGGTGTGCTCAACTGTTACAGCTGCAGGGACAGGCCTGGTGTCTGTGCCTCGGTGGAGAGTCTGGGGGTCGGAATTCTAGCACACAGGGTCACCCCGAGGTGGCCCAGAGTCCTCCCTCCATCTGACTCAAACCCCACCCGCAGCGACGGAGCAGACCAGTGGCTTCTCTGCATTTGTCTCAGGCCGCCCGTTGCCGCAGAACTTGAGCAGAGACTCCACCTGAACTGATTCACCTCCGGGCAACTTCCTTAGAACAAAGTTTTATGTGGCAGATAATGAGAAAAACAGCTGTAAAATCCTAAAGGAATGAAAAATAATTTCTGAAGAGATGCTGAAAATCTCTGAGAATGAGAAAGTCACATGGGTTCCTTTAGTAACTATGAGCAGCGTGCATCTGTAACACACATTTTCATAGGCATTAAAGACATTTTAATGCAAAAACAATTTAAAAGTTGGTAAACGTGTCTTTTGTTGATATGCGGCAGATATTTTTGGGGGGAGGCAGGGGCTGGGGGCTCATTAGCTCTAGGTTGCTTTATTAGGTGCTCTGTTGTTCTGAATATTTTAGCAGCTGAAGTTCAGACTTGGGAGCCTGTGATGTTGACAGGGTAACTCGAGCGTCTGTTTCAGAGATGGGCTGATGCTAAACCCCGCGCACCCGTTTCCAGCAGCAACGGCAGACAGCTCCAAACACTTGTTTTCCTTCGCAGAGTAAACTGGGCCTGAGAGGCGGCAAAGCAGCCTGAGGCTGGAATGTCGCGGAAGCTCAGGCCTGGCCGGGTGAGAAACCGCTAGGTACCCGGTGTGGGAGAGGGACCACCTCTCAGGGCTTTGGCTTCGGAGACTCCTGCAGCCAGAATTTCACCCCTTGGTGCGGGAGTGAGCCAGCTGTGGCAGAGAGAGAGGAAAAGCAGCTGATAACCCCAAACAGTGCTTGTTCTCACCTGGGCCACGCGGACATGGCGCACAGCAGTTGCTCGTTACTGGGTTTACTCACCTAATTAAGGGACCGTGAATACCAACGGCTCAGTTATTCCGCCCCTACTGTGTGCCAGGCACCATGTTCAGCATCCTGCGTGGGTCACTAATGGGGCCCATTTATCATCTCGCGGTTGCTGGGGTCGGGGTCCGGGCACGGCTCAGCTGGGGCCTGGGTTCAGGATCCCCCGGGGCTGCGCGAGGTGTCAGCTGGGCCGTGTTCTCTTCGCAGATTCAACCGCGGAAGGACCTGCTTCTGCGTTTTCAGACGTGATCGTCAGAACTCATTTCCCTGCAGTTGCAGACCGCATGGCGACTTTCTTCTCCATGGCCAGCAGGAAGGAGGGTCACTGCTGCTTGGGGACTCTGACTTTGGGGAGGACCCTGTCCCTCTTGTGAAGGGCTGTCTGCTGTGGCCAGGCCTACCCAGGAGGGCCTCTTTTTGATTAACGCAAAGTCAGCCGATCAGGGACCTCCATTACGTCTGCCAAGTCCCCCCCGCTTTGCCGTATTCTATGGTGGGAGCAGGTGGGGGGAGGGGATCAGGCAGAGGCGTAGACACTGGGAAGCAGGAACCGAGGGCCGCCCTAGGACACGCTGCGCAATCACTAATTCCCACAAACCCTGTGAGCTGTTCAGAGGTCCGCGTGTTCTTCGCGCCTCATTCTACCCGTGCGGGAGCCACGTCTGACCGACTAAGTGTCTTGTCTAAGGTCACCAGCTAGAAATGGGTTGAGCCAGGATTCAGACCCAGAATGTCCGATCCCAGAGCCCATGCACGGTAATATCCTGCGGTCCCGGTGGGAGAATAAGGAGGCAGAGAAGTCCTGTGGGAAGTGTCACGGTGGCTCTGCCGCATGAAACGTGCGTCACAAAAACAGCAGGACGAGTTTGCTCCTTGGCGTACACAAGCGCTGAGCGAATGCTGGGTCCAGCCCTGATTCTTCTGGTGCCTTTCCCTGCTGGCCGCAGAAGTGGACTTGGACAGGATCTCTCTGGCTGGGAGGAGCACATGGTAGAGGAGCGTGCGCGCGTCCAGGTCGACAGAGGCTGACATGTGGGTCTGGAAGCAGTATGGCTCTGACTGTGTCCTGCTGCCCCTGCCCCTGTGACCAGGACAACGTGCCCAATGAGCACCTGGGCCTGCCGCACACGTTGCTCACACAGTCCTCTGGCGTCCCTCGGAGCGTGACTGTGACGCCATGTTAACAATGGGCAAATGGCGCTTCACGGGGGTCAAGAGATTTCTACAAGGTCACGCAGCTTGCGTGTGGCCAGGGTGAGATCTGAACGCAAGTCCAGCGCTAGGCCCATCGTTCAGCTTTCCTGTGTAGCTAACATGATGAGCTGCCTTCCCTGGCACGCCTGTTCCTTGTGTTTGCTCATATGGCTCCTGGGTCTCCTGAGGGCAGGAGCCATCATGATACCCACATCCTGCACAGAGCTCGGGGCCTGGCACCTCTGGCTGCCCCATTCACTGGACCCCGAGCTCCTGGCTTACCGTGGAGACAGTGCTGAGTAGGCACAGGGACCTTCCGAGTTGAGTTGAGAGTCCTGAGAGACCTGTGTGTTGTGTTACACACATAGCCTGCACCCTGAAGGTTCACAGCCATCGGGCAGAGGGGCCGAGGGGCCACCACCCCAGCTCGGCAATGGTGGGGAGGTGCCACCTGGAAGGGGAGCCGGGTCACAGCTGTACACAGCTATCACTGGAGGACAGGTCGCTGACCACCTTGGGTTTCCTTCCTGGGTTTGCGTTGGGCGTGGGATGGGAGCGGGTGTGCAGGTGGGCACAGGGTTGGGGCGGGTGGTGACGGGCTCCCCTCTTCTCGGCCTCAGCCGTCTCTTTGGAGTTTGGCTTTGTGTCCCTCGCTGCTGGCATAAGTGCTGGGCTCCAGCTCTGGATCGTCTCTTGGTCTGGGCCAGGCCAGGTCACTGTCCACCCCCTTGGCCTCAGTCCTGGCATACGACGGTCTCTGTCTGGCCGGCTCCCCTCTGTGCTCCTTGGACCCCCAGGTGGATGCTGAGCTGGTCCCAGGTGCTGGAGATCACAGCCCCGTCATTCTCAGCTCCCAAGCCTCTCTCCCAGGTGACTACCGGATGTTTTCCTTCCTTTCGCCTGCAGGAAATTCGGGCCATAAATAACTTACGAAATTGGATGAAATCAGGCTGATACATCCCCACTCCCAGGTCCTTCCCTGAGTCCTGTGACAGTGAGGGACATCGACAGGGAGGGCACTGAACGTGCAGCGGATCAACTTCAGAAGAGAAGTGGAGAGCTCGCCAGGGATGCATATTCCACGTGAAGAGTATTCAAGGAGGAAAGACTTCTAGAAGACACAGAAGCACGCTCGAGGTCTACCAGAAAGTTCTGTGAATGACAGACACAGCCAAATGGCTTTAAAGGCTAATCGAATGCTTCTAGCACCCCGCTCCGCAGAGCTGTGGACTCGTGAGCCGCTGGTAATTATCCCTCCAGAAGCTGAATTCCCCAGTTACGCGCGTTTATGGGGAGCACAGTCTCCTCATTCTAGCTTTTATGTTCCTTCTCTCCCTTTCCTCCCCTGTCTGAATTCTGTGCGCTTGAGAGAAAAAGATGCAAAACAACAGAATTAATAGCATTTTGGGAGGCAACGTGTGTACCCAGCCTTACAAACGGCCCCAGAGCAACCTCACTTTCTTGAGTGTGGCGTGGAGATGCTGCTCTGACGCCCACTCCCCGCAGAGACCCTATTAACTTCGATAAGCAGCTTCTCAAGTAGGACGCAGATCCTCGGGTGCTGGGATTTCTGCCTTGTCCTTCTCAGGAGCTGCCGCGGCTCCAAGGGTAATATCTGCTGCTCGGATGGTTACATAAATATGTGTCGGTTGACTTAAAACTGCAACGGGAGTTCAGAAAAAGGAGCAACCTGTGTTAGGTGAAATCGTCTAATATTTCAACTCCTTAATACAGTGCAGCAATCTAGGAGGTGTCCATGCACATTGTGGGGACATTTCTTTTTCTAGAATGTCACAAGCCCTCACAGTGTGAGCAAAGCGGTGATCAGGGAGGGGATTTGATGGTATCAGCCGTGGACAGATACTTGACAGCTTCCATATACCACGAAGGGATACGCTCTGCTCCTTGGCCCTCCCAGCATCTACTCCACACGCCCCTTTCTCACTCCCAGAACCCTGGCTTGTTGAGGGTGACATGTGCCCAACTGGAACTCTGGCTCTTGCAGACTCCTCTAGGACTAGTGATGGCCATGCAACCCAGTTCTGGACAACAAGATCCAAAGAAATTTACTGGAGACAGCAATCCTTCTCAAGCAAAAATTCAAAACCTTGCTGGGAGAAGGCCCTTTGCTGTTCTCGCCTTCACCCTTCCCTGTTCTTCCTGCCTGGAAGCTCGGGGTGATGGCCAAAGGCACAGCAGCCATCTTGGGGCAATGAGCATAAAAGCCACAGTAATGATGGTGGAGCAAAAGCGGGACACACTGAGGTCTCCAATGATCATGGCTGACCTCCCACCAGCTCAGGACTGCCCAACCCTGCTGCATGAGTTAAATAAGTCCCAGAACAGTTACAGCCACTGTAGGAGTGTTTCCTGTTATTTGAAACACAATGTGGTTTCCACATGCTGCACAGTGATACGTCCTGGTCTCCCCATCGGTCGGATATTATTAATCGGTTTTTGCAAATAAGAAAGTCACAGCTCAGAGAAGTGATATAACATGCCTAAGCTCACAGAGCTGGGAGTGGCACCTGGACATGAATGTCTTCTTTTAAAGCTTCTGTTCCAGACTTTCTGGGCATGAAGAAGGCAAAAAGATCTGTACAAGGGTCCCTTCCTGCATAGAGAATCTCGTCTAGTCTTCAGGTCATGTATGCGACAGATATTACTACGCTTGGTCTGCGGTGACAGTCCCATGAGCAAGGAGCCCTTCCCTGAAGGATCTCCCAGCCTGAAGGGCTTGGAGGGAGGCAGCCCCCTGACACTGGTTCCTATCCCAGCCCCCTGCCCCAGGCTCTCAGTGCTCTGGCTGGGGCTGAGGCATCCTCCAGAAGCGAGCAGTGGGAGGAAATAGGCACCAGGTAGGTTTAATCCATGTGCGACTTACCGAGCCACGGACACCAGTTGTTGACGGGACAAAGTTAACTGGGGTTTTCAATGAAAAGGAACACTCTGGATGCTGATGTAGTCGCCCAGAAGAGAGTGATGAAAATCCAGCAGGTCGCGAGTGGCTGTTGCTTTCTTGGGTGCATTTATAACAAGGTCTCTGTCTACATTTTTATAGTGCCCGATTGGTCTTGGCTGGAGTCTAGAGTTTAGAGACAGGAACCTCATGTCGAAATGATACAGCTGTTGCAGAATGAAGGGGCTTAAAACTAAGGGACGATGAAAACTAATAAAAGCAAATGTGCAGCGAGTGCACACAGGTCCTTGGCCTTGTGCTAAGCACTTTAAGTGCATTGCCTCATTTTACCCACAGCAGCCACACGGGGTCATCGCTGCTGTGATCGCCATTTTAGAGGAGAGAAATAATGAGAGGGCCAGGAAGGTCAAGTGATGTGCTCCAGGTCCCACCGGAGGAGGAGGGGTCGGAGATGCTTTACCGGAAGCTTCTTCTTTGATCTCTGGGCTGGGAGAAGGGGAGGCTGAACCTGCCGCAGAAAAGGCAAACATTTCTCCTTACCACTTAACGAGCATCCTTGTTACAGGGATACAAAATCGATAATCCTGGCTCCTTCCGGGGGAGCGTAACCTGGGTGAGGAAGTGATAAATTCATGGAGAAAGCAGGTCGGATGTTGTATAAGAAAAGATTTCCAAGCCCTCCTCTTATGGCCCCATCAATTCCAGCAGTGCTTGCAACAACTCATTTCTCCAGAGTAAAGAACTCAGCAACTTCGCGAGACCGAGGACACTTAAGATTTACTGAGTGTTTCCTGTGTGCCACGCTTTACTCAGATTAACTCACTAATCCTCACAAACCCTGGGAGAACTCGCTTCGTTCAAGTCGCCTCCCAGAGCAGTGCCGGGATCACTGTGCAAGTGCACGTTGTCTGTTTGGGAGACGTACAGGGAGCTGGTCCAGGGAAAGGACGGTATTATAAAGGGAACGTCATCCAGCCAGCCCCATGATGGCGCCTGGAGTTCAATCCCACAGGAAACCTCTGAGAAACAGGTGAAACACGTGCCCCATTTACTTTTTAATTTACTGTGATGGTGACAGTGACAATGATGGCAGTGATGGCGATGATGTGACGATGATGTGATGATGATGATGATGGTGATGGTGTTGGTGATGGTGAGGATGGTGATGATGGTGATGGTGAGGATAGTGATGAAGGTAATGGTGATGATGATAATGGAGGAGATGATGATGAAGATGACAATGATAGTGGTGATGATGATAAAGATGATGGTGATAACGAGAGTGGTGGAGATAATGGTGATGATGATGGTCGTGGTGATCATATGGTGAAGATGATGGTGATGATTTCTTTTTTTGAGTGTTGAAGTATATTTTGTATTTCACTGGGGTTTCTGTCTCTAGAGAATAAATTCTTAGTTATTGAAACCCAAGTAACAGAAGACTCAACTAACATTTTTTAAAAATCACGTTATTTACACAATAAATAGGTAAATTCATACCAGGTATGTTCTGGAACCGGTAGAAATCCAGGATGACCATTTATGCCTTCCAAAGCACATCATAAAGGCTGTTCATCGAAACGACAGTGGAAGTCAGCTGTGCCAAGCCCCCAGCACGAGGGCGGCCGCATCGCAGCCCCAGTAAACCTTTGCCGAGTGAAGGTGAGCGTAGACCAGCGTGTTCAGGGATGACCCTGTGCAAGCCCAGCGAGCCTGCTGTATTTAGGAAGTGTTATGTTTCAGTGTGTGTTTTAGTTTACATTTTGCATTATTTTGCTTGTAAATTTTTGTATTAGATTAAAGTAAAAGATAGACATTGTGAATTGTATAAATCTTGAATGTATGGCCTGATGAATTTTTGCAAAGCGACTATTCCCCTGTAACCCCCACCAAGATCGGGGAGTGAGTCTTTGCTGCACCCCAGAAGGCTCCCTCACGCCGGTTACCATCATTACCTCCCAAAGTCACCCTGATTCAGACTTCTACACTCACGGGACAGCTTTGCCTATGTTTGGACGTCATTTAAATGAATCATGTGATATGACTCTTCGGCTTGGCTTCTTTCGCTCCACATCGTGTATGCGAGATTCATCCATGTTTTTGCAAATAGCAGGACTTCATTCTTTCTCGCTGCTGTACAAAATTCTGTTGTGTGACTGTGCTATGACTTATTTATCTGTCCTACTGCTGTTGGACATTTGGGTATTTCTAGCTCTTTGTTGTGATAAAGGTGCTATAAACATTCTGGTACGTATCACTGGGTGGGTGCACGTGTTCATTTTTCATAGATGTTTATCTAGGATTGGAGTCCTTGGGGCCCCGGGTAAGGATGTGCTTAGCTTTAGTAGGTTCTGACACATATTTTTCCAGAGTGGTTGTGCACGTGTGAACATACGAGCGTCCTCACTCTGCGGTCAGTCCTGTGTAGGCTCAAATCTCATTCTTGCTACTTCTGGGCTACATGTTAGTGGAGCTTGGAGAGATTCAATAACTCGCCCTTTGACAACTGTGAAGTGGAGTCGTAATTCATGTACTTCATCTACGTGGACGAATGTGTTTACATATGTGGAAGAAACAGTGCGGTCTTGTTCTAATGCATTCTCAGAACATGATAGCTGTTATTATTCTCATTAGTGCTCATCTAGACTGGTTAATGAACAGACTTTCCACGCGACACTCTTCTGAGAGCACGGAGACTTGGGATAGCAGGGCTATTTCATCCCGATGCTCTACGAGATGAAGGAGGAGGCCGCCCGAGGCGGGCGTGGCAGGCCTGCGAACTGCACTCCAGGGATCACTGTGCAAAGTATCTCGCGCAGTGTAGTTTCGTAGAACATAGATTTTTCGCGAAAGCCTATCAAGAGTAGAGTAATTATTCTCTGCGACAGAAGACATCAGTCAGCTAAAATTATCTTCCTAGCCAAGCGTGTAACTAGGATTAACTAAATACGCAATTGTGAAACATGCTTATGGGGGTGGAGGCTTTTCTCCCCCTTCACACGGTTGTTGAGGATGCAAATAAAGAGACTGTCTTCCCAGCCTCACAGCCCCCAGGTCCTCCCCACCTAGCCCCCTTTTAGAACATGCTGGACTCTTTGGAATCTTGGGGTCTCCACCGGCAACGTCTCTCTCCCTCTCCTCTGCCAGGTGAATTTCTTCTCCTCCCAGCCCAGTGGTGGGGCCCCTCAGTGGCGCCTCCCTCCTGCCGTCCCTGAGGAATCCGTCGTGCGCCTCCCGCACCCAGGTGCCATCGCACTGCCGCCGGCCGGGTGCCTTTACCTCCTCCGGTATCCCAGGAGCTTCTCAAAGCCAGAGATTTTTAAGGTTCGCATTCGTTTCCCCTGTCGCCCACGCCTATCTAAGTAAAATACTTAGATAATGAATGAGTGAGTGAGCGAGTGAATGACGGCAGGCTACGTCCTGGTCAGGTAAGCCCTGGAAGGCCGCGTCCAGGTATCTGGGCTCTAACGGGCAGACGGCTCGCTAAACAGGGACCCCAGGTCGCAAGCGTGAGCCACGTGGACAGTCCTGGGGATGGGCCCGTCAGCGGGTGGAGCGGGTGAGGGCCCCGGGAGGGGCGCAGTGGGAGGAGCCAGAGGGGCAACCGGGATCCAGGGCCATGTGTCCTCACCTTAGCCACCTGCCTCGTGCCAACCCTGCCCTCCCCTGATACGGGAAAGTGGACCCGAAACTAGGCTCCGGCGACAGCCAAGTGGGTTGTCAGCTTCGCGCAGGACAGAGCTCAAGGGTGAGCCGCGGGCGGGAGGCAGAGGCGACTCACCGAGGTGAGAAAAGGAAAAGCAGCGGCTCTCGCAGAGCAGGGGCGCCGGGCGAGGTCTGACTTGACACCTTCGTTTCATTTTGTGTAGTGGAGGGAGGATTATTCACGCGATTTCTGGGAAAGGGGTTTGGAGTTTCCAGAACCGAGGGTCCCTCCGTGTTTTAAACCGTATAGGGTCACTTCCGGGAGCCGCCACGGCGTCTGTAAACTGCGTGCGCTGGTGGGAGTGTCTTTAGCGCTGATGCATTATAAGCAGTGAGCAGTGAGGGTGACAAGTTGTTTCTCGCGGCCGTCTGGGCTCCAGCTGGTTTCAGCCAGTCCCTCTGCCGTCTCCTGTTTTGTCAGAGACCTCGGTTTGGGTCTGATGACTCCTTATCGAGCAGGGCTGGCCAGTCCCCTGTCTCGCTTCCGTGCCCCCACCTGCCACCCAAGTCATTAGCTCCATTGGCTGCTGTGCCCAGCAGGCGCGGCGTGTGAAGGTGTCACAGGTGTCTCCTGGGCAGTGGGACTGTCGGGGCAGACGCTAGAGGGCTGGGCCCCACGGGGGACGCTGTGGTCCCTGCTGCAGCTCCGGCTTCACCTTCATCATGACCATCTCTCAGGGGACAATACAGCAGGCTCAGGGCAGATCAGCGTTCCCGGAGGAGGGCCGCGGTCCTACCTCATGACTGCAGAACCACACCTGGGTGGCATGGGAGTGGACGGGGTCTTCTGTCTGCAGGATGATGAGGGGACACTGCCACTCGGGTCCCCTGAAGGGGCTTCCTGGAGGCCACATGCATCCCGTGGAGTCCAGGGTTTGCGGGCAGGAGGCCACCACGCCTTCGTTCTGAGCTTGCTGCCCTTGCACCCCACTTCCTAGCCCTCCGCGCCCTCCTTGCCTGAACAGTTCAGTGTGCAGGTCGCTGGGCCAAAGGGACAGGCCCAGGCTCTGGCCATGCTGGGACAGCTGGCATCCAGACACGGCTTCTCCTTGGCATGAGACATCTGAATGGGTCCCATTTCTCAGAAAAAATGCCATGGTCCTTGGGTGGCTGATGGAGCTCCCAAAGCATTTCCTGTCGCTGCCATCACAAACGGCCATGTTAAGTGGCTTAAAACCACACAGATTTGTCTCACAGTTCTGGAGGTCAGGCGTCCTGCAGTCGAGGTGTGGGCAGGGCTGTGCACCTTCTAGAAGCTCTGGGCAGACTCATTTTGTGCCTGTTCCAATTCTAAAGGCTGCCTGTGTGCCTTGGCTTGTGGCCCCTTCTCTGTCGTCAAAGCCGGCAGCGCGGCGTCTTCAAGTCTCTCTTCCCCGCGACTTCTGCTTCTCTGATTCTCACCTCCTGCCCGCCTTTTACAGGAACGCTGTGATCACATTAAACCCACCTGGGTAATCTAGGACAAGCTCCCATCGCAAGATTCGTTACCTCATCCCATCTGCTAAATCCTTTTTGCCATGTAAGGGATGTGGCCACAGGTTCCAGGGATTAGGAGGTGGCATCTCTGGGATGCTCAGGATGATGTCTCCCCAGGACCCATGGGCTGAGTTTCACCCTGAGAGTGGTGAGCTGTTATGGTGGAAGCCCCTGGAGGCCTCCAGGAAGTTCTGACCAAAGGACTCAGTCCCCCCAAGCTGTGCAGATGCCAGCTGCCACCAGGTTTGCAAAGACTGTCGGCTTTGGGGAGCTCCCGCAGCCTGTCCAATGGCCTCGCCCCAATTAAGAGTCCTTGGTCTAGACGGAGCTCACCTAAGTGCTGGGCCCTCTGCCTACCATCACTTTCTGTGTGTCCATCCCCAAGTCCCAAGCTTGTGTGAGTGTGTGCACGCGTGTGTGTGCATGTGCACGGCCAAGTCAGATGGGAACACGTGCGAGGGCACGTCAGCCGCAGACTAGAATCGCTGTGTCACAGGCCCCGGCTGCAGGGGGAGTTTGGCGTCGGTGGGTAAGACGGGAGGTGGGCCACACCCCAGTAGGCCCCACGTGGCTGCCTCTGACTCGGGACCAGGCTCGGCAGAGGAGCGCTGGGCACGCTGGAGTGGGCAGGGCCAGGGCTGGGAGAGAGGATGCGAGGATGAGCTCATCCCACCTTGACACCTTCCTCACCCTCCGGCAGCCTGCCCTGCAGTCTCCGTCTGTCTCAGGCTGCAAGGGCCCTTAGCGGTGTGACAAAGAGCGAAGAGGAGGCAGAAGGGGACCCTGAGACCTGTCACCCAGCAAAGTGCCGGGAGGCATTTGAGCAGGGACGCCAGGGCTTCCGTCGGGCTTGGGAGAGGAGAGAGTTCAGAGGGGACTCACGGGTGGGGTCATGATGCCGGCTGGAGGCAGGAGCTGGCCAAGATGAGTCCCTGCCCCGGGAGCGGCCAAGCCGATGGGGAGGGGGCTGCAGAGAGGAGTCCCCTGGGCTGGGTCAGGGCCCAGATGACTTGCAGCATCATGGGGGGCTAAGTCCAGGCTGGGCTTCCAGGCCCTGGCCTCAGAGCCCTCTGCAGAAGGGGAAGCCAAGACGGTGGGTCCACGGCCACCAGCTCCCGTACCAGCCGCCTGCAGTCTGCACCAGCACCCGCACGTGGCCTTCGGCTCTTCTGCCCTTGGAGCTGACCTTGGACCACGGCCTCTGAACATCTGACTGAGGCACCGAATCTCCCCTAAATCTCACCCTGAGCCCGGGCTGCGTGCGAGGAGGCACTGAGACGTCACACTGTGGCTGTCCCGCCCTGCTGGGTGGACTGGACACTGTCCCATCTGATAGGCCACATTCGTGTCTGGCAGACACGGCCCTTAGCACCCGGAATGCATGATCCACACGGCCTCGAGGAGCCCAGGAACACGGGCAGCATCGCAGGATGCCAGCAGAGGAGCTGAGGTCCAGACAGTCCCCCAGAGGGCGGCTGGTGGAGTCGGACTCGCATCTGGGCCCTGCCGCCCCCAGGCCTGCAAGCTTCGTTTGGATGCCATGTGCCTGGCAGTGGAGGTGATGTCCTCACCGCAGGAGGGGCGTGGGAGAGCACGGGGCCTTGGGAGCGGGCTTCTGCCCAGCGGTGGGGCACTTGGCTGGCGCTGGAATTGGGACATGTCTCTGGACCCACAGGTAACAGTGACTCACCATCTAAGCCCGGGCGTCAGGGAGGGTGGCTGCAGATACCCGGGACGGTGTGTTTCCTGCAGGGATGGCCATAATTTGGGTATTGCAAAGCAGAGGAAGAGTCAACTGCGCCCAGAGCCCTCTCTGCTGTCACCGAAGCTGTCGTCTCCTGGTCCCTGGGCTGGCAGCTGCCCTGACATTTCTTTTGCCCCGGCACGACTCAGCATGTCCAGCCTGAACTTTCTCCCCAGACAGCTGAGCGTGAGGCCACTTCAACGTCTCAATTGCCTGGAGGAGGAATGTGTCTCCCTGCTCCATGCAGCAGCGGTGCCTTCGGATATGAATAATGGATCAGCGCGGCCTTTCTCCCGCCTCTCTCTGCCTCCCGCCGCGGCATCCGGCCTGGACCGCCAGCGTCGTGTGGCAGCGCGTCTGGCCGTGGGTGCGCGTGGAGGAGGTGCTGAGGGGCCTCCCTCGGGAACACGTCTGTGGGTGGCCTTCCCGAGCGTGGACGCAGCCCTGTCCCCGCGCTGGCAGGGGCACGCGCTGGGGAGGCGACAGGGGCGGGAACGCGAGGTAGCTTAGATACGGTTTCCTTTTCTAAGTCAGTGTCTGCCGGGGGGCAGATGCTGGAGGGCACGGAAGCCAATTAAAGGCCATTGAAAAGTTGTGTTGGAAAAAAGGTCCCTAAAGACAGGGCCTGTTCCAGCTGTCACAGCTGCCAGGTATTCCGGAATCTGGGACGGAAAGGACACTTCCTGCAGACGCCCGTGTCCGTGGGCAGGGAGGGTGGACGCAGCCCCTCCCTGAGGCCGAGGCGCTCTGAGACGCTCGCACCAGAAGGTGGGCTCAGCTGGGGACGGGGCAGACTGAGTCGGGCATCTCCTTCCTCACTTTTGGGAAAAGGCACCAGGGAAGGCACGTCCGGGTAGGGGACTGAGTGGGAGCAGTGGCCTCTCTGGAGCGTCACTCTGTCGCCAGCCACACCCCTCCCTCCCCACAGGACCCCCGCTCAGCCCCCTCTGCTCTGGGACGTTCTGAGCTCAGGCCCCCAGCACCACCCTCGGTGACCTGAGCTGGCTTTCTGTCCCCACAGAGCTTCAGAGCTTGTCTGGGCGGTGGGCAAAGGCCCCAGGCGCAGGCAGAGGCTGCAGGGTTGGACGCTCCAGGGCCGTGCTGTGTGACATCAGGGACACTGGCCACATGTGACAATATAAATTTAAATTCACATGAATGCGATTAAGTTGAAAGTTAAATTCCCCGGCACAGCGGTCCCATCCCAGGCCTCAGTGCCATGCTCGGGACCATTCTCATCGGCGCAGGGAGCTCCTCAGACTGGCCGCCGCCCTGACCCTGCCTGCCCCCAGGATTTAGCCCCGGCCAGGACCCCACCAGGGCTGCCGTCTCTTCTCGGCCAAGCTGACAGTCAAGGCTCCTTGAGGACTCGAGGTGACACCGTCTACCTGTCCCCGAGTGTGCCCAGGGGGTCTGCCTGTCCCAGCTGGCCTGGGCAAGGACAGGAAGATGTCCCCTCGGGCATCCCCATTTCCTCTCGGTAGACATGGGGCAGGACAAGGAGCCAGGGTCTCACTTCCCGCTGTGACCCGTCCAGAGGTGGGAGGCTCCAGATGGCTGCCGGCCAGGGCCCAGGGGGAGGCACGGAGCTGGCCCACCGGGATGACGTGACATGTTCCACAAGAGCGACTGTCCTCCACCGTGTCCCTGCTGCACCTGGGCCTCAAACTGCCTTCACTGCCCGACCGGGCCAGCCGTTGCCTTCCTTCTGAGACTCCTCCCTCCCCAGGACCCCCGGCCCCTGCGGCCCTCTCAGACCCTCCGGTTCAGCTACATGAGAGGGTTGGGAGGTTGCTGGTTCGGTGGGTTGTTCCCTTGGGTTGGGGTTGGGGGGCGGTTCCGGCCCCGGGCTGTCTGGGGTGGTTGTTCGGGGCCTTCACGGGGAAGGTTGACCGGGGTTGCGGCCTTCGGTCCGGGGCTTTGTTGGGGCGGCCGGGCCGTTTTGGGGGGGAGCTAAGCACACAGAGCCTGGGAAGAGAGGGGTGTTGAGATGCCTGATAGTTCTGGAGACCAGCACGTCACCTCTGAGCACCTGGGGCCTCGCAGAAGCTGTGGGTTTGCAACGTGGCCTCACCGGAAATGGCCTGTTCTGTGCCGAGCCCCCCTGGACTTGCTCCCACCTGCGGAACTGCCGCGGCCTTTCCCGTTGGCACCCAGTGGCCTTGGATGGGCCCTGGCGGCACCTTTGGGGGGTGCCAGGAATGACGACGGGAGCTGGGCCCACAGCTCGGGGCTGACACTGCTCGGGGGTGTCGGAAAGGGCGGCCGTGCCCTCCGTGGCCCTGGGCTCACAGCCCGTCACTTTCTGGCCTGTTGCCTCACCTTTGCAATGGGGCAGTGACAGTGACCCTCCTGGCTGCCGTGGGATCTAGACAAATAAACTAAAGCAGCCCAGCGCCTGGAGGGGACGTGGCAGAACGAGGGCTTCATGCTCTTGTGCCCACCTTGTGTTCTGGCTCTGCCGCTGCGCACAGCCCGGACGTTGGGGGGTCACCAGATCTCTCTGGGCCCAGGAAAGACCTTCTACTCCGTGGGCTGGTGCTGACGCCGCGGGGAGTGACGTCCGTGGGTGCTGAGCACCGTGCAGGAAGGAGTTTAGCGCTGGGGCGGGGGGCGGAGGCAGCCTCCGTGCTGTGATGTTCCTTCCCCCGTTCCTTTCTTAACGTGACATCCTTCAGTTGTTTTAAAGTCATTTGTAGCAGTGCATAGTGGAGGCGCAATCTCCATGTTGTGAAATGCACGATTTCAGGTGAGCAGTTGAGTTTCGACAGTGGCACCCTGCCCAGGTCGAGCGAGAGCGATCTCGTCACAGCAGAGGGACGCTGTGTCCTCGGACCATGTCCCGCCTTCCCTCCCTGTCCCTGCGCTGCCATTGCGCCGACTTTAGACGGGTCTCACTTAGGCCGCATTCTGCTTGCTCTGGGGCTTCATGTGAGGGCAGCCACACGGTGTGTCCTGGCTCCCTCCTTTCCTCGACGTGTTCCGAGACTCACCCAAGTTCTCCCTGCATCAGACACTTGTTCCTTCCTTTTCTCCCTCCTTCCCCGTCCCCGCCTCCCTGTCCCTGCCAGGATCTCACTGAGTGGATGTGCTGCAGTCCTCTGCCCTCTGTCAGTGGGCATTTGCACTGTTTTAGTGTTTCGCTACCACAAATGAGATTGCTGTGCACACACGCTCTAGTCCGAGTACTTGCTGGGCGTTCGCACCCATCGTCTTTGACACAGACCCGGAGAACGCCTGGGTCTTAGGGCGAGTGTGTGTTAAGCCAGCAGCACCCACACTTTTTGGCACCTGGGGCCAGTTTCATGGGAGACAGTTTTCCACGGATGGGGGTTGGGGGCGGGCAGAGCTCAGGCAGTGATGCGAGCGATGGGGAGCGGCTGTAAATACAGACGAAGCTTCGCTCGCTCACCCGCCACTCGCCTCCTGCTGCCGGGCCTGGTTCTGAAGTTTCATGGGGGACAATTTCTCCGTGGACGGGGGGAGGGGAAGGAGGCAGAGCTCAGGCAGTGATGTGCAGCCGGGTTCCTAACAGGCCACGGACCAGTACCGGGCTGTGGCCCAGGGGTTGGGGACTGCAGCGATAGGCCATACAAGAAACCGTCAAAGAGTTTTCCAAAGTGGTGCGACCCCTACACACCCCAGTAGCGGGTAAGGGTTCGGGTCCACACCCCCACAGCTCTGTGGTTATCGGGCGTCATGTTTTCACCAGCCTGGCGGGTTCTTCTTCCTGCTTTGAGTTTGCGTCGCTCAAGGGTCAGAGGTGTTGACGCTTTCCCTGGGGCTCCTGTGGATCTGGATGCTTCCTGTGGTGCTTGGGTCTCTGCTGTGTAGATTGTGGAGTGCTTCACGTGCCCAGGCGTGAGCTCTTTGTCTCACGTGCGTATTATTAATGCAAATATTTCCCCCCTCTGTGGCTCACATTTTTATTTTCTTAGTGGCATCCTTTGAAGAAGAAAGGCCTACACTTAGAAGAAGTCAGCTTCGTGTTTTTCTTTAATGGGTAGTGCGTTTTGTGTCCTGAGGGATCTCTGTGCACCCCGATGCCACAAAGATCCTCTTCTATGTTTTCTACTAGAGATTTACAGTTTTAACTTTCACATGGAAGTTTATGATCCATCGCCAATTAATTTTTCTGTATGGTATTAATTTAAAGTAGGAGTGAATGATTATTTTTATCTGTGTAGATATCCAGGTGCCATTTATTGAAAAAAACTTTTCCTTTGCCCATTGAATTGTCTTGGTGTCTTTTAAAAAATCGGTTAACGCACACATACATATACCTACACACGTATGCACACGTATACATGCATCTGTGCACACACATGATTTTGGAATCACTGATTTGCCCTATTGATCTATCCGTTTTATTCCTTTCCAAAACCCCACTGTCTTAGCTACTGTAACTTTACAGCAGATATTGAAATAAAGTAGAATAAATCCTCCAACTTTATTCCTTCTTTCAATAATATCTTGACTGTTTGTTCTTGGTCTTCTAAGTTTTCATATAACATTTTAAATCAACGTGTCAATTTCTATCAAAAATCTACAGGCCTTTTGATCGAAATCACGTGGTGTCCATGGATCAGCCTGGGGAGACCGGGTTGCTTCGCGGTAGAGCTCTTCCCACTGCGCTTCTCCGCCTGTGTTTAGTTTCTCTCAGCTGTGTTCCGTGGCTTTAAAAGTGCAAGTCCTACTCACCTTTTATTAAATTTAATGTTAGTGTAAATGCCATTTTTATTTCATTTCTAATAATTTGTTGTAAGTTTACAGCAATATTTATTGTGTGTGTGTGTGTGTGTGTGTGTGTGTGTGTGTGTGTGTGTGTGTTAGTCTTGTATCCTGCAACTTTGATGAACTCATGTGCATGACTTTGGATTCGACATGTACAGGCATATTGTCTGGCCATGAAGACAGTGTAACCTTTTCATCGCCAAGCCTCATGCCTTCGATTTCATTGTTCGGCAAAGAGTTGCTCCTCTTCCCCTGCGCTGTGAGCAGAGGGCACCCCCTGCCCAGTTAGCTCTGGGCTTAGCCACGGGCTTGCTTTTGCTAAAGGAACTGGCAGACCCGAGGCAAGCGGAGGCCTTGAATGTGCTTGTGCGTTTGGCCTTGATCTGGGATCCTCAGGAGAAGAGCTTCCCCTGAAGGCCTCGCCTGGGAATGACCCCATGAGACTGAACTCGCACCCACTGTGTGCTGAGTCTGCCTGAATGAAGCAGAGAGCAGAGTCACCCACCTGGTTCTGGCCTGAGTCAGCTGAGCCAGTCAACCTATGAAAATGTAGATCTTAGAATATACGCCGACTGCCGCCAGGCTCCGGGTTCTGGGATGGTTTGTTACGCAGCGTTTCTGCGGACATTGCTGACCAACATAGTCACATGGTCACGCTAGGATTAAGGCTCCACATGGTGTCCCCATGGATATGTCCTGGTGGAACAAGGGAGCTGTGCGATTCTGCAGCTCGGGCAGGCCAGGCTGGACGTGCGGACGTGGGAGATGTCTGCATGGGGGTGCATAGAGAGAGAGAGAGAGCACTGGATTCCGAGCCTGCAGCATGGGGAGGATGGGGATTTAGAAGGGGAAGCAGGTGAGTTATGTGACAAAGAGCAGGCATGTAAGGCTTTGCAGTCTGGAAAAAATTATTTGATAGGAGAAGAGTGATTGTATGGAAATAAAAGAAGACCACGCACTGAGAACAAACAGAGGCTCTTAATTCAGAGCTTGTTACAGCAAGGGTGTCAGCCACCGTCACCTGCGTTTGGCAGGGACTCAAAGGCACGGGAGAGCTTTGTAGTGGAAAGCAGGGAAGGCTTCGGGTGCACCCCGATGGGGGGCTGCTGTCTCGGGGAGAGGAAAATGGGCTCCCTAGGAGTGGGGTGACGTCTTCTGTGATGGTTTTGGGCAGAATGATTGCTTTTCTCCGTTTGGCTCTGAGTTGGCAAAAAGCAGGGAAACTACAGTCATTGGCCAAGTCCTGCCGGCTCGGGGTTGATGGCTGCGGAGGTGAAGGGTCAGAGTTCTGCGGCCGTCTGTGCTCTGGCTGTTGCCGGTCTGGCCCCCAACTGTGTCAAACGCTGGCTAGAAGCCGAGCCGAGTGAGAAAAGAGCATTGGCAATGTGTGGTCATTGGTAAGCCACTCGAGAGTGTGCAGGTGGACAGGAGCCCGGCTGGCGAGGGAGGAAGGGGGCTCTGGACGTGGAGATGGGGACCTCAGAAAACGGAGGGGTGGCCGCAAACAGGTAGAGAGGGCTGTGGCCAGAGGGAACACCCAGGGCGCTGTGATTTCGTAAGCATGATTTTAGCACAGGCTGTCACAACATGTTTGCAGCAGACGGGAATAAACCCCTAGGGAGGAAGAAACCGATGAGACAATAGAAGGAAACAGGACAAGAGATAAGGGACCCAGCATGTTGGGGGACCCTACAGGGTTGAAGAGTGTACCTCCAAAGTTCATGGCCACCCAGAACCTCACAATGTGATCTTACTTGGAAATAGTAAGATTTTATTAGTTAAGGATCTCAAGATGAAGTCTTCCTGGATTTTAGGGTGGACCCCAAATCCAGAGGCTGATGTCATCGTAAGGAGAAAGGACACAGAGAAGAAGGTGATGCAGAGACAGAGGCAGAGACTGGGGTGACGCATCCACATGCCGAGGGATACCGTGGATTGTGGGCAGCAGGGGAGAGGCCCAGAGACCCTCCCTCCTCCCGAAGGGGCCAGCCCCCCATGCCTTGGTCTGGAACATCCAGCCTCCAGCGCGGTGAGACAGAACATTCCAGTTGTCTCAAGCCACCCGGTTTGTGGTCATTTGTTGCAGCTGCCCTGTTCCGGCTCCCTCCCCGGATCTATCTGTGGCTCAGGTGGGAGTGACAGAGCGAGGTCGAGCTCCCACCGGTGCCCATGGGTCCCCCTTGTCTGTTGGGGAGGAGAGAACCTGTGGGCCCCCGCCCAGGCTCTCTCTCTTTCGGGAACCTTTTTGGTGCTTGGCCACAGTAAAATAGGAGAACCCAGTTTTCTCCTGTTACACGCAACACAGATCCCTTCTGTGACTAAAGCTCACGGGGCTTCCCCCACATGGGCAATTTTACGGTGGACACCAGTCGGCTGTCCTACGGTTGAACTCAGCTCTGACTCCAGTGGGAGCCAGCACAGACCCTGCAGGTCAAGGACACGGTCCCACGAGACTGCCCCCCACTCCAGACACCAATTGCAAGTCCTGGGTTGTCACCTGGGCTTCTGACTGACCAGTTATAAGTCGGGGTTCCCATAACCCCCTCCTCGAAGTTGGCGATTTGCTGTGACGGCTCACAGAGCTCAGGGAAACACTCACATGCACCAGTTCATTCTTTAGTAAGGATGTGAGAGAAAACACAGATGAACAGCCGCTCTCTAAGGGGCTCATGGGGCGAGGTCCGGAGGGACCCAGCACAGGAGCTCCTGTCCCCATGGAGTCAGAGTTTGCCACCTCCTGGCACGTGGATGAGTTCACCAGTCCGGAAGCCCCCTGAATCCTGTAGTTCAGGGATTTTTCTGGGGGTTTCGTCATGTGGGCTTGATGGTTATTAACTGTCTCCAGCCCCTCTCTCCTCTCCAGGCTTCTAATCACGGCTTGGTCCACCTGGTGACCAGCTCCCACCCTGGAGCCCAGGAAGAGTTGCCTCATCAGAACAAAAACCACTCCTGTCCCCCAGGAAATCCCCAGGGATTTAGGGGCTCTGTGTCAAAACTGGAGTCAAAGACCGACTATTAGAACAGGAGATGCTCCTGGCACCCCCATCACTTGGGAAACTATGAGGGTTTGAGGAGCTCTGTGCTGGGAACTGGGGGCATTCAGAGGGGTTCTGAGGGTCAGCAAGTCCACCTGGCCCGGCCAGGCGTCACCCCCCTCTCAGCTCCACCTGCCCCGCCCCATTCACCTGGCTCAGGTGTGCCCAGGCACAAGGAGGGTCTGGTACAGGAGAGGGGAGCCCGGCGACTGCCCCAGACCACCCTGCTGGGGGTCTTCCCTGTCCTCCCCCAGGCTGGCCTGGGGCTTGGGGTGGGATGAGGGGTGGACTCAGGATGGGCCCTGCAGGCCCGGCTCCCCTCCCTTCCATCTTTTGTCCTCCGGTTTAGCGCTTGCGGGCAGCACACGTGGTGGAGATTCTCAAGGCACTTCCTTTGCGTGGCATCAGTACATCCCTCAGGGCGGAAACTGTGGCCAGGGTCTGTTAGCTCCTCAATGACCCGCCCTTCCTGCACCCCCTGCTGAGTATGCCCTGGGTACCCACAAACGCCTGCAAATGCCCCGAGTGCCCACAAATGCCGCCAAATGCCAATTCGCCTGACTTTTCATGGAATACCGTTTGTCAACCTCCTGGAAATTTAAAGAGCTTCTCGTCCTGGCAAATCAACTGCCTGAAACTCGGTTAAAAGCAATTCTGCGTGTCAGGGCTGGTCCAGTGATCAACACCCCTGCAAGACTCGCCCCTCATGAAGCCCGCAGCGCAGACGCTCCCCACCTCCTCCTTCCCCGTCGTTGCTCTCCGTCTGCCGAGGATAAAGGATGGTGCTGTTAATTTCCCAGGGGGTTTCTGCAACCTCCAGAGCTTCGGTTTGCAGGTCCCAGCCCCACACAGAACAATCATGTTTGGGACATTTCCACCCCCCCCACCCCTGTCACCAAGTCAGAAGAGGATCTTCCAAGCCAGTGCGGTGGTCTCAGCCACTCAGGAGGCTGAGTGGGGAGGATTGCTTGAGCCCAAGGGTTTGAGTCCAGCCTGGGCAACATAGCAAGACCCCCAAAAAGAGGATCTTCCAGACATAACTGTGCAGAAAGAATCAGGTTTTGGCTGCTGGAGAGTTAAGGGGCTGAGACTTGCCTCCTCCCTGCTTGCCGCCTGTGACTGAGTCTCCTGCTTAGCTCGTTTTCAGCCACTCAGGAGTGGGGGACAAAGCCCTGAATTCACTCGGTGACAAACACTTAAGTGTCTCAGGTGAACAACCATCTCGATGGGCCCAGAATTAAGGGGTTTCCTGGGACATGAAACTTTGAGTGCTAAACCCAGGAAATCTGGGGCAAGCCTGGAGAGCTGCCCACCATAGGGTCTGCAGTGGGCAGGGCACAGGGCAGGCGAGGTCCTCCCCCAGTGGAGTCCGCAGTCTACAGAGAAAGAGGTGAGAAGACAAGTAGCTCTGATTCCAAAGGGAGGTTCATTTGTAACGGGCCAGCAACAGGGACCTGCCCAGGCGGGGCTCAGAGAAGGTTTCCCCCAGGTCCCCAGAATCAGAGGTCCCTCCAGTACACACGTGTGCGTATGCCTGTGTGTGTGCACGTGTGCATGTGAGTGTGTACACAGCTCTTCCCTTCCTCTCCCACTGCGGGGTCAGCTGGCCTGGAGCGTGAGCCCCAGGCTTCCCCGCTGTGCTGGGAGCAGTTGCAGGGGGTGCAGTCACTTGTGGGGCTGGAGCTTTGTTGAGGGCATTTGTCTAATTCGGGAACCAACTGAGGCCACACGGCGAGCTCACGGGCCAGCTCTTATCGTGACACTGCCTGGTTCCCGTCTCTCTGAACTGACCTCACTGAAACCCTGGGTCAGGGAAAAGGGGCTTGTTTATTGGTCCTTTAAAGCTCCAAACAAAAATCCAACATGAGAGTTATCTGTGCAGACCACACAGAGGCAGCTCTCGTTTCAGATCCAGAACCTTCGTCTGAGCCTAGAGATGCCCCTAAGCTGGGGCTGCTGGGAAGGGTCTGGCTGGTGGGGCTGGGGCTGGCAGGGGAGGGGCGTGTGGGATTGGGGGGCTGATGGGGCTGGGGGCTGGCTGAGGAGGGGTGCAGGATTGGCGGGGGTGGGGCTGATAGGGGGTGGGGGGCTCATGAATGTACCTTCGCCCTCGTTACCTGTCTCCCTGGGGTCTCCCGGAGGTCTGTTGGACACCTTTATCTCCCCTGGGCCAACTGTTTCCGACACACAGGAGGCCCATGATATACTTTTAAATTCTTCTAATATTTTTTGTTCTTTTTTTGAGACTGTACAGAAGTCTCCCCTCCCCCCGTCCTGCATCCCTGAGCAGGGCAGGGGCGGCTTCCATCCCCCGGGGGCTCTGGGCCCAGTGTCCTCTTCCTGTCAGACCCCAAGGCCCCTCCCTCGAAGCCCCCTCCTCTGGGACAGTGCTCTCCACCTGAATCCGCGGCCAGCGCCAGGACGCCTTCCTGCCTTTGCAGGGCGCCAGGACGCCTTCCTGCCTTTGCAGGGCGCTGGGGTTGCACCTGGTGAGGCTCGTGACATAGATGAAGGATGCAGGGTCATCGCTTAGCAAATGACCGAGAAAGGAGCTCGCCCTTTGCCTCACCCGCCTCCCTCATCCCCGTGATCGCCCCTTCCAGATGGGGGTTCAGAGTTGGAAAAGACAGAGGCGCCGTCCCCTTCGGTGATGTGGGGAAACAAGATGTGCAAGTGTCCCAGCCGGTGAGGTGCTGCAAGACCCCCGCCCGCCCCCCGCTTCTCCCGCACCCTCCCGGAGGGACTCGGCGTCACGGGGGCCCCGGGCGGGGAGCAGGTTCTCCCACTGTCTGTAGCCGTAGCATGCTCAGTGCTTATCGTCCACACACCCCCAGCTCCCTGGGCGTCTTTGGAGTTCATTCATTCGTTCAACACATCTTTGTTGAACAGGACCAATGTCCCTGGCGCTGCTCTGGGCGCGGGGGATAAACGGATGAGCAAAACAGACCAACTGGCCGCCCAGGCCTTTGAGCCGGGTGAGGGGAGCCACGACAAACATGTGGACCGGGGTCGCATCCCGGGAGTTGGGAGCCTGCGGGAACCGACTGAGCCGGGAGGGTGTCAGAAAGCGCCCCCGGGAGAGCTGTGTGTGGAAGGGTGACGCTGGCAGCCCATGAGTGGCCCAAGGTGAAGGATTCTGTGAGTCGCGGCTGCGGCTGTCGCTCCGTGCTCACCTTGGCGTGAATATTAGCTACCTGAGGAAGGAGAATGAGCTCTGCGCATCTCTTCATTTCGCCTCTATTTTTAGCCAGGCAGAGTTGTTACCGACTTAATGGGGGAATAAATGCCGCCCTTCGCCGTCCGAGGTATTAGTTCTGTTAATAATTTTCCAAGCAGAGAATAAACACGGGACGTGTAAAAATAGTTACACCCTAATTTGGCCCTATTTCAAATTATCTAATTAGAGAAAGGCCCTAGTTCCTTATTTTTAAAAGTGTTTGCTCAGCTCAGGGTGTTTCTGGTTAGACGGGGAAAGCGCGGGGCGGAGGAGGGCGGGTGCCACAGGGCCGGTGGCCGAGAATGGCTGGCGCTGTCCCCGGGGCTGGTCCGAGGATGCATGAGGACCAACCGGGGGTCCATCGGTTCTCAGGGGGACAGGCGGTTACCTGGAACAATAATGTAGTGCCACTCTGTTTCACTGAAGGGGAACATTTATGATACGAGCGCCTTCGTCCACTCTTTCTTCATTATTCTACGTCACACGAACCATTTTCCCTCCGACATGGCCCTTCCTGGAAGAAGGGACAGTGTTCGATGTCTGGTCACCTTCGCTTCCCACAGGCGACAGTCCTCCCCCCATGCTGCTGCCAGACTCCCACCTCCAAACGCCCGTCTCACGCCCCGTCCCCCCTGCCGGTCCCCCAGGTCAGCGAGCTCGAGTCCGAGCCTCACGCGGCTTCTGAACCAGGCTCAGCGCCGCGACCGTGGCGGGCAGCCCCCCGAGAAAGGTGCGAGCCGTGTGAGGAGGTGTGGCCTGGGGACCAGTCCCCGGAGCAATTCTCTCTCCTCCTTGGGGGCCGCGCATCTCTGCGAAGGAGGGACGGTCCCCGGAGAAGGCGCCGCGGCCACCGGTCTGCGACCGCACCGCGGCTGGGTTCTCGCGGCGGCTTCCTCCGGCCGTCGCCAGTCGGCTTTGCGGGACTCACCGTTTCCCTCCTCACGGATATTGGTGGACGCCTGCTGGGTGACGCGCTGTCCAGGAGAGGTCGGAGGTGAGCCCTGCCTTTACGGGGTGCACGGCCTCGGGGGCGGGGAACAGAAAGGAGAGGAACAAGCAAAGGACGTGGTAACTGGACAGGAGGCAGAAGCAGGCGGGGTGCGGGAGCGTGGCCAGAGGAGCCGCATCGGCCTGCACTGGGATGGATGGAGGAGGTGGCCAGGGAGGCTCTGGGTCCTGCCCGAGGTCAGGGATGTCACGTGACGCTGAGCGGGACACACGGCATTTCTGTCGCTGTGGAGGCTCAGTTCCGACCAGAGCTGGACCCACATCCCTCCCCCGTTTGCTGTGGGACCCCGGGTAAATCCCGATGTCCTCACGGCCTTAGTTGTCTCATCTGTAAGATGGGTTTAATGATACTCGTTTGCTGAGTTCTCTTGCAGGAATCAAATGGCAAAGCTTCATGAAAGGATTACATATCATCTAGGGTCAGGGCGCTAACGCAGGCCCTGAGACGAGGATTTGGTTCTTCCAGGAAAAACCAGTGGCGGGGGAGGTGGCAAGAGCACGACAGACCACGAAGGAGAGGACCCAAGGTGCGATTTTAGGCAAAGTCCAGCATAGCCCAACCCTGCAGGGCGTCCTGGAGTGGCAGCTGAGTTTGTCCTGACTGGGCTTGAGAGCCGTGCGGATACGTTCCTGCCCCGTCAGCCCTTGACTGGGCCCTGTGGGGTGGTGGCGGGAGCCGAGGAGGAAGAGATTCACTTGTAGACATCTGTCCCTCTGGGCTGGTAGAAGCAGTCCCCGCACCTGCAGCGAAAGGCCCGGAATGAACACTACGTGCTGCCTGGGCGTCTGAAACCGGAGGGCCTTGCACGGGGTCTAACAGCGAGCTCTCGCTCCTGCTCCGCTCCCGTGGATGAGGCCCCGGCCAAACACCGTCCCTGCCGCAGGGACCAGGCACAGGGCCTGTTCCTCCCCAAGGAGAGGGTGTCAGCGTCCCGCCAGACCGCAGAATGATTCAAGCAGGCAAGTCACTGGCTCCTGCGGGAACCAGGGCTGGCCTCACCCTCTTGTTGCTGCAAAGCCAGCGTCCCACAGCCGCGCCAGGTCGCCTTTGTGCCCAAGCACCATCCCCTGTGGCCCTTGAGGCAGGGTCTGTGTGTCCATGTGACTCATAAGCTGCTGTCCCTCCCGCCTGCCCAGTGCTGGGTGTGCTGTGCTCAGCCAGCCCCCTCACCCCAGGCAGGGTCCTCCCCTCACCGCCAGGGCCAGGAGGAGGCGGTGGAAACAGCCCCAGGTGGGTCCTCGGACGAGCCTCAGGTGTGGGCCGTGGGAACAAAGCTCCCGGATGCTGGGACGTGCACACGGGAACGAAGCAGGGGTCCGAGCTGATCTCGGCAGAGTGAGAGAAGTGATTTCTCCACCCAGGCGGACTCCACAGAGGCGGACACTGCCAGGCCGTGGGGCTCCCGTCTTGCCTCCGCCCAAGGTCTGAGCTCCTGGGCTGTGAGCCTGCCCCCTCCGCCCAGCCCCCAGCCCTCGCCAAGAGACACCCATCTAGGTGCTTTGTGCCGGGACCAGGGCTTTGCTCTGGGGTGCAGTGTCCTGTTTATCCAGCGTGGCTGGCCGTGCCCTCGGAGGGCAGCAGGCCTCTCAGGGACAGCTCCTTACACCTTCCTTGGGACCAGAGACGCAGCGACTGCAGATCTGGAGACTGACTAAGAGGAACGTGGGTTGGCAGCATGAGGCTGGGTTTGGCAACCACACGCCAGCCCAGAGGGAGGCTCTGTCATAGCTATGGTGACCATCAGGGGCTAAAACGTGTCCAGGTTAGCTAAGCGCCAGGCACTGCGTGCAGGTTCACCTGCACCCTCTCGTGCCATGCTCACATCCAGAGGTGGCAGAGGCCAGCGTGAGCCCCGAGGCAGGGACACGCTGATCATCCCACCTGCTCAGGGGAGCCCAGGCTATTTGACCCCAGAGTCCATGGTGTCGCCGCCATGCTGCCCCCCTGCCTGCAAGGATGCCCTCCCTTTGTGCAGACGCACCCGTCAGTGCTGTCTCAGGTGCGGGGACCCGGCCTTCTGGTCTGGCCGGTGCAGCAGACAGTTAAGGAGCATGGCTGCGTCTCAGAGACTCAGCCGGCACTGGGCACCCTCAGAGGGAGCCTGCTCGGGACGGACCATGGCTGCACAACGAGACGGGTGACAAGGCAGAGGTGCGCCCGGACACCGCGGGGTCACCGAGGCGAGGGTGGTACACACGCAACCCTGCCCGGCTTCCTGAGGGCAGGATGCCCATGCTGGGGTGGGAGAAAAGCGAGGGATTTCCAGGGAGGGAATCTGGGGAGGACCGAGAGCACAGGCGAGGGTATCAGCCCGGGGCAGGCAGGAGGGCACCCGGCCGGGTCTCGTCAGAGCAGGGTGGGGACCGCCGCAGAAGCCGGTGCAGGTATAGACAGCTCGGTGCAGAAACTGGGCTGCGGCGGGTGGGGAGGAGCCATGGGTCTGTTGTCAGGGAGATCAGCAGTTCGGGCGCGGATGACAACGGGGTCTGCCGGAGTCTGCGTCCAGTCTCTGGGAAGGGCCTAGAAGGGGGTCCTTTCTTCCGCTTGCGTTTCCACGTGCCTCCTGCACCTGTCCTGCCTGTGTCACCTGTGCCAAGGGCCGGTGTCTGTGCCTGAGCACATCCTGCTTTGACTGCAGCTGCCACTCACTCCCTGCTGGGGGACGAGGCTGCCGTCACCGTTTGGGTTGGAGGGATCTGCAGTCAGGAGGAAGCGGTCAGGGCAGGGGCAGGGAATATCAGCCAGGAGCCTGGGTGAAAGCGTCCCTGACAAGACGTTGGAAATGGGTGGTAAGGAAGAGGGAAGAATCAATAGAACCACATCTCTGGGTCTGGGACTGGAGACACAGCACACGAGCAGGTGCGGACACCAGGAGCGGGGTCTGGCTGGGGCTCCAGAGGGAGGTGTCCTTCCCGTGGCATAGAATACTCGGGAGAGCCAGGCCCCCCAGAACCCCCAGCAGTGAGAAGGCCTCAGAGGGCGGGTCGGGGCCCTGATTCCTTGGGGGATGACCCGGAAGCTCTTCCCATTTCCAATCTCCTTGAAAGCCCTTTTTCAGAGGACTGAGCCCCACTTTCAGCCTTTCTAAAGGATGGCTTGGACCACGGCTGGATCATCTGCAGTCTGGAAGACCCTGGAGCCCTTCCGGCCACCTCTCCCCGTGCAGGTCCCCTCTCCCGGGACTGCAGGGGATTCTGCTTGGCAGGGGCGGGGGTGACTCGGGACCTGAGTGTATTCTGCTCCACGGCACACACATTTGATCTTCCCTTAGAGCGCGTGCATTTCACTAATGGGGAGATTTCAAATGAAGACCTTATTATTCCAAGTAAAAATAGTAACTATGTTAGGGTGGTGGGATTAGCGGGGGCTTGTAATGTCTTTTAAATTCCTTTAATAGCACTGCTGCATTGCTTTGTCAGTTATGAGTTTTGAAATGCATAACAGTAGAAGATGGCATTACGGCCTTGCAGGTCCTCCGCCACACAGAACCCCACGGCAGGCAAGGCAGCTGCGTGTATGGGAAGCTTCGGTGAAGGCAGCACTGGCCCCCATGGGGCTCCCCGCTGCCTTGTCTGGGTCTCCGCCAAACTCCCCTCCAGGAATGGGGACGAAGTGGGGCTGCCTGTCCCTGGCAGTCTAATTGTTGGTCTTAGCAGGAAGCTGAGACGGTGTCACACGCAGACGGGCACCTTCGTTACTCTGCAAGTGGCTTTTGCCTTGTGGGAGCAGGCAAGATGTGGCAGATGTGGGTGCAGGAGGGGCCGCAATGAAACAGCGGTGGCTTCGCAGGCTCAGCTCACGTTCTGAGGGGCCGAGGCCCAGGAAGGGGAACGAGGCCGAGGAAGGGGAGGGGGCGAGAGCCAGGTGGAAAGAGAAGAAAAGAACAAGGGGACACAGCCAGGTTGTGACAGTCTGCAAGGGGCAGGGTGGGGAAGAAATGAAAGAACGAGACCTTGTTCCAGATCCTGTAGGCTGGGTGGGTGTGGGCCGGGTGTGCATGGGCCAGGTGGGTGCAGGCCGGGTGGGTGCGGGCCAGGTGGGCGCGGGCAGCCAGGGCCGGGTGGAGTGAGAGTTAATCCTACGAGTCAGCCTGGCTGGGCCACTGGGCACCAGGTGTTTGGTCAAACCGAGTCATCCCGCTGTGTCTGCGAGGACGTTTCTGGATGCGATTGACATTTCCATGGGCAGGTGGCCCTTCCCAAGGTGGGTGGGCTTCCTCTAATCCCTTGAGCTCCCGCCCCCACCCCGAACTGGGTCTCAGCTCTTTCCTGCCTTGGCACTGGGCTGGAGCATCAGCTGTCCCTGGTGTCCAGCCCGCTGCCTTCGGCAGGACCCAAACCGACACCTCGAGGCCCTCCGGTCCCCAGCTCGCCGACTCACCTGCAGCAGGGGACCCGTCTGCCTCTGTCATCGTGCGAGCCGTGCCTCGTAATAACCTTTATTCATGTGCACACATGTGTCCTCCTGGCTCTCCTGCCCTGTAGAGCCCTCCCTGATTCAGGGGAGTGGGAGCTGCGGGTGACCCAAAGGAGCATCTTTGTCCTCATGGGTGCAAGGGACAGGCTGCTGGACAGAAACAGGAAGGCTTGTTCTCCTTAGGGAAAAGAATATGCATGTTTAATATTTATGAAATAGGAAAACAAAAGACGAGTCAGAGCATCAAGCCCACAGACGAGAACATTAAAGTACACACAATATTCATCCACTTGGCCTGGTGGCAGCCGCCGTGCGTGTGGCAGGAAGCTGTTTCTGGGCTCGGCTAGACCCTGTTCCCTCCCGTCCCCGAGCTCGAGCAATTTCGCAAATGGGAGCTCATTGCAGAGTTCATTTTTCACATTCCATTAATGTTTCATTCCTAATACGCTTTCTAGTATAAATTTAAAAACAAAATAGGAAATGGGTCTCGATCATTATTCTCTATTAAGAGGAAAATGAAAGTGCTTCTCGGCGCGTACGCAGGGCCTGCAGAGGAGCACGGCTCTGGGGACAGAGTCCTCCGCCCCACTCGGCCTCCTCCACCACGGCGTCCCCCCAACCTGGGCCCTGCAGGTCCCCCTCTAGCACCTGCTCCCGAAGCACCATTGGGATGTCAGCACTGGGACCCCTCCCAGGAGCATCCTGACACCCAGCATAATGCACGTCCCTGCGTAACACACACGTATGACAGATGCGGCACATACATGAAGGGTCGGAGATGAAGCCGACAGCACGTCCCCAGGAGCATGCTGGGAAGGTGCCGCCAGCAGTCGCGGAGCTGCCTGTGGAGCGGGGATAGGGAGGGCGCAGGTGGGAGGCTGTGCCTGATGAGAAGCTGAGTACACAAAGGACCATGGCCAGGCCATATGGAGAGTAGGGCTCTGACCTACGACCTGCAGGCGCCTGTCCCGAAACCACTCCCGTCTGCAGGAGTCAGCCCAGGAGGCCACCCTGCCGCCAGCCAACGATTATCTCTAGTAACCGTCCAGGAGGCCCAACGACCATCCCATAACCATCCGCCCAAATGGCCAGGACTTGATCCGTCACTGACAGCTTCCCTAATTTCTGTGCCCACTTCCAACTCACATTCCAGCTCCAACTATGCCCCCCACCCAGTCCCTCGGGACACCTGCCTTGGTCAGCCACCTCTAGCCCCGCCAGGCTGACGCCTCCATTGGGACTCAGCCGGAGCCTTCCCTTGTGCTCTGAAGCTCACCACTCCCCTGCCTGCCTCTGAGTCCTACCCTGTGGCACAGGATTGTGTATGGAGCACGTGCAGACCTGCACTGCCACGCCGTAGCCACAAGCCATGTGCTCACAGTAACATGTTTAAAATTCGCTTGAACATTCCATCCCTCCCTCCCACTGGCCACATTTCCAGCACTTGGGGGCCATACAGGTGGCTCAGGGTCACACAGTTCTGCTGGGCAGCGCTGGGTGGAGGGAGGGTGGCAGGGGGTCAGGACCGGTGCCGGAGGAGCACCCCTCTTCCCTAGTGGACTGAATGGCTGTGTCCCCTCTAAAGTCACATGTGGGAGCCCTGACCTCAGGGTGGCTGCATTTGGAGATGAGGACACCAAGGAAGTAATCAGGGTTAAAAAAGGGCATAAGGGTGGGGTTCTGATCCTGCAGGATTAGTGTCCTCATAGGTAGAGATACCGGACTGTGCTCCTGTCCTTCCTCTCTGCTCAGGCACCAAGGAAAGGCCACGTGAGGACACAGTGAGAAGGTGGCATCTGCCAGCCGAGAGGAGGGCCCTCACCAGAAATGCAATGGGCCAGAACCTTGACCTTGAACTTCCAGTCTCCAGACCTGTGAGGACACAAATGCCTGTTGGAGTGACCCAGGCAGGAGGGAAGGAAGGAGAATGTAGGGTCCTGGAAGCCGGGAGAAGAGGGGGTTTTAGGAATGTGGTAGGGAAACATGCTGAGTGGTGCTGAGGTTAGAAGTCAGGCAGGGACTATAAAGTGTTGAGTCTAGCAACAGCGTAGGTGACCTCGGCAGGCTCAGTGTCAGCAGGACAGGGAGGGTATCATCCGGGCCACGGTGGGGGTGGGGTGGGAGGTGACAGATGTGGGAACAGTCTCTCCCCTGGGAAACTCATTGTTACCTATTCACAAATCAGAAAGTCAGGGTTATGGCCAGAAAGCAGCAGGATGGGGATTGAACCAGCCTTGCCTGCCGCCAAGCCCCTGTGTCAGCCCAGTGCTGGGGGCATCCCATCCTCAGGCTCCCCGACATGCCTGGGTGCTGCACTCTTGGGAGCCCTTGGCTGGGCTAGAGCTGGCTGAGCACCAAGCCGGAACTGGAGGGGGACGTCCATCTGGGGACACCAGGGTGGCCAAGCCGAACCTTGGGCAAGCCACGGCAGAGACCTCAGAGGCCAAGCCAGGGCCTGAGGCAATAGAACGCCAGGAAGAGGGGTTGGGACCCAGAAACGAGGGTGGGAGGTAAGAACCTCCACAGTGGGCCAGCCCTGGTGGGCGGCCGGGCCCTTGAGGGCTGTGGCTCCAGTGAGACAGGCTCCCTGTGTGGCCGAGTTGGGGCCGACTGCCTGAGAAGTGGGGACCTAGCTCCCTGCTCTTGGGCCCACTGTTAGCCACTCAACACACACGAATATGAGTCTGCTCAATGGGACATGCCATCTGCCCTGAGTCACATCCTTCTGAGGCCACGGTGATGCCCATTTTCCATACGTGCTGGATAGTCACGGGAGTGATCTCCCATCTCTGGGGAGCGCTGGCAAAGTGCGATCTCTTCCTACCCCCACTGCACAGGGGCCCACGTCACCAGCCAGCATCAGTTACTGCTCCAGCACGTTCTGTCCTGAGCTGCTCAGGGAACGTGTCCCAGCAAGGGAGGGGAGAGCAGGAGGTGGCTCGGCTGTGGCTTGCTGTTCTTCTTGCTGTCATCTTAATTGTGACAACGGCTCAGGGGCCTCTGTACACACTCTCCTATCACAGTTGCAGTCTGCAGGGCTGACGTAGCCCCACTTTACAGACTAGAAAACTGAGGCTCAGAGAGTTCAGAACAACCGTGAGATTTACGACTATGGCTTACCAGTGGGACGGTTCCTCTATCTACAGGGAGCAGGATGCAGAGAGTGGCCTGAGTTTTGCTCCTACAGACACAGCACCTGAGGCTTCTCGTCTGGCCATGCTGGTCTCCCAGCTTCTCTTTTGGAAGAGGAGAGGGACGGTGAGCCAGTGAGGGGGACAGAGCACAGGCCTGCCATCCGGCCTGGCCATGGGAGGTTCTGACGATGCGCATTGAGTTGGGTGTCTCTGAACCTTGGTGTTCAGTTCACTGCACGGTGGGGGCAGCAACCCAGCCCAGGTGAATGTCCGCGTGGAAACTATCGAGAAAGACCTTGAAGAAGTGCAGTGGGGCAAGGGCCTCTCCTGCCTCCCGTGAAGGCCAAAGGCACCTCTCTCTGCACCCGGGAGCCCCCGCCTGCCTCGCAATGCCTGGGATGCTCCTTCCCGTGTCTGTCTGGTGGTTGCCCTCCCCGACCTCTCAGACGGCAAGTCTAAGCCACGGCCAAGCCGCGCTCGCCCGGTTCAGTCTGTCTCTTCCAGGAGCACAGAGGGTCCCCTGAGTTGCCTGTGAGTTTGCACCTTGGACGGGCGTCCATTTCTTGGGAGCAAAAATCATTTAACGGCTCTAATCTCCAGTCTGTTGGTTTCATTATTTAAACCAAAATGAAATGTGACCCAGAGTGGGAACAAAGCCCGAGCGTGCAGCTGAGAGCCGTAATGAGGCATTTGCAGCCTGGCCGGGAGACGCTGTGTCCCCGCTCAAGAAAGGACCGATTCCCCTCAGGTGGCAAGGAGACATAAATGACTGTTGCCAAAGCTAGCCAGTGGGAAATCTAACAATAATGGTGCATTTTGGAGAGAACAAATCAACTCCCACATTATTCTGATTACAGTGCTCTGGAGCCGGAGCCCGGCGTCTGCAGCCTGCCAGCTCATGGTCACACCGTTCTCGCCGCCAGCCCGGGAGGACCTCTCCATCAGCCTCTAAGTAGGAACCGCAGGAACCGGATGCCCTTCCGCTAAGCCAGGGGAGCAGGCGGAAGGTTGCTAGGGAGGGGCATGCCCCGTGGAGGAAGGCCTGTGTTTGGGTGGCCTGAAGAGGCTGATCCGGGCAGGACGCTTGGACCTCTGCAGCTGTGTCCCCACACATGGCGGGACGGTGGTGTGGAGGGGCTCTGGAGGTGGGCTGCTGGTTCCTCCCAAGCTTGGGTCTAAGGAAAAGAAGCGCAAAGCCAGGAGCCAGAGAGCCTGGGGGAGGAGGAGACAGGGAGGCTTTCTGGTCTCCTACAGACTGCCATGAGGTGACCCCCAGTGACTTCGCCATCAGGCTCTGCTGCTGACCCTTTACTCTCAATGGCCTCCAGGAATCCTGCACCTGCCCAGCCTCCATTCCCTACCGCTACCTCCCTCATCCCACCTGCCTGACCTGCTTCCCTGTCCTCCTTTCCTGTCCCAGTGTGGCCCATTTGGTAGAGCCCAGCTCAATGTCTACCTTCTGGGGCACAGCAGTGATGATAATGCTGGTGACGATGATGGTGCCCGCAGTGCTGATGGCAGTGATAACACGGGTGGTGATGACGGTGATGGTGAAGATGGTTATGATGGTGATGATAAATATGATGCTACTGATGGAAATGTGGATCATGCTGATGATGACAGTGATAACTGTGAAGACGACGACGATGATGGTGATGATGATGGTGGGGATGGAGATGATGGTAATAATGATTATGGTAGTGATGGTGATATTGATGGTGGTGATCTCGATGGTGATTATGGTGATGATAACGGTAGTGGTGATGGTGATGGTGATGGCAATGGTGGTGATGGTGATGATGGTGGTGATGATGATGTTAGTGATGATGGTGATGGTGATGGTGAAGATGATGACAGTGATGGTGGTGATGATGATGATGATGAAGGTGATAACGATGGCACCTACCATGTGCCTACCACCATCCTTGCCAGACACTATGTGTATGGATTCATTGAATCATAGAACAACTCTGTAATATGGGGCTATTACCACTCCCATTTCACAGGTGAGAAAATTGAGCCCCACAGAAGCTATTGTCCATGTTCACCTGACCCCCTGCTCCAGTGACCTCACCCATCCGCTGGGCGTTTACTCAGACGTTGGCCCTGCCCCCTTCCTGACACCTGGAGGCATCACCTGCACCTTCCGAGGCCGTTACTCCTCGTTCATCTCCACCTCTGCCCCAGCTGGCTCTCTCTGCCCCATCGGCTCTGTGCCTGCCGCTGTGCTGCACAGGAGTTTTCCTGCACACGAGGTCTGACAAACACATGGCGACGCAGTAGAGGACGAGCAGGGGACAGGGAGGGCTTTGGGAAGCAGGAGCTGATGGCCCTCAGGATATGCAGCCCTGGTGAGCCGCGAGGACTGAGGAGAGGGCGGATTTGGAGCTGGGCTGGGAGGCGGGGTGTGTGCTGGGTAAGGGGAGTGGGTGCTGGGATGGCTCTTGGTGGCCGATGTGGTGGCAGCAGCCTTGAGCCTGAGGCCTTGAGCCCAGGGGAAGTCTCCTCCCTGCTTGGGAGCCTGGGCCCCACCCTGCCAGCCTCCCTGTCTTCCAGACTCAGGGATGGTCTGTGTTTATCTTCCCACATCCCAGGAAAGCTATTGTGAAATATTTCAGTGTGGCATCCCCTGGGGACACCACGACTTCTGAGAGAGACAGAAGGGAACCATTTATTTTCCCTCCTAAATGCCATGGGCAGCTTTTTATGCCAAGCTGACAAGGATGTGTCTTGTTGAGCATCGTAATGCTGAGGGGATCGGGGATGCCAGGCAGGGAGAGGATGGGGCACGGGCGCTGTCTCTGGGGACACTAGAGCAGCCTCACTGTGACCGCAGGTAAAAAACACTTGAAACCAGAAGGTTAGAAAAAACACTCATTTTAAATTTATTTCACTCACCCTTCGAGAGCACCTACGCACCAGACACTATTCCTAGCGCCTCATAGCACTAACCATCCTTAGAACAGCCCTGTGCGGACGCTGGTATCGCCCCACCGGACCAAAGAGGAAACTCGGCCGGAAGGTTAAGCAGCTCCCCAGGGCCGCGAGCTGTCCAGGGGCAGAGCTGGTTTTGCCTCTGGCGTCTCTGTATGACATAGCATGTATTTCAGACACGCCTAAAGTTTGTTCTTCTAAATCCAGGCGTGTATACTTTTATCCTTTTACTGCAGGGACAGTGCCTCGAAACGCAGTAGAAGGCCCAGAGGACTGTGCACGTGGACAAGGATCAATGCCAGCATCCGCGCCCAGCTCCGGTCCCCCCAGAGAAGGCAGAGCCGGCCGACTAGCTCTGCCGCAGCTGAGATCAGACAGCAAGGCGGGAAACAGGGTGGAGTCTGCGACTTCCTTCTAGAAGTGAGGACAGCGGGCTCAGGGAGCCTGCTCAGGTGGGCCAGGGCTACTCCCTGCGTGACCCCCGCCCATCCCACAATCTCCAGGACCTCTGCTCTCCTCCCAAGGTCACCTAGCACAGATGGAGCCGTCGGCGTGGGCAGCAGCTCCGTCCTGGGTCAGGGCAGCGGGCCCTTCTGCGTAGCAGTCCCTCGATCTACCTTCCTTGGTCAGGCCCCGGCAGGCCCGAGGACTCTGGTTCCCTTGCTGGGCCCTGCCCTCAGAGGTCCCGCTCTAGGAGCCCTGGGCTGGGGCCCAGAAATCTGCCCAGCTGATCCTGGCGCGAGGACCTTGGGTGGGAAACGCTGCCAGGGGAGGACCGCAGGGCACGTCCGGCCGCCCGTCATGCCGTCTGTGCGCAAACGCTGCCAGTGGAGGTGTCCGTCCCCTAAACGGCCCTCGCGTGCTGCGGCTCTTGGAGTCTCAGCCCCAACTCTGAGAGGCCACGTGGCTTTAAAGCTGCCATCAGCGTGACGACCCGGGTGGCTCAGTGCACGGGCGGGGGACGCCCCTCATGGATGTTCCGGCCGGCCTGCCCACCCCGGAAGATGCAGGTCAAAGGTTGACCTTCCTTTCTCCTCAAAACTGTACATTTTGTAAAGACAGAAAATGGAAGAGGGAGGGGAGGGAGCCGGGCCGGAGCTACCCCGTACGGAGACCCTCGTTTGCTGACGGAAGGGTCCGAGGGGAACCACCGAGCTGTGATCTAAGAAGACCCGTGACAAAAGCACACAACATCGTTCTTTGAGATGCTCTCCGCGGCCGGGGCCCGTATTTAATAACCTACCCCCCAAACAGCGGGAAGGTGGGATCCAGGTGGTTCCTCCTGCCGGAGACTGTCGAGTCCTGACACGTGGAAGAGCGGCCCCCTGGGAGGAGTCCCGGCGTCAGATTAACACATCTGTCCTGTCTGTTACTTTCCCTCGTCCACCGCCTGGCGCCCGGCCGGGCCCTGGGGGCTGCCTCTGCTGGCCCCGTGTGGGGAGTGACATGCTCGGCACTGGGCACCAGGGTGACTTCCGTGGGGTGCTTGGCCAGGGAGGCAGCCGCAGGAGGTCGGACCGTTGCCGGGACTAGGCCAGGCAGCCCCTTTGGGTGGCAGTCAGCTTCTGAGAGTCCTGTGACACTTGGGCAGAAGAATGTCTGTTTCTGCAGTAGATGCTGCGCAAGCCCCATCACCCCCGAGCTGTCCCTCTGCTCTGGAGAATTGTCCTCGGCTGATGGAGCCACCTGCCCTGGGGGACAGTCACCCCTCTCTCCAGAGGTTATGCCCCTGTTGTGGGGCCGCCCTCACTCAGAGGCTGACGGCATCCGAGTCCCTGTGAAGCTGACTGCAAGGGGGATTCTGGAGTTGGACCCTCCTGTCTGGGGCAGGCAGGACCCACGGCTGGCAGGGGAGGTGCTGCGGGTCCCGGGCAGGTGGTGAGCAAGGTTTTCCTGGGCAGTGAGCACCCCCGGAACGGGGTTTGTGGCCTTTGCTTCCCCAAAGCCTCCCCTGGGCACATCCGCGCTCTGAGTGCACGTGGGGCCGACAGCAGTTCGCACTCCTGTCCCTGGCTGCCTTGCTTCTCCCGCACTCCCTCTCTGCGTAGTCCCAGGGGTGGGCCGGGCCGAGGGCACACGTCCCACAGGCAGTGCCCACGCCCACCCTGATGCCGGCATCACGTCAGTGGACCCCACAGGCGGGTGTGTTGGAGGCTTTGGTGAGACACATGGGCTCCAGAGGTGGGAGCTGCTCCTGCAGAGACTCCAGGCCGCGCCGTCCGTGAAGGTTTCAGGGTCCTGTGGTCTGGGGCACACGGTGACATCCCTCCAAAGTCGAGGATAGGTTAGGGCACCGCCTCTTGCCATGGAGAAAGGTGCATAGACCACTGTGGCATTTGGAGGCAGCGTCTCCCAACTTGGAAAGCCTGTTCTGGCCAGTTTATCAGGACACAGAGGCTGCTGGTTTGAGTAGCTCCTGGGGCAGCCGAGCTCTGCGGGGTCCAGCCTGCATCCCAGGTGGCGTTGGTGGGCCTGAGGCCCGCGGTCCCGATAAACGGTGACTGTTCAGGAAATCCCCACCCACCTGTGCTCCTGGAAACGGCTCCCTGCAGCGACCATCCTTCCCTACCTGATGCAGGTGAGGCCCACAGACGCCCCCCTTGCTTCCTGGGGACGAGGCTTGACACAGCCCCTCCAGATGCCACTTCTTTGTCTGACAGTGATCAGCTGAGCTGTCTTGTCCCCACTGACCAATGGGAACAAAGTGCTTGCTGTGCAACTGGTCCCACTTCCCTCCTTGTCCCCAGAACCTGGACTCTGGCCCACCCTCAGCCTGAGCCTACAGACAGCACCCAGAACAGGCTGGCCTGGGGGGTGAAGTGTTCTCCCATGGGCCCCTCCACCCTTTCATCCCCCCACACCCATCCTGTCTAGTCTTGTTCCCCTCTCCCTGTAAAAGAAAAGCCCTTTCTGCCTAACTTTGCAGAGGCCACGGTGGGAGCCTTCTCCCCATGCAGTAGCCCCTCCCTCCCCCTTATAGTAGCCCCTCCCCATTACAATAGCCCCTCCCCATGCAGTAGCCCCTCCCTCTCCCTTATAGTAGCCCCTCCCCATTACAATAGCCCCTTCTCATTGCAGTAGCCCCTCCCCCACTGGTGTAGCCTCTCCCCCATCACCATAGTCCCCCTCCCTCTCTTTAGTGGTTCTTTCGAAGCAAGTCCATCCTCGACGAGTCCAGAGCTGTGCTTTTGCCAGACACTGGGCGCCTGCTCTGAGCACTCTGGAGGAAGCGGCTGGGTGGTTCCTCCGCACCTGGACACGTCCAGGCTCTGTGAGCTTGGGCACCTCCCTTAGCCAGGCCCTGCCCCACCTGTGGGGTCTGTGTCAGAGTGGGTGATGGGGGGGACATGGGTGGAGCCGGGGGCTCTGTCCACACGACCAGAATTCGTGGAACCGGAACCTCCTTGCTCTGTGACACGGATCCCACATGGCACACAGTGGATCATGCTCAGGGCCCCCAGTTCATTGCAGAACCACTGAGTCCTGACGGAAGACACTCAGAGCAGCATCTTCCCTTCTCGAATTAGCCGTGTGTGCCCGGGTCCCGGGGAGAGGGCGTGCGGGGGCGTTGTGCTCTGCAGACCATGGCATTGCACGCCCTTTTCAGCAGCACACGGCTCCCTCATCTTCCCCGATTTCCCCTGATCCACTGACTTTGGGCCAAACCTCGACTCTCTCCGAGATTCACGGTCCTGCCCCAGGCTCTGCTGGACAGAGGATGAGCTCTGAGGACTTGGGGTCAGCAGAGATGCTCCCTGAGCCCAAGGGCTGCTGCTGGACCCTCAGTGAGATGCCACAGAGCCGCCTTGGAACTGAAGGCCTGAGGTGTGTTGTCTGTCACCTCTGAAAGCCACGTGGAGACTCAGCTGCCCCTTTAGATCATCCCTGGTGGACATTAGGGAACCTGCCGACGGGCCTCTGTTGTCTGACGGAGCCCACGAGACCTCCACCTGGTGGTGGCCGCTCCCACCCTGACACCAGAATGGGGAAGGTAAAGACCGACCTCGTCAAGTTGTGACGGGTATGGAGAGGCCGAGGGCATCTCGCTCTCTTTCCTCCTTCCCACGTCGGAGGCTGCAGGTGGCCGCTTCTTCCTGGATGCCCCCGGCTGGCCCGGCCCACCCGCACCCCCTCCAAACACGGGCAGCGGAAGATGCCTGGGTAAGCGTCAGGGAGGCGGGACTCGCTCCGTCCCGGGCACTTGCCGCCTTCTTGTCTGGGTGGAGGCGGACACAGAAATGGGTTTATTTCCTTCATTTCTCACCCCCCTACCCCTGTGCCTGGCCCGGTGCTGTCTGGTTTTTGGTGATTGTGACCAAGGGCTTAACTGCGTCCTGTCCCTGGTGGGGCTGTCGGTCAACGTCGGTGAACGCTTTCCAAGTGTTTCTGGGGCTTATTTGAAGGGGCTGAGCATGCAGGGCTCAGGTATTCAATAATCCTCCAAGCTTCGATCGTCTCGCTCCCCGTCCCCACCGGGCACCGCTGTCCTGTCCCTTCCTCCTGAGACTCCGTTCCCTGCCGTCCCCCGACTGTCAGAGGGGAGCTATTCCTGCTATTATTATTATCATTTTCTGCAGACGGACCGGGCATTTCATAAATGTTAACAATGACAAATCACCGGCTCGCGACACCACAATCACATAATGATAGTTATTACCAGTGGCTGTTCGATGCGCGAGCAACAGGGGCCGCGGCCCAGCACGGCCAGACACCGACGCCCGGGCATCGGCCTCGAGGCCGGAGGGGGCCCGGGTCCCGCCGAGGAGGGGGGGGCCCACATCGGGGGTCTTGGTCCCCGACCCCACGGGGTCAGATGCAGAGGCGCAGGTGGTGGGATGGCAACTCAAGGTCGCTGTGTGTGTTTCCTGTGGCTGTTACATCAAATCACCAGGAACCGGGCAGCTGAAAACGACAGAAGCGTGTCCTCTCCCGGCTCTGGAGACCAGACGTCTGAGATCCAGGTGTGGGCAGGGTCTGCCCTCTGGAAGCTGAAGCGGAACCTGCTCCGTGTCTCTCGCCCAACTTCTGGTGTTGCCGGCGATGCCTGCTGTTCCCTGACTCCACTCTCGGCCTCCACCGTCCCTGGCGTTTTTCTCTGTGTCCCTGTGTGTTTTTTCCTCTTGTAAAGACACCAGTCATCAGATCAGGGCCCGCCTTGCTGGGTTAAGATGAAGTGTGACCTCATCCCAGCTTGATTACACCCGTGAAGACCCTGTTTCCGAATAGGAACCCATTCACAGGCTCCGGGTGGATGTGGATTATTTTGGGGGGCACTATTCAGCCTACCGCAGGGGGGTGCTCTGAATCCTGGGCCTGCACCTGCCCCAGGAGGTCACGCGGCCTCCCAGATGCTCACCCTGTCCACCGGGCACCCGCGCTGGCCAGGCGAGCTGGACGGTTTGCTCCACTTCCCAGCGCTGGGGAGGACAGAGCTGAGGGAGGCCCCTGGTAACGTCCTGCTTTCCTGCCTGTCTGTGGAATTCTCCGGCTCTGCAGACAGGAAGACGCATCTATGCCCACGGGGGGAGGCTGGGGAGCCTCCTCCTCCGAGAATTGCTGGCACCACAGAGCTGAGCCCAAGAAGCAGGGTCTGACTTGGGGGAGGAGAAGTCTACGGGCAGGTAAATGAGAAAAGACGGCCATTGCGGGGAGCAGCGGAGTTGTTTGAGCAGGAGTCTAGCTCAGGACGTCTGGCAGCAGGTGGGAAAATGACAACGGGCCCCTGACAGCCGGGAGCCGGCCTGGCCCTGTGTGGCGGCCTCGGTGTTCTGTTGATCCTAGGTGGTTTAATGCCGCGTCAGCATCTGACAAGGCCACTCTGTGATGATGTCACAGCAGAGTCCAAAATGCCCGGACCAATGCCCCCCCGACCTGACCGTGAGTGACTGCTAATTCTCGATCGACCAAAGCCCTGTCCTCGCTCCAGTGTTCTGCCTTCTCCACGGAACACTAAGATGCCGCCACGGCCTTGTGCCCCTCCCCCACAGCATCCAGTGCAGAGCAGAGCCCCGCCTCCCTCCGCAGCGTGACCTAACGCAAGGCCAAATCTATAACCAGGTCTTTCTAGCACCCCTTATGATGGCGTTAGATGACGCACGGCACCCGTGGTGTGTGGTCCCCTTATGGTAGTGAGACAGCGAACCCAGCTTCGTCCCACTACAGGTGTGTTCCTGGCGGTCTTTGGTGGCAGGATATTGGCACAGGAGAAATAATCATAGTGACCAGGATGAGCCTCCTTTGAGCCAGACACTGAACTAAGTGCTTTACGTATACTATTAATATCCCTCGTCATCCTCCCCATCAAACTGTGGGTAGTCACCCTGTGGTGGGAAACTGAGGCACAGAGGACTGTTTTTGGTTGTGCATGTCTATGCAACGTGAGTATTTGTATCCATGTCTGGTTGTGTCCATCTCTGTGTACCCCGAGTTGTGTGCGCCGATATCCATAGTACACCCGCGTCTGCATGCATGTCCGTGTCTGTGCGCGTATCTGGCTGTGTATGCGTGTCTACGCCTCTCCCCATACCTGCATGCGTGTTGGCAATTTCATCAGACGCTGCAGATGAGGCGACAGAGTCGCGAGGATGCTGCGCAACTCACCAGGCTGTCCTGCGAGTCAACCGTGGAATCGGTACTTGAATCCAGACGGCCCGGGCCAGCACGTGTGTTCTCACGGTGCCAGACATGCAGCACATGTGACGTGTGTCCCCAGGGCCCAGAACTGTGCCTCACATGGTAGGTGGCTCAGCACGTATTGTTGAATGAGTGAATGCATGAAAGAATCTGCTGCTGTTGGGAGAGTAAATCATTAAAACCCTTAGGACAGTAATTTGATAATTTGCAGGAAAACTGAAGACACTCGTATCCCACTGCCCGCACCACCGCGCCCGGGTAGAATCTAGGGAAATCTTCACACCCTGCACAGACACGGAAAGGAATGTTCTTTGCAGTCTTGTGCGAGTGTGGGCCAGTGTGACTCAGCCCACACGTCCGTGGGTAGGGGGGTGTTTGCATAAATACGCGGGGGTACGGACCCTACGGCCGCCGTCCCGACCTTTTTGGCAGCAGGGACCAGTTTCATGGAAGACGATTTTTCTGTAGACGGGGGTTGTGGGGCGGAGCTCAGGCGGTGATGCGCTGCCCAGTTCCTAACAGGCCACAGACCCGCGGCCTGAGGATTGGGGGCCGCAGCCCTATGGGTGTCAGGCTGCAGTAAAAATGTATAAATTACACAAATACCTATTGATATGGATGGATCTCAAAATTATCCTGTTGACATAAAAGTAAGTTGCAGAAGGATTTGTATGACAATATGTTACTTATGTAAATGTATAAAATACCTCTAACAATACCATATCTAGATATACATGTATGCGTGCATGTGTGTGTGTGTGTGTGTGTGTGTGTGCATAGAGAGACAGAGACAGAGACAGACAGACAGAGAGAGAATGAATAAAGATGCGGACAGCAGGAAATTCCCACGTCAGCGGGCACGGACTGGCTCGTAGGGGCTGCCAGCTCTACAAATGTATAAGAGACAGAGTGAGGTGGAGTTGGCTGGACCGAGAGGAGAGGAAAAAGCTGCCTGCAGAGGGAACAGCACTCACACTCAGAGGGCACAGCACTCACACTCAGAGGGCACAGCACTCACACTCAGAGGGAACAGCACTCACACTCTCAGAGGGCACAGCACTCAACACTCAGAGGGCACAGCACTCAACACTCAGAGGGAACAGCACTCACACTCAGAGGGCACAGCACTCACACTCAGAGGGCACAGCACTCAACACTCAGAGGGCACAGCACTCAACACTCAGAGGGAGGGCACAGCACTCACACTCAGAGGGAACAGCAGTCACACTCAGAAGGAACAGCACTCACACTCAGAGGGAACAGCAGTCACACTCAGGGGGAACAGCACTCACACTCAGAGGGAACAGCACTCACGCTCATGTTGCCTCTGAGGAGGGTGGGGGGCAGTGGGAGAGGAGGAGGGCGGGGCCAGCTCTGCAGGGCCCTGTGGACAGTTAAGAGTTGTTTTTTATACTTAGGAAATGGGAAACTACTGAAGGTTTTTGAGCAGATGCGGGCAGAGGAAAATTTGCCTTTTTAAAGTTTATTTTCCTGCCAGTGAAGATCAGGTCACGGACCGTGTCACCCAGTGTCCTGTGGCACCGTAACAAACGGCCAGCACTGGCTCAAAACTGACTTTATTCTCTCAGTCTGAGCTCAGAATCAAGGGGTGCAGGGCTCCCTCCCTCCGGGGCTCTGGAAGAATTCTTCCCTGCTCTCCCGGGTCTGTCTCCCCTCTGCGTGTGTCTGCGGAGCTCCTCTGGTAGGGAGTCGTTGTGTTCAGGGCCTTCCTGATTCGTGACATGGCCCCGTCTCAACTAGTCACATCTCCAAAGATGCTATTTCCAAACAAAGTCTTCTTGTGAGATTCCGGGGAGACTGAATTTGGGGGACGCTATTCGGCCCAGGGGTCCCAGGGGAAGCGGGAGAGCGTTCACCAGAAGAGCCTGGGGAGGCTCAGGGCAGAGTGGCAGTGGGGCTGGGACGGTGGAGGATTCTGGAAGCTCTTGGAGGTGGTGTGGCCGGGACGCAGAGAAGGACAGGATGTGAGGGGAGGGGCGCCCAGAGTGACGGGGGAGTGCAGGGGCCAACCGGCGGGGGGACAGCGGGACAGGGCCTCTCCAGACCCCTCCCTCCCAGCCGCACCTGCAGACAGCGCCTTGCAGGGTCACCTCTTTGCTGGGTCCTGGCTGCCTGGCCGCCTCTAGGTTTCTTTCAAGGCCGATGTTTTGGGAGCAAGTGTCGGGGTGCGGTAGAGCCCCCTTCCCTGTGCTGCTTGGCAAACAGATGTCTGTGTCAGCTGCCGAGGCCAGAGTCACAATTAGGGGCCCACACACCCACTCCAAATAGGCCCAGGAGAGGTGGGGGCGGGCCCGGAAGGCAGAGCGGGAGGCCTGGAAGCCAAGGCTGTTATTGACACGGGTGAGCGGCCACAGCCAGGTCGTGCCAGCGCAGCTGGGGAAGGGCTGCGAGGGGCCCAGTGCCTGAGCAGCAGTTCCGGGAGCGGCGGGGGAGGAGGGCGCTAGGCGGGGCCGCCGGAGACAGAGGCTCTCCACACAGCCCACCGCTCACGCATCAGAATATTTTGTTTTTGGATCTGGATGCAACGTGACAGCCACACATCATTTCATCTGGGTTCGTCCCAGGTGCTGATGGACATGGGGAGAGTTTTGGAGCGTTTGCTGCAAACCCGCCCACTTGCTGGTGTGTCGGGTCCAGGACCTCAGAGCCAAGATCCGGCTCATCCCTGGACATTCCTATCGGCAGAATTTACCTAGCGGTATCTCTTGCATACCCAGCCCACGGAGGTGGGTTGCAAAGGCACAGTCCATTCCCCCAAGGAAGTCAAGCCCACGGACGGTGGTGGCACCAGCACCACTGTGTGAGAGGCAGTGGGCCTGCCGGGGCTCGGAACGCAGGCTGGGAGCCAGACTGTGGGTTCTCATCCCCGGGCCGCGCAGTGAGCCGTGTGACACTTGGCAACACCTTGGCACCTCTTTGCTCGGTTTCCTCCTTCCGAAATGGGGACACTGCCGTGCTAGGGAAGGTGTGGGACCCAATGAGTTAATCACCATAATGTTCTCAGAACAGCGTCTAATGCAATAAGCTCTCTATAAATGTTGGCTATTATTCCTAATAGTTGATATTTATCAAGATTTTATTGTATGCCAGGCACTCGATGAAGCATTTTATATTCCTCATATCATTTAATTCTCGGAGCGAACCCATGAGGTCCATGCGGTTGGGTGTCCAGCCTCAGGACCGTGTGGGGCCTCAACCTCCCCTCGTGTGGTATGCAGCCCCAGGCCTGGCATGCGTGACCGCACAGCCGTCTGCTTGCTGACCGCGGGAGACCGTGACTGCCACGATGCGGGCAGAAGGCGCTGGGCTAGGGGCCTCCCAGGGTCGCCCCACACAGTGCTCTCCGGTAACCAGTATCTCCCAGGAGGAGAAGCTGAAACCACTTGCCCACAGCGGCCCCAAGGCCAGAGAGTGTCAGGGCCGGGGTTCGAACGCAGCTCGAGTCCATGTGACTCCAGCACACCTGGGTCCTAGCTACAGCACTGCTCTCCCACCCACGCTGCCAGGTGTCCCAGGGCACATGCTGAGATGGCCATGGGGCCACACCGTGACTCAGCTGTCGCTGGAGGGAGGGTGGGCAGGAGAGGGATTGGGAGAAGGCGAGGTTGCGTGGGGACATGTCACGCCAACCCGCGTCCATTCAGATGCAGATGGAGAGAAAGCCGCTGTCTCAACACTGTCGCCACCTGAAGGTCTAGGCAAGGGCACAGACGTGCGGTGCTGAGTTAGATTCAGGAAAGAAACCTGATCAGAAGTTGTGAAATCCTTCGGTGTGCCCCAAGCAGGATTGATCCACGAGCAGCTCGCTCAGTGGAGACTTGTTTCCTGGTTGCCTAAGGGCAAGAATGTGCTCGTGACAGGACGTGCTCACAGACAAAGCGCAGAGCAGCCGTCACCTGGCCACACGGCACGGCCCTTCCCGCTGCGGCTCAGGAAGGGGACCAGGGCAGGGCAGGACTTGAAGGAGCTGAGGGAGAAACGACCCTATGGCCAGGGGCTGGTCTGAGGGGGCGTGGAGCCTGGGGCAGGGCCTCACCAGGTGTGAACTGTAGAGCCCAGCGTGGGCAGGTGTCACCAGGTGTGAAGTATAGAGCCCAGCATGGGCAGGTGTCACCAGGTGTGAAGTATAGAGCCCAGCATGGGCAGGTGTCACCAGGTGTGAACTGTAGAGCCTAGCATGGGCAGGGCCTCACCAGGTGTGAATTATAGAGCCCAGCGTGGGCAGGTGTCACCAGGTGTGAACTATAGAGCCCAGCATGGGCAGGGCCTCACCAGATGTGAACTATAGAGCCCAGCATGGGCAGGTGTCACCAGGTGTGAACTGTAGAGCCCAGCGTGGGCAGGGGCTCATCAGGTGTCAACTATAGAGCCCAGCGTGGGCAGGGGCTCATCAGGTGTCAACTATAGAGCCCAGCATGGGCAGGGGCTCACCAGGTGTGAACTGAGAGGACGGATGAGGTAGGGGGCCCCTCTCACCCAGCAGCACTCCCCACCCTCTGAGCTCTGGAGAGAGCCTGTCCAGCCCCCACCCCCTTGGGCACAGGGGGCCTCGGGTTTCTCTCAGGGGACTATCTTGGCTGTCACCTTGGGGTGCTGAATGACCCCAGAACCATCTTCCCCCACGACAGCCAGGTCTCGCTCCGCTGTGAGGTGCTCAGGCTTCTCGGCCGGTAGCTCAGCCTCCCCCATGTGGCTGATGAATTAATACTTACTCTTCCCCCAATTTAAGCACAATTTACCTTCTTGCAGTGACGTGGAACTACACCTGAAGGGGAGTGAGAGCAGTCCAGCTCTGGGAAGTGACAAGGGACAGTAGCTGCCTGCCGTGGGAGGGCTTTTCTGGTGTCTCGACCCTCCTGGGATCTGCCAAACTTGCCGCTTCTTCGCAGCGTGGCATCGCCTTAGGGCCGGGGCCAGAGACCTCAGCCTTTCAGTTCCTCCTGCCCGAGCCACCTGCCCCCCGGCCCTGCCAGAGCCGCCCCCACTGGCAAGGTGCAGCCCACCTCCCCTCACTTGCTCCTGCAGCCTGAGGGGGCCCAGCACGTGCTCCAGGGGAGCACGAGTCCCCCAAAGGCCACCGTTGCCTGGTGCTCCCCAACACCTCCCATTCGTCCACGGGAGGCACCTGGCCGTTATCAGCCTTGTTCATAGGGTCTGCCAGCTTCTCAGCATCTCTCGGGTGGGTGGCGCTCTGGGCGGATGTGTTCGGCGGAGGAAGACAAGAACAGCCTGCACCGGGGCTCAGTATGCCACGGCCCCTGCAGTGAGAGAGAAGGAGGGAGGGGAGGAGAAAGGGAAGAGACCATGTCTCGGAGGATGGCACTGAGGATGGAGAAGGACGGCAGGACCGGCCAGTTGTCTTCGCCAAGAGCTGGAGTCTTCCTGGAGCGTCTGGTCCCCTGGGCCAGGTGCCTGCTCTTCCCTCTCCGCCTCCCCTGCTCGCTGTCCTTGTGTCGATAAACACTCTGTGTCCCTGTTTCACTCCCCCGGGGCTCACTCACGCTTGCGGAAAGTGCGCCCATTAATGAATGCGCTGATCATCGCAGGAGTGTGTCAGACTGCCACGAGGGCTCAGGCGCCGTCTGAGCAGTTGGGGAGACAAAGACAAACAGGTCCACGTCCCCTCCCGCTGGACAGGGGACGCACAGGTGTGGACACGGCACAGACAGAGGGACCCGCAGCATAGAGGGCAAATGGATATCACTGCAACAGGGACATGGCCAGCCTGGGCCAAGGGGCCTTCAGCGGGGAGCTGGCGTGGCAGGGAGAATTTCAGTTCCCAAGAACTCCATAACAGCACGGATTTTTGCGTTTATTCTCTGCCCTATGCCCCACACCTAGAACAAACCCAGCACATAGTAGGTGCTCAGGAAATGTCAGCTGAACGAGGTAGTGGACAGAGGAGGGGAGGAAAGACAGCCCAGGAGGGAAGGAGCCGCTGAGACACACAGACAGGGCTCGCCCGAGGGTGTGGCACCTGGCGGGAGGGGACGGTGCCTGAGGAAACAGGGAGAGCTAACGCTGGCGATGGGTGGAGACAGAAGGGAGCTATGGGGGGTTATTGAGCAGAGGAAGGAGAAGATCAGAGCTGGGCTTAGGGAGACACAGGTGGTCAGGACACCTGGCCACGGGCTGCTGTACAGTCTGATTAGAGACTCCGAGACCCGAGCCAGACAAGCGCCCCGCTACCCACCGCCACGTACCTGGGACCTCTGACCCAGGCCTGGGGGAGGCGGCCTCCCAGATGAATGGGCATTTAGTGAGCACCTACGTGTGCAGGTCGCTGTCACCCAGAGGTGCAGCTGTGAGCCCTCTCGGCTGGGCGTGGAGGCCCAGGGGACAGACTACTGCACATTTTTGAAGAAGAGCCAGCCCCGAAACCGCGGTGGGCTGTGTTTTCTGGTGCGTTCACGGTGTTTTAAAATGCGAGTTACCCTTTTACATGTTTAGGGCTCATGATTCACACGCTGCACCGTTTAGACTTTGCTGACCGGAAGTGGGGACAGGAGTCTCCCCCGTTTCAGAAAGACCCGAAGGGGGACCATATCCACGGCTCCCTGGATCCTGGCATAATGATAGCGCCCCTCAATCACGCCCTAGACGTGAGTCACGTGTCTCCTACGACCACGCCCTCATCCTCCGCTGCACATCTGAATTGCGGTTACTCGAGGTCAACAGCCCCCCGAAAACATTCTAGTATTTTGAAAGAGACAGAGAGAGAGATCCTACTCATGTAACTCTCGTTACAGGATAGTGTTGCAATTGTTCCATTTGATTGTTGTTGTTAGTCTCGTGCTGTGCCTAATCTATCAAACTCCGTCACAGGCAGGCGCGTGTAGGAAAACCATAGTGTACACAGGGTCGGCACTGCCTGGGGTTTCAAGTGTACCCTCTACGCATGGGGACTGCTGTATGCACCTGCTATGCTGTCGCTGCCGGGAGCAGAGTGTCCCAAGCGGTTTGCGAGGGACAGCAGCGGGATTAGCTGAAGGGCCCGAGCAAACGGCCTCCCCGTGCCGCGGGCGGGGGGCGCCCTTTCCGCGTCCCTCGGAGGATCCGGTGGTTCTCTGAGCGCACCGCACGCGGCAGGCGCCTGAGACTCGCACACAGCAAGCGAGGATTGTTTCGGCTCCAAGCTACACAACAGGCCACGGTGGCATCCTCTTCTGCTTCTGCCAAGTGTAATTAGGCCGTGATTAGGTGGGGATCTGGTTCCCGGCTTTTATGGGTGAATCATATTGAATCTCTACACGAGAGGCGGCGAGACGCCCGGGGTGTGTGTGTTCGTTATTGCTGGGAAATTGAAACAGCAGTAATAACCGTAAATCTTATACACACGTAAAACCCTAAAACCGTGTGCCACGGCTGTTACCTCATTAATCCACACGGGCGTCGGGGGAGCTCGGTTGGCGGGGGGGGGGTGGTGGATGGGGAAACTGAGGCTGGAATTCGGGAAGACCCCTTCTCTGTGTTCTGTGGGAGGCTCACACCACGTGCAGGGGCTCCCTAGGGTGTTCCTCTGACCGCGGCAGGTGGTCGTGACAGAACAACGGCAGTTCGCTGGCCAAGGGGAGCCCCCCGCCCGGCGCCTGGGCCAGCCCACCCGGGACGACGGAGCAGCTCTCACGTCTCAGCTCGTGGCTTTTGTTCTGTTTGCAGCACGGAGGGGGTTCTCACTGGCTGTAGCGGAACACCATTAAGGACATAATCTGCATTTTGTATGAATAAGAAAAGCCACAAATCAACTTGCATTTGCATAGTTATTTTAAAAATAATAACGGCCAACACTTCATAGCTCTTATTAAGTGCCGGGCACATTCCCATGTGCTTTACAGAAAGTGGCTGTAATGGGTGGAATAGAGTGTCCCCAAAGGTCCACGTCCACCCGGAGCCTCTGAACGTGACTGTATTTGGAAACTGGGTCTTTGCAGGTATAGCTAGTTAAAGCGGGATCGCGGTGGATTAGGGTGGGCCCTCACCCAGGACTGGTGTTCTTAGGGAGGACAGAGACCGAGGGAGACGGCCGTGTGGGGACAGAGGCAGAGAGTGGGGTGACGCGGCCGCAAGCCAAGGAGCGCCACGGGCTGCCGGCAGCGACCAGGCACTGGAGAGGCCGGCGGGGGGGGGGATCCCCTGGAGCGTCCGGAGACAGCGTGGCCTGCTGGCTTCCGACCTCCAGAGCTGCAAGAGGATAAACTTGTCAGTGGTGCCTTATGACGGCAGCCGTGGGAAACTACCCAGGTGACACTTGGTTTTCATAAGCGCCATTTAAGGAAGTTGTTATTATTTTCCCAAAATGTGCTTCTTTATCCAGCTGGGCACTCACTGGACTCTATAGACACAGACTGGCGGGTATTTATGACTTCATCTGAAAACGGGGTGGGTGAAGCCCAGAGAGGTTGAGTGGTTGGCCCGATGTCACACAGCTTGACTCAGGTAAAGAGGCTGCTTTTGATGACAGCATTTTGGATCCTCCTGCCCTCCCCCCTTTGGGCTAGGCCCACACTACTGGTGAGTGCCCCACTGTCAGAGAGAACAGGGACAGCAGGACCTGGGGGATGCACCTTTGCTTTACAGGGAATCATTCCCGTAGGTGAAATTGCATGACTGTACATCACAGTGTATTTTGTGGCGGATGTTGGTACAATTTAGCCCGAGGCAGGCGGGGAGGAATCTGGGGTGCGGGGAGCTGCTCTCTCCTCTCCCCCCACCCCGGCATTTAAACAGCACCCACCTCTACTGGAGTGCGAGCCGTGCTGCGTCCCAGAAAGCCTGTAATTATTATTAAAATAGCATTGCGTGTCTGGTAATTAGACAAGGCTCTTGTCTATAAACGCTATAAAGGAAAAATGCACAGTGTGCGTGGTTAGTACGTGGAGAGATCGTTCGAACGATCTGCGAGGCCCTCTCAGTCTCCAAGTGCTGCATTTGTGCAAAGATGCACAGGAAAGCGAAGGTTTAGGGGAGAGTAAAAACATTTTAATTCTCAGGGTTAGAGTCTGTCCCCATAGGCGACCCAACGGCATAGCTTGTCACACCTATATGCGGAGGCAGGTCTGGGGACTCGTCGCTGGTCCCAGGTCTGAGGGACCAGGGCAGGGAAGGCCAGAGGGGCTGCTGCCATCAGACTCAGCAGCAGCAGGGCCTTGTTCCAGACCCCAAAGGGTTTACTAAGCACTGTCCCTGTGCTCAGTATGGCTCGGTTCCCCCACCCCCTACATTTTACCCCCGTTTCCGCCATTCCCCACGTGGCCGGAAGGTTCCGGGTGACCTCCCCGCGTACCTGTGATGCTCTCCCGCCTGCCCCGCCCCTGACACACCTGCCTTTCCCTGCCAGTGGCTCCAATGCAGTGCAGAGCAAGCTTTCTCCAAACCCCCACCACCACCCGGAAGGTTCGCCAGCCTGGTTTCAGGGACCAGTGGCGTTGCCCCCAGGGGTTGGGGAGCTTTGAGAAAGGCGAGTTCCCAGGCCCCGCCCAGACCTGCTGAGTCAGAATCTCCATTTCCACGGGATCCCGGGATCTCGGCGGCTCTTGTGCGCTGGGTGACATCGAGGTGCTCTTGCTTCCTGCCTGCCCCGCCCGGGCTCCGCCCCTGCACGCCTCCTTCCAGCCACACAGCGCAAGTTCCTGGAATAAAAATGCCCCCAAAATATTGAATAAATGACAGAATAATGGGCTTCTCCCATCTGTTCTCAGACACACACACGGCATGGAGGGTGCTCACCTGTCAGTGCCATGGGGCTGCCAGGACTGGCGGGTTCAGGCCGGGGACATGTCCCGGGACCGCCTGGGCGGGGGCTGCGGTGGTGAAGGCTGCTGGCTCCACCCGCAGCAGGGCTCCCCGGGGCACCCTGCAGGCAGGAGCTGCTGTCCTTTCTGTTTGATCCCATTGTGGGCTCATTTAGTGGTTTCTTGTAATTGGATTAATCCTGCGGCTTAGCCCAGACCATTCAGACTCCCTTTGTCCAGCGCAGTGTCAATTTTAAGCAATTATATTTCCCCACCTTCATTTCCCATGGACGTTCCAACAGGATCTCTCCGTCGGCTGCCGGGAGTTGCGGGGCAGCACATTAAACGACCACTCAGGGGGTCCCACTCTGCTCTGCCAGGGCCTCCGCAGAAGATTCCGGGATGGATCCTGGCGTTCCGGCTTCTCCGTTCCTGGACCCTGGGCCACAGCTCCTGCCGCCCGTCTCCTCCAGGCTAGTTCGGGGCAAGACCCTGCCCAGTGCCTCTCACCCCTTTCCTGGGACTCGGGGTCCCCTCTCAGCCTGTGCAGACCCCACGACACACACGCGGTCGTGGGCTGGATGGTGGCCCCGGCACCTGAGGATGGGATCTCATTGGAAGAAGGGTCTTCGCAGAGGTGACTAAGCTCAGGACCTTGAGATGAGACCATCCTGGGCTGCCAAGATGGGCCCCAAACCCAGTGACAAGTGTCCTTATAGGAGGCACAACAAGGGAAGACGCAGGGAGGAGGGGGAGGCCACAAGAAGACGGGGCGGAGATGAGGGTGACGGGCCACAGGCCAAGGAACATCAGCCACCACCAGGGGCTGGAAGAGGCAGGGAAGGACCCTCCCGCGGCCTGTGGAAGAGAGTGGTCCCGCCACACCTGGATCTCAGGCTTCGGCCTCCAGAACTGTGAGAGACCAAGTCATGCTGTCCCGAGCTACCGAGTTTGTGGCCATGGGTTATGGAAGCCCCGGGAAACTGGCTCCGTGGTGGTCTGGCCACCGTGTGCCTTGCTGGGATCACAGTCATACACCAAAGGGGTGGCATTTGGAGGGGGAGGTTCCAGGCACAGCAGGTGCAAAGGGGAGAGGGGAATGAAGCAGCACCTCTAAAATCAGTCACCCCTAAAATCACATGGCAAGACCAGGAGCCCCTCGCACAGAAAAGAGATGTGAATGAAGGTGACTCCATGTCCCCTTTGGGGGACCTGTCTTGCAGTCGAGCTCCCTGCCAGCCCCACCCCAGACCCCGCAATGTTCCGGGAGTGAGAAGGGAGCCCAAAGCGGGGCTTACGGGAAGCCAGACACCGTACCTGCCATGAGGGCAGCCCCGCCTACCTGCCCGCGTGGGCTGACCTGCCCATGTGTGAATTTAGCTTGGTGCAAGGGTGCCTTGAATGCCACCAGGGTAATCACCTGGAGAGCTTGTCGCCTCTTCCTTGATGTGGGAAAACAGAAGCCCTGGACAGTGTTCAGAGGACTCGTGACCAGGGCTGGTCCCAGGCTCGGCCGGCCTTTGAGTCCGGTATTGACTTTGTTCTGGCCCTCGGTCCAGGGTGCGGGGTGACACCCCCAGGCTGCTTTCTGGAAGCTCCCAGAGGCCCTTTAAGTCCTGGTTCCGTGGGCTTAACCCAAGCCCTCCCTGCAAAACCGCCCTCCCCCCAGGCAGAGCGCCGGTCGGAGGCTGCGGACGGAGCTGCCTTCCGTGACTTTATTTTCCCTTTGAGGATGATCTCATGAGACAAAAATGAACAAATACCTGGGCCATCGCAGGGGAGCAGGGAGTCAGCACTTCCAGCTCAGCCTGAGACACGCCAGTTTGTGCGCAGCCTTCCTGCTCGCCAACCGCTCTGAGCTCAGTGTCTCCGTGGACTCCCTGCGAGACTCGGTGGGACCAGCGGCCTGGGACTGCGGCCGCCCAGACCCCCAGCTCCTGCACCGCGGTGCGAGATGCAGGCTCAGAGCTGGGTGCCACACTCATGCTGGTTCCTCCGTTTGAGTTCAGAGACACCACCTGCTATCCCTGCCATGCCCTGCATTGGTCTCTCTGAGTTCGTCATGACGTGGGCAAAGACTGGGGGAAGAGAGGTTTCTCCAAACTCTGCCTCCCAGCAACCTGCCAGACTCCAGGGTCCCGCCTCCTGCTTCTCGGGCCAGGGCAGGGGGCCACGGTGGTCCTGTGAGGGCCCCACGCTTGTCCCCACTTATTGGCCACTGGAGTCTGCTGCTGTCTCTCCAGAGTCACCCTAAGCAACCCCACCCTTCTTAAAGCTTCTAATTTACTAGCGATCCGCCTTCACGGAGGAAAATTCGGTAAGACCCCGTTACATGTAAATCTTTTACCTGGGATGTCTGCCATGTGAACGCATTTTCATCCATTATCTCCCTAATGAGGGTCATTTATTTGATTAAATCGCTGCCCTGTGGCTGGGCCCCTGAATTTCACTGACTGAGAGTAACATTTATGGGCTGTTTGCCACCACCTAGGAGCCAACAGGGATGTGTGACACAAGGTCTGTGACTGCTGGTTGTTTTCCTTCTTCCTTAATGATAGATTTCCCTGATTTTAGCTGGACACAGGATTGCTCAGAATAAAGACTACATTTCTCTGCCTACCTTGCAACAGGGTGTTGTCATGGGACTGAGTTAGAGCCCATGGACTACTAGGAGATGCAGGGTTTGCAACTTCTGGGAAGTGACTTTAAAGGGAGAGGAGCATGCACTTCTTTGGTGCCTTCTACTTCCTGCTGGTTGGGAAGAAGATGTGATGACAGGAGCTATAACAGCCATTATGGGCCATGAGGTCATACATAGAGAAGAGACAACAGATGGTGGAACAACAAGAGGCAAGGAGCCAAGGTCCAGAGATTTCACATAGCAGGACATCGAACAGCCCTGGAGAAAGGGAAACAAATCCATTTTTGTCTAAGTCTCTGCCACCTTGGGTTCTTCTGTGACATGCAGCTGAAATAAATCCTAATGAATAGCCCTGAACCTAACTAGCCAGACGTCACAGAGCTCCCCAGGTGCCAGACTTTAGAGCCAGTTCACTACACTGTGATCGCCTTCCGCACTCAGGCCCGCACCTGCGCAGTAAGCCCTCTCGGAGTAGTTCGCGGATTAGCGAATGAATGAAGCAAATGCCGGAGAGTTCAGTCCGGCCGCCAGAGAATCTTCTCTAGCCAGGCTCTTTGCGTATGTATGCATGTGTAATGTCTAAATATAAATATTATAGAAACTGGGTCCTCTTGAATAACTTTCTGGCTCATCGACAGCAACAGTGTGGCCCCAGGAATTGAAGTGACTCGGTACGACCCGCTGGGGCAGAGTGGACTCAGGACCCCTCCCCGGGAGCAGGGGTGCTCTGTCCGCCGGCCACGGCCTCTCCCGGGCTGCTGGAGGACAGTGGCGTTGTCTGGCCCTGATGCAGGGGAGCTGTCTCTGAATGTCCCCTGGGCCCCGTCAGCTCGCCTCTCCTGACCCACCCCCAAGTGGTCACTGAGTTGACTCCCCCCGCCCCTGCCCCCGCAGCCGCACTGACTTTCCCTTGGGCCCCAGCTCTGGCCGCTTCCTGGAGCACCCTAAATAAGGAGAGGATGGGGGGCAATGCCGGAGCCACGTGGTGACCTGGGCAGTGGACAGCCTGCAGAGGGACTTACAGGGGTCCTCGGGGACGAGGAGCCCTGAGCGGTGTGCAGATACAAAGCAGAAGAGAGCTCGGGCAGGAGCCCGAACACCCCTCCCTTTGCTAGCGGGGCTGTCACGTCTCGGATCTTCCCGTCGAGCTTGGCGGGACGCTCACCAGACCTGCTGTCCTGGCCCTACCCAGGTGGCCACGCTGTTGGGCACCCGCCGCCACCAGTGAAGGCCCCAGGGGCCCGGGCCTGGGTGGGTCCGACATGGGCCCTCTCCTCGTGGAGCAGGAGCAGGAGGAGGCCGCAGACGGGTGAGGAAGAAACACACGGCATGTTCCGCCAGCAGCTGGGGCCGTAAAGAGAAGGCAGCAGGCTCACGGCACAGCGTGGCTGGCAGATGAGAGGTCGGGGGGCTTCCTTGAGAGGGGGGAATCGGGCTGAAGCCTTAAAGGAAGGGCTGTGGACTGGTGTGTCCCACCCGCGCAGACTCGCCTGTGGAATTCGTAGCCCCCCAGGGGATGGATTTGGAGAGGGGGTTTCGGGAGGTGACTAGATTTAGATGAGGTCAGGAGGGTGGGGCTCCCGTGGTGGGATTATCGCCCTATAAGAAGAGGAAGAAGGACCAGAGCTTTCTCTCTCTCCATCACAGGAGGACACAGTGAGAAGGCGCCATCTGAAATCTAGGAAGGGGCCCTCACGAGACACCAAAACTGCCGTCACCTTGACCTTAGGCTTCCAGCCTCCAGAACTGTGAGGAACTAAATTTCTTTTGTTTAAGCCACAGTCTGTGGTGTTTTGCTGTGGCGGCCTGAGCACACGGGGACAGTGTGGGGACTGCTCACAGCAGCATAAGACGGGAGCTCCTTCCTGCTCAGAGTGTGCCAAGGCCCTGAGGCAGGGACCAGCGAGCACAGGCTGAGGAAGGGACGACATGCACTGGGCCGACTTCCAGGGGACCCACGCAGGCGCAGCATGAGCAGGAGAAGAGGATGCGGGCAGAGCACGTTGGCTCTTATGGGAAGAGTGGGGTTAGGGTTTCGTGCAGGCGCAAGCGAATTCGGCCTCTCCGGGCAGGTCCTGGAGCTGCACTTTGAAAAGGCTTTGTTAGGGTTAGTGTCCCCTAGAGGTTCATATTTTGAAGGCCTAACCCCAGTACCCACGCATGGGGCCTTAACTGGAAATGGGGTCTCTACGGAGGGAATCAAGTTGAGACGAGGCCATTTGAGTTGGTTCTAGTCCAGTGTGACCGGGTTCCTTGAGCCAAGGGAGATTTGGATCCAGACACACACACACGGAGATGCCACGTGAAGACAAAGGTTCGGGATGATGCTTCCGTAATCCCGGGAACACCGAGGAGGGCTGGACACCACCGGAAGCCGGGAGAGGCACGGAACAGGTTCTCCCCTGCGCCTCCAGGAGGAACCAGCCCCGCCGACATCTTGATCTGGGACTTCTGGTGTCCAGCCTGAGAGAGCTTGCAGCCCCGCGCCTGGTCTGTGACGGCACGTAGCCCTGCACGGGGACTGTGACGGCAAGCAGCCCTCACCGGGTCTGCGGTGCTTGTGACGGCAGCCCCAGGCCGTTCACACCGGCAGCCGCGTGGGTTCCGTTCTGCAGCCCGCCTGGGCCCTGGGCAGCCTCGGGAGCTGTCGGCCGTGCCGGATAACACTGGCCCCTCTCCCTCCTCTGTCTTCAGGGGCTTCAGTTCTGAGGTGAATCCACAGTCCTGGAAACGACGTGACAGCATTGGAAGCTGTCCCATGTGTCCACGACCCGTGTGTCCTCGTCCCCCACCTCCGAGGGCTGCGTGGTCACCCGCAGAGTCTGTGCTGCCGGCCGGGGTCCGCCCGTCTGTCTGGGACACTTGCTACATCGCGGGAGCCATCGCCTTGGACGCCCACTGAACAGACAGCACGCCTTTCTTCTCCTTCCGGCGCGTGGTGTCGCGTGGGCTGCAGGTCTGGCAAGACACCACACACCCCTCCACGGCAGCTTTCCTGAGACCGGGGGGCTGCTCGCAGCCGCGGCCTGTTGACAGATGGCCCGGGAAGGGGCAGGCGCTGGGAGTCCAGCTTCCGCGCTTGATGTGTGGCCCAGGTCTCGTGCTCCTTGTCATGTCGACGCTGATTTGAATGTAGCGAGGCAGAGCTGCTCAGGCTATGGCTGTTGCAAACCAAGTTCTGGAACAATCCTCCCCAGAGAAAGAGCTGCCAGGGAGGGCCGTGAGGGTGCTGGGGAGGTGTCAGTGGACTGAGCCTCAGCGGCTGGGGTCCCGCCTGCTCTGCAGGTGAGATTTGAGTTTGCAGACATTCCAAGCGGGGTTCCAGCGGCTCCCCCTCTGAATGGGGCACCACGCTGGCCGCTGGCACAGGAACGAGCGTATGTCAGATAAGAGGGGAACTTGGCAAGATGCCGTCTCCTCCAGTTGGACGTGCACCGGCAGCTCTCGGCCACACAATGCCGCGGAAGCTTGACTGGGGGAAACGGAAGGGCCTCCATGCCAGGCCCTGTGTGGCTTTGCCACGCTGGGGAAGAATTTAAGAGGAATGGAACCAGAGGCCAGTTTGGCTGTCGCGGGAGTCCAGGGAGCAGGCGAAGTTGCCCTGCGCCAGGCGAGGGCGGACAGGAGGAAAGAATGACGTACAAGGCTAAGCCGGCAGGTCCTTGTGATGGACGTTGTGGGGGAGGAACTGGGGTGAGGCGAGTGTGGCCCCTGGTTTCTGGCTGAGGTCCCTGGAAGGTGGGAGAAGGAGGGAGGTGGGACCCCTGAGGCCACAGGACCCGCCCTGCCTGGCCCTGCAGGTTGTCTGGTGTCACATTGCTCCATCTATCCAGGGTCAGCCGAGGACAGCTGTGTCTCTTCGGTGGCATCCCAGAGGGGCGGGGAGGACTGTAAAGCCCCCAGTCCACCCCCTGCCACTGCCACGCCTTCAGGGAGGATAAAGGTGCCAAGGAACCCACCTGTCTGTCCGGAGTTATTTGGGGGTGATCCAGGGAGCTCAGGCGGCAGAGCTGTCACCTGAGGAAGCCGGTGTGCCTCCCGGGACCCAGGGCCAGCCCCAGGAGACAGCGCGAGTGGATAAAAGGATGCCATGGAGCGGGGCCGCGGGGCTCTCTGTGGGGCTCAGGGAGGGCTTCTGGAAGAGGCGGCCCCAACTCAGAGTCGAGGGGGGTGTAGGAGTCAGGAAGGACGAGCACTCGTGCAGATGGGCGTCACGAGCAAACGGTCTGGTGAGTTTGCAGCGGGGGAAGGTGCCTGTCCCACCCGCACGCCATTCTCAGTGATCTTCGTACGGGCAGAGGGTTACGAGCGGACCGCGCGAGCTCAGAGGCACGAACCACACGCCTTCCCCGGGGTCACGTACAGCTCGCTGGGGTCCCTGCCTCTTTGGGGGGCCGAGATACTCCCATTGCCTGGGAATAATGACTCTCTTTCCTTCCCTCAGCTACCGAAGGCCCCTAATTATGTCTGCTTCTGCCACCGTAATCAAAAATGAACTTTAAACAACTTTCTTCCAGAGTAATTTCTTCAGCCTTGCAGACAAGCTAATTTACGATGAGCAAATGTCACGGGTCCGTCGCGGCCTCCCTGTCTGTTTCCGGAAGGCTGGTCTCGGAGGCTGTGGTTGAAGCAGGTGCGTGGACGTCAGTGAGAGCGAAGGACGAGGGTGCTCAGGACACCGTCTGGGGGGCGGAGGGAAGGGAGGGGCAGTTCTGCGTGTGGCAGACGGTGGCCACCTCAGGAAGTCCCCCCTTCCCTCCAGAGTGGCGCAGGCCGGCCAGGGAGGGGCGGGAGCTTTCTGAAAGGTCAAGGCTGTGAGAACAATACGAGCCTAATTCGGGGCTTTTGCCGTTTTTAGAATTTTATAGAAACTGGGAAGGAAGGTCTCCTGGATCCCCTCGGAGCGAGGAGCTGTGTGGGAGGTCTTGGTGGCCATTCATTGGTTCTTCCAGTCCTTTTCCCCCGCGGGCATTCCCTGGCAGCCCACAGGCAGCGGCTGCTGTGGCGGGTGAGACACGGCCGGCCCCCGCCATGTGACCTGGAGCATGTGCTTCACCGCTGACGGCCTCAGTTTCCTTGGTGTTTTAAATAAGCCGATGGGTTGGTGAACACTTTTTGAGTTAATTGTTTCACACGGACCAACTCGCTGGAATCCGCGCAAGTGTATGAGGTGAGCACTCTTATTTCCCCGTTTTACAGGTGAGGACACTGGGGGGTGACAGTGTCTCAGTCCGTTTTGTGCTGCTACAAAGGAATGCCTGAGACTGGGCAATTTACAAGGCGAAGAGAGTTTTTGGCCCACGGTTCTGCAGGCTGCACAAGAAGCACGACCCTGGCACCGGCGATTGATGAGGCCCTCAGAAAGCCTCCTCCCGTGACAGAAGGTGACGGGGCAGCAGGCGTGTCACATGGCAAGAGAGGGAGCAAGGAAGGCGGATGCCAGGCCCTTGTGAGAACTCATTACCGAGGGGAGGGCAGGAAACCGTTCACGAGGGGTCTGTCCCCATGACCCAGGCTCCTCCCACTCAGCCCCACCTCCAGCACTGGGAACAAATCCCCACATGAGAGTTGGAGGGAACAAATGCCAAACCTATCAAGCAGTGAGGTTAAGGAACTTCCTCCTGAAGTCATCCAGGGGTAATTTGACAGAGCCAGGCAGCCTGATTCCAGAGTTCGGGCAGGTCGTCCATCAGCTAAAGGGGCTTGTTTGTAAAATTAGGGTAATAACGCCCATCCCAGGGAGGGGTGCGTGTGTGTTGGGGGCTGAGATTGTGTGAGATGATGTGTGTGCAGGACCAGCACAAGGCCTGGGACAGAGTCCGTACTTGATGAATGACGATGATGATGGTGATGATGATAATGATATGATGAAGATTATAGTGATGATGGCTATGGTGATGATGAATGGTGATGATGATGATGGTGATATTCATGGGAAGTTTTGCTATGAAGGTTGCCAAGAAATGGGGTAGTAAGTGGAGAGCAATGTGGAATGCAAAAGAAAGAAATTATTCCCACACTTATTAAAACCGAAAGGAAGACTTATATTTAAGACTGTTGCAGGCGGGAGAGCGATTGGGCTCAGCTCTGAATGCAACAGGGACCCGTGGAGATTCGTAGCCAAGTAGCAGGGCCGGGCGGCTGTGGGGGGTGAAAAATTACTAAGAGAAGCCGACAGGGGAAGGGGATTCCTTGTGGACTGGAGTAACAGGATTCTTGCTAAAGGCAGGCCAAGGTAGAGGCATAGTTGAGAAGTGGGCTCAGAGGGGCTTGGCTAAAGTTTGGCTCAGGAAGACGACTTGGCCAGGGTCAAGGGCAGGTTTTTAAAGAAGGGAGACAGGGGCGTGTTGGTGTGCCGGGGGCATGGCTCTGTGGAGAGGGCTCTGCCTCCCTGGTGCTGGTCCCTGGTGGGCAGGACGGTGAGGCAGGTTAGACCTGGCACTAGGCTTTGGACGGTTGCTCTGGCTTGTTCCGGGGCCATAAAGCTCTCGGCTGCTCGCAAGGGAAGCCACAGATGGGCTCTGCTCCCTGCTAATCTCCTCATCATAAATTTGGCTTCTAGGACAAGCGCACTAATTACCACCCCGCGCTGCCTGGGTGCCCTGCGAGACCGTGGCAGGGCTGTTAGCGGGTTTATGCTTCCAGCACAGTAAATTGACCGCTGCCGCTGCGGCACCTGGCCCAGACAAGAAGACGGGGGCTCCTGCCCACTGTTAGGGATGTCGCAGTGCCCTCCCTCCTTCGGGAGTCAGGGGTGTTCTCCGCCTTCTCCAGGGTGGTGAGTGGCCCCAGCTGCAAGACATCTCTCTGCTCGCTCGCCTTCAGGTAGGGACAGAAAGGCCTCAGGTGACCGTCCTCGCCAGTCGGCCCCTGACACTTGCAGAATCAATGTCACAAGATTCAATTGATCTCCAAAGGTTGAGCTGTCCCCTTGACAAAGGCCCCGATGAAAAGGTGCAGTCGGGAGGCTGCTCCTCTGGCATTTGCGGTGAGCGTGAAGTCCCAGGGAGGCGTTTGGCACGTGATCGATGCTTGAGACACATTTGCCGCTGCTGCTATTTTTGTTTTTATGTCTCTGTGAGTCCCTCACCTGACTCCAGTGGTGTGAGATGGGTCGTTTTCAGCGCAGTTTCCTGATATTCTGCAGCCAAAGCATTGGTCCCAATTCGTACTTCCCTGGGGTGCTGGGGCCTCTGCCGAGGGCAGTCGGGGAGCAGTGAGGTTTATGGAAAGGATCAAGCAAGGACAGGCATTTGGGGAAAGCTACTCTAATGGTGGAGGTCAGGGTGGGTTCACAGGAGAAGGAAGGGAAATAGGAGGCTCATTTTCCTTCTGTTCTTGTCTGACCATTAAAAAAAGGAATGATCAAATGATGCTTGGCAGAGACGGGCTGTATCTGAGCAGTCCCACTGCAGAGGGAATCACACTGTGAGTGGATGTGAGACGAGGATGCTCCATGTCCTTTGTGGCACACACACAAGACTGAGTTCAGTTGCACCACTTCCACCTGCCAGCCATCCATCCCAACCTGCCAGCCACCCACACACTTGCCCATGGATCCACCCAACCACCCCTCCATCTGCCACCCCCATACCTACCCATCTGCCCATCCATCTACCTATCCATCCACCACTGTCCTTCATTCCATCACCTACCCATCCATCCACCCCAACCACCCCTCCATCCACCGCCCCCATGTCTACCCATCCACCCATCCATCCTACGGCCACTTCTCCATTCAGGAGTCGGGGCTGTTTTTCTCAGAAGCACAAACATGGAGCGCTGCTGTCCACGGCAAAGGGAGCGAGAACTGATCCCCGGCACAGTGGCGGGAATGAAGATAGAGCAGCCAAGCTAGCTGCTGCTCTGACAGGGAAATGACACTATTGATTCAGGTGCCCAGGGTGCCTGAAAACACCTGGATTCTCCCGATTTTATTTGGAAGCCAAATGTATTTGCCTACAGAGAGCAAAAATAAATCTTTCTTCTGGTAAAAGAGGAAATTAGCAAGCGCAAAGAGAAAACATGTGTTCTCTGTCCCCCACACAACTGGATCGGACTCTCTAGACTGGCACAAGGGGCTAAGGGGCCTCCTAGCCCGGGTCTGCATCCAGGTGGGGGCTGTGTCCAGATGGGAGCTGTGTCCAGGTGGGAGCTGTGTCCAGGTGGGAGCTGCATCCAGGTGTGGTGGGGGCTATGTCCCGGTGGGGGCTACATCCAGGTGGGAGCTGTGTCCAGGTGGGAGGTGTGTCCAGGTGGGGTGGGGGCTATGTCCAGGTGGGGGCTACTGGGGCCCCAGCCAAGAAGGGGAGGGAGGGGAGCAAATCCCATCACATGACCTTGAGAGGTCACAGTGCTGGGCTGGAGACTTCCTGATTGGATTCCTAGCTCTGTCTCTCTGTAACATTTCCAGATGTTAATGAATGTTTGAGGGGAGATTGTGAAATTCTCTAAGCAAAATTTATTTCTCTCTGCTCTAACTTTAGAAACAAATGTCATGTCTCTCAGCAGGACTGGCTCTTCTGTGCGCTGCTGGCTGCCGTGTGAGCGCACGTTTCAGTGAGTGGTAACTGCCCTGATGGTGTATATCAAGAGCCCTAACTGTTCATCACTCAGCAACTCTCCTCTCGGAAACCTGTCCTACTGAAATGATCATGGACGCAAATGAAGTTTCATGTACAAACACGTTAATGGCATTGTCTTAGTCTGTTTTATTGCCATGAAGGAATACTCGAGCTGGGTAATTTATAAAGAAAAGAGGTTTATTTGGCTCGGGTTCTGCAGGCTGCAGAGGAAGTGTGGCGCCTGCATCTGCTTCTGGGGAGGGCCTCGGGCTGCTCCACTCACGGTGGAAGGAGAAGGGAGCTGCGTGTGCAGAGATCATGTGGCGAGAGAGGCAGCAGGGGTGGGAGGTGCCAGGCTCTTTCTGACAATCAGTTCTGCTGGGAACGAACTCACTCACTCCTATGAGAATGGCCCCAAGCCATTTACGAGGGATCTGCCCCCACGATCTGTACACCTCCCACCAGGACCCACCTCCAACACTGAGGACCAAATTCCGACAGGAGACTTGCAGGGGCCAAACACACCGTACCCAGACCACAGCAGGCTTTGTCACTGAAAATAAGGAACAAGCAGAGAAACCTAATTCCTCTAAAGAGAGGAGACATTGATTGCGGCTCATTCCCGTGATGGATTGTTGTACAGCTGTGTGAACAATGCTTTGAAGATTTTTTTATGATAAAGAAACATTTTCACAACATGACATTTAGTAATAAGAACATACACAAATGATCCATACTGGCTGTTACACCCAAACACCACATTGGTTGTCTGTGTGGGCTAGTGAGAATTGTGAAACCCCATCCCTGATCTTCACGGTATTTTTCAAGTTTCCTTAAGTAATTGTGTTTCGCTTTTATAATCAGAAACGCAATGTTGTGGAAAGAGATTGAGTCTGTGTCTGTGATATACACAGGCTTGACCAACATAAATTTGTTTCCCCACCGTGTTGGAGGACAGAAATCTGAGACCAAGGTGTTGGCAGGGTTCGTTCCCTCTGAGGCCTCTCTCCTTGTCTTGTAGATGTCGGCTTCTCCCTGTGTCCTCACAGGGTCATTCCTCTGTGTGTGTCTGTGTCCTGATCTCTTCTTAGAAGGACACCAGTCAGATTAGATTAGGGACCCACTCTATTCCAGTATCATCTCATTTTACTAAGGACCTCTGCAATGACCAAATAAGGTCACATTCTCAGGCAGTGGGGATTGGGACACCAAAATAAGAATTGGGGCAGGGACACAATTCAACCCATAGCACGTACTGTTTGTGTTTTGTTTCCTCAGCAAACAGTGGCTGGCCCTTTAGCCAATTTATTTTCGGTAGGTAAAGGCTGAGTATTTAAAAAAATGATTGGTTACTCTCTGAGATTCTTGCGGAAGGCTGGAGAGGAGGGTGTCCTATTTTGGAATGTTGTAAAAGTATGAACTCCGAAGGAGAGTGAGTTTTCACAGCACTCACTACTATCTTGCAAACAGCAGGTGCTGAGTAACCACGGAGTGAATCTCTGAGTCATGCTGCTGACAGCGCATTGTTGGTGGAATTGTTTAGGCAGAATCTTTGTGGCAGGTGACATCACGTACATCCACTTCTTTATAAACGTTCAATAACTTTGTCGTCACCAGTCTGTCTTACTCATTACCTCGGGTGTCCAGGAAATGTGCTACGACTTTGTGTATTTTACAGTGCATTAGTGTGTGTGGGAGCTCCTCTGAAACACATCAAACCCAGGTCTTATTGAATTTAAATATTTTTTCAAAGGGGCTTCAACTTCTGGATCCAGAAGTTAACGTGATGTCTATTTGTTTCATCACAATGGGGTTACACGCTGTGATAACTGTGTCGTGGGCTGTGCCCTTGCATCGACAGAGGCCTGGCCTTCATCCTGACTCCTGGGAGGTGACCGCTAACCCCGCAGACTTTCCTCGTGGTAGGGGCATCTGTATTTTTCATGGTGGGCCCCTGGGACCGCACCCGGTAGTCTGTGCTAATGATGTGACTCGTGGCAGGCCCCTCGATACTTTATGCTGATGAGATGACTCAGGATGGGGCCTGGACACCCAAGAAAGACCGACCACGTGATTAGGGGGTGGGGGCCTTGGGACATGGGAAACCAGCCTAGTTTCCCGGGAGGGGATGGGGAGCTGGAGATTGAGTTCAACCCCATGGCTGAGGATTCAACTAATCACACCTGTGTCATGACACCCCTGTAAAATCTCTGAATGCTGATGCTCAGGTCAGCTTCCCAGGTTGGCAATACTTGGTGCACATCATCACAAACCAGTACTGGGAGGGCAGTGAGTCCAGGGGACATGGTGGCTGCACACTTGGGCCTTCCCAGACCTCTCCCCCGTCCTGCGTGTCTTTCCTTTTTGCTGGTTCTAGTTCGTACCCTTTTGCTATCACAAAACTATAATTGGAAGTGTAGCATTTCCCTGAGTTCTGTGAATTCTTCTAGAGAATTATCAAAACTGAGGGCAGTTGTGGGGACAGTCTCCAAATTTTTAGCCAGGTGGTCTGAAATGAGGGTGCCCCCGGGACCCCCGGTCTCGCGTCTGGTGCCCGCAGGGAGCGCAGTCTGCGAGGGCTGCTCCCTCAGCTGTACGGTTTTGCTAACTCCTTTGAGATCATTATTCACTGAATCCATTTTTTTACTTGTTCATACATTTCACTTGTTACTCACAATTTATATTTAGGTTCATAAAATTGAAAAATTTTAATTATAAAACATGGAAAAGAAACATCTAATTGCCACGTCAGACTGGCCTCCATTCCATACGCGCCCATCGCCACGTCTGTTTGATGAACGCTTGTTTGGGACCTGCCTGCGTCAGGGGCGGTGGTGGCTGGGGGTCCTTGCCAGTTGGCACCAGGCGCGGCCCTGCCTCTGAGAGTCTGCAGCATGTTTCTGTCACTCAGTCTAGAATCTCTGCACAGTCTATTAATACACATTATGGTGCATTTTATTTTGAATCACATAATTGTATCCATCTATAGTTATGAATTTCCAGTCTATTAATGTCACGCACAGATGTGCAAAGGAAACCCAGTTCCTTCTTTCTCTCTCCATGTGTGTTCCACCTCCCCCGTCTTTACCTGGCTGGTGGTTGGTGGGGGCGGTGCAGGTGGGGCGCGTGGGGATGATGGAGCAGGTGGGCTCTGGAGAGAACTTCGCCGGAGGCTCCCCTGGCCAAGGGAGGAGGGAATTTTCTGATGGATGAATTTGCAAGAAGGAGCGGCTGCTGGTCCTTGCATTTGCCTGCCACAACGGGGTGTGATGTACACATTCTCTGCTGCCTTTTGAGTTTCCCTGGAGGGTCTGAGGGGCCGTGTTTGAACTGGGGAGACTATGTTGGCTGTTCGACTAAGCCAAGGGCTCCCAACTCACTTTACCAGCAGCCAAGAGTTACTATTTCAGTCCTCTCTCTGACACGTATATTTTCCTTTCAAACCGTTCATTCTGAACTTGAGAGGTATCATGGGCTGGATGGTGTCCCCAGTAAAGATGCATTGAAGTCCTGACCTCCCTTATC
>NW_012152519.1:921544-951618 GCF_000956105.1 Propithecus coquereli | reverse complement strand
AAGATGGTCAGAAAACCACCAGAGCTGGGGACAGGCCTGGAACAGAAGGGGCCAACCCTGCTGACACTCGATCTTGGACTTCTGCCCTCCAGAGCTGTGAAACGACACACTGTCATTATTCTAAGCCACCCGCCTGCAGTGTTTTGTTACAGCAGCCCTAGGAAACAGGTGGGTAAAGAAAGGTGTGCTGTGTTGGCTCCCTGAAATCCTCCCCATTCTCTTTAGTTAAATTTGGGGTCTCATTTGGATAAAGAGTTGAGGGTTCTATGGTGTCTGAGCGGGACAGGGCCTGTCCTTCTCCCCACCCCCTGAACAGAAAGGCCGTTAGAGGCACCAAGTGGCCCACATGGCACAGGCAGCAGGGAAGTCCCCTCAGCACTGTAGAAGCAGCTCAGGATGTTTGAGAAGGAGATAACACAACTCAGAAAGTCCCCTTCTCTGGTTAAGATCTGTTTCCCTTCTCTTGTTTTGCTCGAGTTCTTATAAACTCAGTTCTGAGATGCAGGGCTGAGTGCTGGACTCTTTCTTCCCTTGGTCCAGGTTCCCTGGGGCAAGGAGCATCCTAGCTTGGCCCGCAGGTGGCAGGCTGAAGAACATGACCTCACAGGAGACGCAAACGCCTGCTTGATATCCGAAGTCCTGGGCGTGCGCCAAGCACCCTCTCTGAGTCCAGACTGGATCAGGATCACTGACAGCAACCCCATTTGCCTGCTCGTGACTGCAATTGACAGAAGACCCAACTAAGAGAGTGTTGATAAAAGATGTTTGTTATCCCATAAGCCAGAAGCCAAAGGGCAGGGTGGCTCTAGAGTCTGCAATTTCAGTGTCATGATGGTTTGCCAAAGGCCCAGAAGTTTCCATCCCTCTCTCTTCCACCAGCCGCACCTCACCCTCGGAGGTGGAGGGTGTCTGCAGTGATTGTGGGATTGACAGGCAGACCCAGGTCCCCCATGGCCCATACTCATTTTTATTTTTCAAACTAGGGAGGAAGATGAGTCCCCTAAGCCCACACCACAGCCAAGGTTCCAACTCCACTGGCCACGTTGGATGACCTTCAGTGCCTGCACTGCTCCCTGGCAAGGAGAGGACTGGCTCAGCCCAGTTGCATTTCAGCCCCATGGGAGAGAAGGTTTCTATCTCCCCGCGCCTGTGGCTGCAGAGATCCTGCTGCAGGAGGAGAGAGAAGTGTCCGCTGGGACGGGAACTGTAGCGTCTGCACAGGAGAAGCCGTGGCGTCGTGCTTTGGCCTCTCAACATCACACTGGAAGTTCTAGCTAATGCAATAAGACAAGAAAAGGTATAAAAGGTACACAGATTGGGAAGGAAGAAATAAAATTGTCTGCACACAGGTGACATGATCATCTGTGTAGAAAATCTGAAAGAATCTGCAAAAATACTGAAACTCTTAGTGATTACAATAGGGTGGAAGGATATAAGGTTAATATACAAAAGTCAATCGGTTTCTATATACCAGCAATGAACAAGAAGAATGTGAAATCAAAAACACATTACCATTTACCATTTTATTTAGGTGTAAATCTAACAAAATTTGTACCAGATCCATATAAGGAAAGCTACAAAACTCCAATTAAAAATATCAAAAAGAACCAAATAAATGGAGAGATACATTATGTCCCTGAAGGGAAGAGTCTATATTGTCAAGATGCCAATTCTTCCTAACTTGACTCATAGAGTCAATACAGTCCTGATCAAAATCCCATCAATTATTTTGTGGGTATCGACAAACTGATTCTGAAGTGTATGTAGAGAGGGAGAGATTCGGAATAGCCAGTCCTACAGGGTGACACCTGGACTTGGATCTGGGGGCAGAGATGCTGGGTTTGAGAGGGGAGCCAATGACCCCAAGAAGGGCCCTGTGGGCTTCTGGGGGAGGGGCAGCAGGTGCTGCAGAGGGGTGGGGTCATCCGTGTGCAGGCTGGGCTGGGCCGTGTGTGCCCAGTAGGGAGCATGGCAGAGGCATGGGAGGTGACAGTGGCGGAGGGAGCTTTAGGAGCTGCAATCGCAGGTGATCCCGTTTCCCTCTGTGACCTCCCTGTCCCCACCCTGCTTTTATAATAATTATATTGTCTCTCCTTTCGCTCCATTTCCAACTATCAATCTCTTGAATTTTCTTGAATAAACTGTAGTTCAGATAGAAACTTTTACAAAGAAAAGCTAAACACAAAAACCTCACCTGAATTTTTTCTTTTAAGCACAAACCAGACCTAAGCAAAATTGAAGCTTTGATTTATAAAAACCACGTCCTCGGCACATAAACGGAAAGATACGAATAAAAGCTACTGTTTGGAGCGGGCATGCTGAGTGCACGAGGACGGTTTCCTTAAGGCCAGCCAGGATGTGGCCAGCTGTGCAGGTGCACGGAGACGGGCAGGACAAGGTCCCATCGTGGCGCAGGTCTGGTGTCCTCATTTCCTTTTCCCACGACAAGAAGCAACAGCGCGAAGCAACAGCTGGCGACTGCCACGGCCGTCGCGCGGCACGAGGAGGCCAGGGAGCTGGAGGGAGTTGGAATTCGGGAAGTGGTTAATCCCAGTTGTGTCATTCATGTCTGTCCCCCAGAGCAGGACCGTCTCGCTGTGCTGTGGGGCCTTCGGCGTCCTTGGCTAGTCAACACAGTAACTCCATGTGGACATCTGGTTGGGACGAACGTGGGAAGACGCAAGGGGAAGTTGGAGAAGACTTGCAAAGTGAGACCTGCAAGTTGAGAAGCAGCTTAGACACACCCCGCCAATCACCTGCCATCCTCCGGTCTCCGCGCCACCTGGGCCTCCCTGGTTTCCCAGTGGGAGCTAGAATGTTCCTGCCCTGAGAGATCCGAAGCCGTTATGGGCGAAGTCCCCAGGAGCTGGGAGCATTCCCCGTGGGGTGCAAGGGGCACCTCGCTCATCTCAAAAGTTCTACAAAGACCTGGAGCCGGGGCTGGGGCGGCGGAGGGTTTGCCGAGCACCCCCCGCCTCAGCAGCTCGGGCTTCGCTGCCTCTGTTGGATGTCGGCGCGGCGACTGATGATGCTTGACTAGTTGCCAAACACGCTATTTTGGCTGCTGAGCTCATATGACTGAGCCGTGATAACAAGGCTGCCTTTTTTTCACACCAATGAGTCATGAATAATGATCTGATAGAGATATTTTTGGTGCGGGTCAGAATTTTGTTCTGTTTCTAAATGTTCTCTTTTTCTTCCTTTCTCAACCAGGGTTAGGCTGGAACGGTGGGCAGCTAAGCCTCGTGGAGCGAGGGTCACAGACAGCTCTGATGCCAGGGTCTGTGGTCCCCGGCCTGGGGCGTCCCTCTCCTCCCTCGGTCCCCTCGTCCAAACACAGCCTTCCCACAAAACTGAGGTTAAGTGCCAAATATTCCCCCATGTTGCAAAGGTCGGTTCTCTTAAGTGACATTGATTGAAAAACATGAAATCAATCACAACATTTATTAAGTATGTAAAATGTTGTACAACATCAGGGTTTCGGCTCCCATGCCGAGGAGGAACGGCACTAAATTAATAACTTCGGAGACCTCGGGACCCAAAATAGCCAGCGGATAGGCCCCGGGGAAGAGCAAATGAGTCAATGTGATCAATTATTTGTGATTTACAATTTAAATAAGCCCCTGGGAGAACATTAACATTTCAGTCAAAATTGAATACGCCTCTCGGTGATATCCGGAGCTATTATTTCGGGAGCAGGTCGGCCTCCTTTCTTTCATTCACGCCTGACTTCTGAATTCCTCAGCAATTACAGACGCACTTGATCCCGAGGAGAGGGAGAGGGGCGAGGATGCTGGAAGAGAGAAGGCCAGGGGGAGGCAGCGGACGGGCAGGAGGACGAGGAGGCTGGGCGGGGTGTCCCCTCTACAGCCGAGGGTGGGGCAGCGGCGGGGCAGAGGACGCCGTGCTCAGCGTCTGACTCGGTGAAGATGGATATTGGAACATGTTCTGTGGGTGACTGAGCAGCTCAGACTATTCTGGGGAAGCTTTTCAGAAAGTCTTATGAGCCTCTTTTTAGTATTATTTTTAAAGAACCAGGTTGTTATTGGCAACCATTGAAAAGATGATTAAATAACTACACGATGCTAGCAGCGTGCAGCCTGGACTCGAAATAGGAATCGGAGCGTGTCCATCTTGGTAGAGCTGGTGTTCCAGCCTCGTGTGTGTGTGTGTGTGTGTGCGTGTATCTGTGTGTGCATGCGTGTGTGTGCCTGTGTGCGTGTGTGTATCTGTGTGTGTGCCTGTGTGCGTGTGTGTATCTCTGTGTGTGTGCGTGTGTGGGTATCTCTGTGTCTGTGCGTGTGTGTGTGTGTGTGGATGCTGGGGTCCTTCCTCCTCTCCTCCAGCCTTGGTGACTGAGAAAGAAGGACCGTTCCAGGGACAGAGGACCATGGAGGCTCCCGCATCCCACCCGCAGGTGGTTCTGCAGCTCCCAAGAGCAGAGCCCTTTGCATAAGTCCTTGTGAGCGCTGAAATCACAGCCAAAGGTACCCTTTGCTCCCCTCACACCTCTGCAGTTAAGGACACGAAATATCAACTCCTGTTACCACCTTACCCAACCTTAAATTCAGTGGAGCGGCAGAATCTCACACAGAGAGATCCCCCAGAGCTTAATACGCAATCGATTATTCGGCTTCCGGTGCAGAGGACAGGAGTCGGTCCCCCGCCCTGCTGGGGGGACACTGCGTGCCAATTCTCGGACCATCTTTCTCCCGGGGTGGGCTGCAGCACCCAAGATGCTCCATCAAGTCTATTCCAGAGTTGGCAGGAAACAGCCTCATCCATTGGGGACCACCAGAGGCACCTCCCTGTCCCCAGGCTTTCACCAGGAATCTGACCTCTTTGCCAGGGGACAGCACTTGCCCAGAGCCCTGGGCTCATTCTCCAGGGTAAGTGAAGACAGTGCAAAGAGCCAGAAAACGGACCAGCACCTTGGGCTGGCACCCAGGTGTCCTCAGGTGAGGGAGGAAAGCTCCTCTCCGGCCGGCCTCTGTCTCGCGTGGCCTGCTGCCTGCTCTGTGGCTCCGTGCTCTTCTCTGGCCGGACAATGCCTTTGAGGAGCTGGAGGAAGAAGCCCCCACCCGGGTGCTACCCCCAGGCAAACCCGCAGGATTCTGCAGCCAAGTCCACAGCACCCTGGGGACTGGCCAGGGCAGCCCCGTCCAAGGGAACTTTCTGCAATGACAGGAACATCCTGTGCCTCTGCTGCCCAAAACCAGCCACTGCTCGGACGGGACGACGAGCACTCTGAGTGCGCCCCATGCAGCTAAGGAGCTTTCTAATCTTATTTAATTCTAATTAACTTGAAGTATTTAATCACCCACAGGTGGCTAATGGCTGCCACATTGGCACGAGCAGCTCCAGGGGTAAGGACTCCTGGATTCCGTTCCGTGATCGCCGGCGGAGGACAGGCGGCCGTGGACGCCGTGGCTGGCTTTCCCCGGCACCCTGACCTTTGCTGCCTTCGGCTCAGGCTCTGTGAGCAGGTGGGATCAACAGAGGGGCCTGGAGAGTGGGGGTCGGAGAAGATACAACCCTGTTTGTGTTTGTGCAGCGTCCTTGTCCCTGTCACCATCACCTGTGCAGTCCCTAGTGCCACTGAGCCCTTGGGCGAGGGCCTTCCTCTCTGGGCCCTTAGCGCCTGTCGATGATACTGCCGGGAGCAGATCCATCTGCATTCGTGCCTGTCTGAAGGTTGGCGCAGAGCAAAGCCAGGCATTGCAGGGAGCCTCGTCATTCCCTGATAGGGGGCCGCCTGGGGCCACCCTGAGCTGGCCTTTGTGTCACCAGCACTGGTGGCACCTCCCACTGTGCTCTGAGCTTGCAGGTCCCTCCGCACAAGGTGCCACCGGATTCTACCTGTCCTGCGCCTCTTGCTGAGTGTCAGCCTTTCAGATTAGGCGGGGTCGTTGGGGACAGGGACGGCTTAAGGCTGCAGGGGAAAGATGGCCTTCAATGGGGGTTGGGTTGCATTGGCATGAAGGACACAGAGGGACCTGGAGGCCCCGAATTTCAGCTCTGGCTACCTGACCGTGGGGCAAACCGTCCCCTGGGTCTAGTAAGAGCACGTCCTCGTGGCATCGTGGGAAGGGCTGTGGAATTGCTCCGTCACAGCCCTCAGCCCTGCGTGGCACGGAGAAGACGCTCAGCACATCTGAGCTGCCACGTTTTAATTTTCCCGCAGGTGGTCAGAGCAGTAGAACTTTCTTTTTCATTTCCCCCATCCCCAAGTCTACACTAGAGCAATCCCTCGAAGATTCCTCACAAATAAACGCCTGCCCTACACTGTAAGTGGGGTTGGTCCGCCTCTCTGTTCATTAATCCTCTCCCCTTGCAAGAACCTTTGGTCCTCTTGCCCCTGCTGTATTGGGGAATGGGACACAGTTGGCCTCCTCTTTGGGGAACAGGAGTGGATTAGAAGGTCACGGAAGTCGATGTGATTTAAATTAAAATTTTAGTCACCTAAATTTCTTTTAGAATAAACCAGATCTTCCCTGAGCTCAGTTTCGAGATGATCGTGTGTGGACCAAGCATCTGTTGACTGTTGACGTCCTCACCTGTTGAAAGCTAAGGCACTAAGGTGCCGAGATGCAAGCTAAGGTATATTGCACCTGAAGGTGTCAGGAGGAGGCGCTCTCCTAGCTCTGTCACTTTCCTTTCCCTCGAAGACCCCATAGCTCGGCCAGGGAGCCAGGGTTACCTCCAGGAAGTAAACGCAGAAGGAAGTGAGAGGGACAGTGGTGTGGCGGGTGGAAGTCTCTCTCCCACAGCACGGTGGGCGCCGGGCGGTCAGGGTGGTCCGGGGAGCACGGCCCCTCCCTGGGAAGCTGCACTCTGTGGCCCGTTGGCTCTGGGTCCCAGGCCAAGTCCTGTCCAGTGGTTCTGGTTCTTGCAGGTGCTTATACTTCAGAGATTCTGGGACCCGGACTGACCTGTCTCTCCTTTGCATCGTGTCTAGGGCTGGCGTTTGCATGGTGTGAGTGGGGTGTGAACGTCTCCCGCAATTCAGCGGGATGAGGAAGAGGGAAAGGAAAGAAACAGATAAAATCCCTCCTCGTGGTTCTTGTTCCATGAGTGTGGGCTGTGGACAGCGACCTTCTTCCAAATACCGTGTGGAAAGAAGGGGAGGGGTCACTGCGCAGCGGCAACACCTGACGAATGCGCTTCCGCCAGGTGAGCGAGGTCAACTTGGACAGCGAGGAGCCGTGCTGAGCGCACGCACCCTGGACACGACAGGATGAGAGCAGCACCCACCTCTGGGGCCTTCCTGCCAAAGCCCATGACCCGGTCCAGTCATCAGACTGATCCCAGTCGGGGGCGTCCTGCAAAGCCCACCCAGCGTTCCCCAGACCGGGCAAGGTCGTCAGAACAAGGAAAGCCTGAGAAACGTCACAGCCATGAGGAGCCTAAGGAGACATGATGCCTGCATGTCGCGGCGTCCTGGGTGGGAGCCTGGGACAGGAGAAGGGCGTCAGATGACACTAGGGACTCCAGTTAATGACAGCGTAGCGACATGGCTTCATTGACTGCCACAAATGCAGCACACCACTGTCAAATGCTAACAATGGGGGGACTGGATGTGGGGCGTATGGGGACTTTCGGAACTATTTTTGAAATTTTTCTGTAAATCTAAAACTGTTCTAAAATAAAAAGCTATTTAACCAAAGTCCCTCTCTTTACCTAGAATCGTCAAATTCCCAGAGACAGAAAGCAGAGTGGAGGTGGTGAGGGGCCGGGGGAGGGAGTGGGGAGCTAGCTGGTGTTTACAGGTTAAGTTTCAGTGTTATGCGATGGAAGGGCGGCGGGACGGCCGCACAGCGGGGGGAATGCACTTAATGTCGCTGACGTGTACACAGGAAAATGCTTAAGACAGTAAATTCCATGTTATGGATATTTTACCATAATTACATTTTTTAAATTCCCTCCTTCATCTTGCCATTGCAGCCTTTGCCCCCAGCCACCCCGTGTGTCACGGAGAGTCCTCGAAACCTGCTTCCGCCTGGCCTGGAGAGCACACGGTGCTGTCTTCCACGAACACGCCCTTCACCGCTTCTCACGGCGACTCATTTCCACCAGTGGTGTCCCCTCCTTGCCTCCCCGGTGATGGTGGCAGCCATGCGCTCTGTTCGGTGGCAGATCCTCTGTGTGTGACAAATAGTCTTCATTTTCTTCTCACAGTCTCGCAGCCAATAAAAAGCAGTAAAATGTGAAATGACACACAAATTGTATCCCCAAAGAGCCATAAAGGCCCAAGATATTGCTGCATGTGATGATCAGATGAGATTCTTTGCCTTTAAACAAATAACCCTCGTTAACAAAGAAGAGTATTCACATGAGGAGGAGGCGGGGCCTTGGGGTGGGCGGGGCAGGTGGGCGGGGCCGGTGCTGGCTCAGCCCCAGGTGCAGGGGCGGGGGGCGGGGGGCCTGGGAAAGCATTTAGAGTGGGTCAGGAAGGTGCTTTTAGGTGACGGCAGCCGGCACAGGGACCCCCCCCACCCCGCACTTTTGTGCAGTGGCAAATGGCCGTATCACTGCTCTGGATTTCAGGTTAGAGAGGATATTTCTGCAGCTTTTTTAGAAGCCTCAAGAAGCCCTTGTCTCCGGCTGGTGCATGCCCCTGGTTGTCGACGTGGGTCCCCTAGCATCCCTCGAGGAACGTTGACAAGAACCGAGCCCGAATCCTGGGCTCAGCGATTCTGCTCCCATTGCTCTGCGGGATGCCAGCACCTGTGGTTCTAAAGGCAGGTGCCTCCAGTCCCAGAGCCCACGGCCAGCACAGAAGTGGAGCGTCACCATGTTCCAGGTTCCCCGTTCTCTTGGGAACTCTCCCTCCCGGGAATCTCTGTCCTCCATCCCTGTCCTCTGCACGGGCACGCAGCCTTCCCCGACTGCCCAGAGAGGACGGGGCAGGGGAAGGCCGTGAATCACGCCCAACTGCCAGCTCCAGTGCAGTCCCCTTCCTCCTGCGAGCGTCGGGTACCTTCTCAGCCCACCCCGCAGCAGCCCTGCACAGCATCGCTGTCCCCCTGGTAAGGGTGAGGACCCCGGCCATAAACCCAGCTCTTGCCCGGCCTTGCGGCCGGCCGAGGAGGCTCAAACGAGAGGCCAGCTCGGGGGAGGGTCTGGAAGGCTCTGTGAGCTGCAGTCGGGCTTGGTGGAGGGAACGGCATGGGAGAGGGTGTGGAGCTTGAGGGGAGCGTTAGGAAATGTCAAGCGGGTCGCTGTCGTTTATTTTAGGTGCTTTCCTAGAACGGAGGGACTTGAGATTGCACAATGACACTGGAGGCTCATCTCCGATCTTTAGCGGGAAAACAGGCAGGGGAGGCTTTGGAGCTGGGACACGCGTCAGTGCCAAGCAAGCGCAGACGCAGTTGCAGCCTCTGCGGTGTGCCCCGCCCTCCCCGAGAAGCTCATTTTCCATGAGCTGCAGGCAGTGCCGGTGGTCCTGGGCATGGCGACTGTCACGTTTGCACCATCAGGAGGGTGTCACCTGGAGCCCATCACTCACCCCTGTGCTGGCACTACGGTTGTGTCTCATGTATCCAGGGCTGCGGTGTGGACAGGTCCATCTTCCTAGGGAGGCACTGAATTGTGACTTACTTTTGCCCCAGCAGGGCCCACGGGGGACCAGAACTGTGGGAACACAACAGGTGTCACTGGGGGGAAGACAAATCCTAAACTAACCCCAAAAAGAGACTGCAGCACCTGCTGGGCTGCTTCTGAGGGGGTCATGGTCACAGCTTCTGCACTTCCTGTGCCCCCGACCTGCCCAGTCCCTGTGGCCAGCTCAGCCCCGTGCCCACCATCTCAGCGGCGCTCGCTGACGGCCCATGCACACAGCCCCCAAGCCGGGAGAGAGACCAGAACATCGTAAAATTCCGAGCAGGGTTGAAACAAAAAGATGTTTCCGGGTATTTCCGCTAGTGAGGGGCCCCCGAAACCTGGACACTGGTCCCGTGAGGTTCTGCCCCGCACTGCCCGGAGAGGGAATTCAGGGAAAACGTGGGAAGCGAGTCTAGCGACAGCACGTGGTCTCACTGGGGGGTTGAAAACTTGGCAACTGCTGGTATTTCGGCCTTAATCGCAGAAGCTGCGCTCCGAGAAGCGTGTCAGCTCACCTGGGCACTCTAGCCCAGAATGTCAAGACAGCGGGGGGAGTTGTGAGCATAAGACAAAGTTAAAACAGTGAGAACACCTGACTCCGGTGAGAGCTATGGCGAGCCACGCCACTGGGATGTGAGTAATCCTTAAAGCTCCCCGTTAATGGGCCCACGGCGTGGCACGGGTTCCACGGCGCATGGCGTGAACGTGCTGGCGTCAGGACGCAGCTCGTGGGTGTCAGCCACGGGCTGGTTATTTCTGGTGCAGACCAGCTGGCTCTCCCAGCCGCCCTTGTGAGCGGGGCGCGGCACCCTCCCCTTCAGCACCGCGCGCCTCACTCATTCATTCATCAGCGTGGGCACACCTCGGTGATGTGTTCTGATTGGATTTCACTGCCTCGAGTCTGTTGTGTACGCTGGTGAGTGTGTAAGAGACTGAAACAGAGGCACTGTCCCCTTCTACAGCTACCAGGCAGGACGGAAGGCCACCATCAATCCACACAGGGACGGAGTTGGCCGTTTATGGCCGGATTACTCTGTGCCCTGCATGGTGACAGCCGTGTGGCACATGGTTTTGCAGGCTTGGCGACACTCTGTCGGGTGGTGTCATTTCTTCCCATTGCAGGTGTGGGATCTGGAGATCTGAGAGGTGGCATGATCTGCCCATGGTCAGGACTCTGACTTCGTCCCTCACTCTGCCACCACGGGAGGCTGCCTCTGTGCTCACACGCACTGCAGAGCAAGGAAGTACAGATCGCTGCTCCAGGCACGTGGGCAGAGCCCAGAGAGCTCCCCTGGAGATGAGGACACACGGCCAGGGCATGAGCCAGCTCGGAGGGGTTGGGCAGGATTTAGGCGGCAGGAAACCAAGTGGGAAGGGCACTGCCACTGGGAGAATGGCAAGACCCAAGAGCAGAGTTGGGAGAGGTGTTGGCCCCTATTACAGAACAGCGTGTGGCCTGGAGTCCACCCCACACGTGGGGGAAGAGCAGAGAATAAGGCAAGAGCCACCGGGGGCCACAGCGTGCAGTTTGGATGCCCTCTGGGGAGCAGATCTCCGTGCACCCACCCGGGTTCTGAAGGGCTGTGAGGTCCAGGCACGGCCCAGCACTGCAGTGACAGGGGCCACACACTGGCCCCTGGGTGGCCAGGACCTCGGATCCCAATTCCTGCTGCTGTGTCCTTTGTTTCATAGGACACTCTCCCACAGAGCTTCCCACAGAGCCCAGCATCTTTCCTGACCCACGACTCCGCACTTGCTCTTCTCCCTGCCTGAAACGTTCTTTCCCTCTTACATGGCCGGGCTCCTTCCCATGTTTCACGTCCTCAGACAGGACTGGACTGTCCACCCAATGTAAGGCATGCTCTTCCTGTTGTCCTGGGCACAGCAGGCTTCTGTATCTGACCTGTGTCCCATCTGATGGGCATCTCCGGATTGTTTTAACTTACACTCCCTGGTGCACGGAGAGGTGCACATCTGTGCATGTGACAATTGGCCGCCTGCCACCCCTCCCTGTGGCGTGCCTGCTGACAATCTTCGCCTATTTTAATGCTGGGTTCTTTTTCTTATGGTTTGCAGATGTTCTTCATGTATTATGAAATATGTTACTTTGTCTTATAATCACCAGTCTTTTCTCCCAATAGATGTTTCTTTTATTTATGATATCTTTGCCTGATGTGGTTGCTTGTTGTACAGAAATTATAATTCGACATAGTCAAATATATCAGCTTTTTCCTGTATCACTTCTGCTTTGATCTTGTTTGAGGTGTGTGTGCTAAAGGTAGCCCATAATTTCTTCCACTTGCTTTCAGGTTTTATTTTCCACGTTGGGTTTCAAATCCATCTGGGGTTTATTTCTACACATGATGTGAGCGTCTGATTATATTTTCTTTTCACGTGCCTGGACAGTTCTCCCTGCACAGTTTACTGAGTGGTCCCACAGCTCTGTGACGCCTTCTCCACCAGGATGAAGACCTCCCACGGGAAACACAGACCCCGAGCTAAGTGGCTGAGACAAGGTAGAAGCGCATTTCTCTCTCAGGTTCAAGCCTGGGGCGGCCTTTCCTGGGATGTCTGGTGGCTCTGTTACCGGCCTCCATGTGGAGATTTTCTCAAGTTCTTGGTGACCGTCAGGAAAAGAATTTCAGGACGCACCACTCAAGCCAAGCAAGTGACGGCTTTTTATTGAAAGCGAAAGTACACTCAGGAGAGAGAGCAGTCAGACTCGAAAGAGAGCAGCTGACCTGGGAGGAGGTGGTTTTAGATATTTTGTAGTTTTACTAGTTGAGGGGAAGAATATTTAAGACCAAGGGGTTGGCTTTTACTAAGAATTTGGGTAGTAATTTCTAGAATTGGTTTCCCTCCCATTTTAATACTGTATATGGTTGTCTCGAAACTTTCACGATGATTTCAAGGGCAGAGAAATTTTAAAACCACAATGTAAATGATACTGTCATTGGCCAAAGTTCATGTAAGGCGACAGAGCTGACGAGCTGGTTGAAGCTGGTTCTTGCCTGCGGTTATCAGCCCCTCGTTGGCGTCTGCCTGAGGGTTGTTTAACACCTGCACCCACTCTGCAAGCCCCTCGCCCAGTCCCAGCCCTGTCTCCTGGTCCCCTACTCTAGTAGTTCTTCCAGGAACTCGGGCTCCTTCACCCTTAGGGCTCGACCCCAACCCTCCTGCTCCCACCATCCACGGAGGGAAGGGGGAAGAGGATAGAGGCAAGTCCCAGCTGTATTCCAAGCCACCATCCAGCATTTCTGCATCATCCTCCAGCCAGACGTTTCCACAAAGGAGCTGGGAATTCCAAACAGCCACGTGCTCGGACTTGGAGCGGACACAGCCGTCTTCACCACCTCTCCAGTATCTTAGGACACAGGTGCACACTGGCAAATATACGTTCCTGGGGTTTTTATTCTGTTCTGCACAACTACTTGCCTGTCAAAATATGATAGCCTTTCATTGCGATGGCTACACCTGGGAGACAGCTCACCTGTCTACAGCTGGGCCAGCAGAGCAGGTGCCCACCACTTCTCGCTGTCTCCGCAGTGTCCTCACGGTTCTTCTACTGTTGCTCCTCCACATGAATTTTAGTAAGAATCAGTGTCTCAAATTTTGGAATTTATTGGGATTTCATTGAAATTATAGATAAATTTGGGGGAGTGTTGACTCCTTTACGGCATTGCTCCTTGCACCTGTGAACATGGTATATCGCTCCATTTATCCAGCTCTGCTTTGACGTCCTTCGATAATATTTTATAACTCTCTTTTCTAGCTCATCTTTCCTTAGATTTATTTCTGGGTAACTTGTAGTTTTTGTGGTTTTGGTAAATCTTTTTTTTTTCTGTGACACTTTCGGATGGGCTTTTTCTCACATACAGAGAAAGTTTTATTTTTATGTATCAATTTTAAATCCAGCAAATGCCCTAAACTTGCTTATTATTTTTAATGGTCGTGGGTAGGATCTCCTTGAATTTCTCTGTAGACAGTCCATTCGTCTGCAAACGATGGCAGTTTTGTCTTTTCTTCCTGGTCCTCGTTTCTGTCAGTTCTGGTCCTCACTTTACTCTGGGCTCCAGAATGTGTCAGGAAGGAGCAGTGACAGCAGCAGCCCAGAAAGTTCCTGGCGTTATTACCATTTCATGTCTCTGAAGTTTCGTCATGAAATTTGGTGTTTGCTTTTCCCCCTCCCCACCCACCTCCCTACCCCATTCCTCCTTCCCTCTCCTTATCCGTTTCTGTTACTCTTTGTGACATAAAGGATGTCTTTTCTCCTCTGTTCTGGATTTGCTGGGAGGTTTCTGGTTTGTTGTTCTGTTTGTTTCTATGTATGCATTGGCAGTTGGATTCTGCAGGGTGGAGGAGGGCAGCCTCCTTCTGAGCCCAGCCACCTGTCTCCACGTGGAGGCGGATCCATTTGACTGACAGTCCTAGATGCCACGGCACCTGGCCCTCACTTCCCAGGATAAATTGACCCACTCCACTACCATGTTCTTTTGTTAATACATTGGGAGATTGGATGTCCAAATATTTTGTTTAGAGTTTTTGCATCTATGTTCTGTGTGAGGTTGGCCTATAATTTTCTTTTCTCATAATGTCCTTGTCCCGTTTTGATATCAACTTACACTGGCATCAGAAAATGAGTCAGGTATTTTATTTGCTTCATCTATTCACTGGAACAATTTATATAAGGAAATAATTTTCTGTTTCTTGAAGCTTAAACTCTCCTTGAAAAATCACCAACACATAGTGTCTGGATAATTTATATAAATTTTACCTGAAAAGTATTTCTTCTAGGTTTTCAAATGTATTGGCAAAAAGCTGTTCATTATACTCTTATGATTTTTAACATCCCTGTTGTATCTGTACTTTTGAACTCTTTTTCAGTTCCTAATACTACACTGTGCTTTCTTTTTTTCACCTTGACCTATCCACTCAGTTCACTGTTTTTTTCCTACTAGTTTCCAAAGAAAGAGCTTCAGTTTTATTAATCATCCATATTTTGTTTGTCTTTTCTGTTTTGTTAATTTCTACTCTTACCTATTGTTTATTTTCTTCTTCTTTCTATAGGCTTACTCTTCCCTTATTTTAATAGGTTCTTGAATTGAACAATAAGCTCATTTATTTTACAGCATTACTCTTTTAAAAAATCATCAAAAGCTATCAATTTACTTTTAGGACTGCTTTAGTTTTGTGAGTTCTGATATAAAGTATCATTTCTTTCAATCAGTTCTAAATATCTTGTTATTGTTATTCTGATTTGTTTATTAATCCATGTTATGTATAGTTTTAGTACATCTTTTTCTACTTATTTTTTACAAATATTTTCCTGTTTTTGGCTTTTAGTATGTCTGTTTTATATGGTGTAGAGAAAGTTTTTTATTATCTAATTAGATAATCTCTGACTATTTTATTTAACTTTAATTAAGTCACATTTATTGTGAGTATTGATATATTTATCTCTGTCTACTTTTGTTTTGTATTTACATTAGCTTTTATTTTCCAACAAAGTCTAAAGTTATCTGATGCTTTGTTCTTTCTCCAGTTGCCACCACCTTCCATTGTTGTCTGACATTTTAATTCAATATTCTTAAATAAAAATTTCTAATCATTGGTTAAATAGATACTCTTATTAGCTCCTCTGCTTGGTATTGTCTCTAGCAGGCCAATCCTTCTCTGTTGGTTCACTTTTCGTCTTGCTGAAATATATCCTTTAGTAGCTTTCTCTGCAATGGTCTGAAGGTCAGAAAGCATGTTTTTCATTTCATACTCTGAAAATATCTTGGCCTCTTTCACCCTCACTCATGAATAATAGTTTCACAGGGTGCATCTAATAGTACATTCGGAGTGTTCTTAACACTCTGAGGCTATTTATTCATTGTCTTCTAACATCTATTGTTGCTGAGGAGACATTTGTTGTCAGGCTCATTGTCATTGTTTTTCAATACCTCTTTTCTTTTTAGAAACTTTCTCCTTTCTGTTCCACAACAGTGTTTTCTTACAATTCACTTATATTTCTCTTGTTCAGCCCTCAATGAGTTTCCTTAGCCGAAAGTTCTTGCATTTTCATCCTCTTGAAAACTTCTAGCCATATTTTCTTCAATATTGTTTGCCATCCCCTTATTCCCTCCTTCTTTTGTGTTGGAATCTCGATTTCTTTTCTATATCTTATGCACTGCACCCAGAGGGAGCTTCACACTACTATCTTCTAGCTCAAAAATTCTTTCTCTAAGTTCACATCCATTTGTGATTCAAAACAAAAAAAAAATCCAATGTCTATATTTTTCCCTTTGAGGATCTTTAATTGGGCTTTAAAAATTTATCTGTTTTAAAATTCATATCTAATTAATAATCTTTTCTTCCATTTTTGATGTTATTTCTTTCGAGGTCCTTGAAGGTATTCTACAGTCATTTTTGAGGTTTTCCTGTTTTTTGCATTTCATCAGTGGTGAATGTCTGAACTGATTATTATCACCCTATTGTAAATCTACTTTGTGCCATTGAGAAGCTTCTCTTGAGTGAGTCTCTCTCCCTCTCACTGACTTTCTCCTGTCCTCACCTGACCTCACTTGGTGGTTTTGCGGGTGCCTTTCCTCTGCTCCTGAGAATCCTGCTCCAGAGCCAGGGCTGCACTGGAGGCCCCTCCCAGCCTGTAGGGGGCTGGGAAGAGACAGCTGCAGCCTGGGTGGTCAGCAGCTCAGCCCAGGTCCCGCCCATGCAGCTGCTCTGCTTCTGCCTGACCGGCTCTCCCAGCTTCTTTCACTCGCTCCTGGTTTCACCTTCACGAGCCAGGCTGGGGTCTCCCCGCACATGGGGATGCCCGGGTCCCTGTCAGCTGCAGGAGTCAACCCCCTACTACCACTTCTGATGGGCTCTTGCCCCAGAGCCCAGCATGTCGGCAGTTCTGGTCCCCTTCCTACCTCATGCTTCTAGTTCAGGTCCACGGAGAGCTTCGTCTTCTTATTGAGCATTGATAAATACCTAAAAGTATATATTTAATTGACGTTTGCTGTGTTGGAGAGGAAAGGGCAGTTCAAAGTTGCCTGGAGGTCTGGCCCCACACGCCCCCGGGGCCTGGCTCCCCGGAGGTGTCCTCCAGTGAGGCAGCTGCAATTGCTCCAGTTCTGTGTGTTTTCCGGGGCTGTGAGTCTCCTCCCTCTGGGGTGACAGAGAGGGAGCTAGAAGGAACCAGGGCACAGTCTATTTCTAACCCCACGGCCACCCAGGAGAACACGACTCGGCCCCTCACCAGGGGCTTGGAGTGGAGGCTGCAGGAGGGGAGGCTGGAGGAAAACTGGCCCCAGCACAGTGTGAGTGGGAGACGAACGCCGCAGAGGGAGATGGCGAGGCCACTCCTGCTTGGGCTGGTGACGCCGCCTCTCCTAGTGGGGTGTTAAAGGAAGTCATGGCAGACACTGGCTCCACCGATTTGGGAAAAGATGATCAATGAATTCTCATCCTCAGGTGCTTATGAGCTACTGCCTGACATGATCAACAATTGAAAAACCGGGAGATGGTGTTGATGACATTGGCTTGTCATGACCCAGCTCAGTTTGGATGGACACACGTGTGTGTGTGTGTGTACACGTGCATGCACGCATGAGAGAGAGCGTGTGTGCATATCCTCGAACAGCTAAAAATTCATTAAATTCACAGCTAGGTGGGTCCACGTTGGAATGTGTCCTATTCGATGACTCCTGCTGTCGCCCTGAGTCTGTCTGGACTTCTCGCATGAGGTCACGGCGCTCAGCAGAGCCGCCGACCCCACATTTGGAGTTGTGCTGATTTTTCACAGCTCACAGCCAACACATTGCCAAGAAGCAATTCAATTGTTGAGGGTATCACATCATGCCAGGGAAAGAGAGATGAAATCCAAAAAGCCTGGAATATTGCAAGTAATTACTAAAGCATGCAGTTTATAGATCAATTTGCTCCGTCTTCTCAAATCCAAATCGTCCAGGACCTCAACCTCATGAAAATCTCTGAAAATATTTGTGTTAAAAGCCCCTTGGTAAACACTCCCTGCAGTGCATTTGGAGCACAAGGCAATAAAAGACGTTTTGTTTCAGCACACTCTTCCTGTGATTTAACAGGGCAGCAGGAGAAACGTTCAGCCGCGGCGCCCTCGCAGCCATGAGAGTCTTCTCAGCCACAGCGGAGCAGCTTTGCTCTGCGCTGCGGGGGGCAAGGCCCCAACACACAACACAATTATGTCGAGGCAAGGGGTGGCCAAGCTTTCTGCTACTAAAAATTCGATTGATTTAATCTCATTTTTAACGTAGTACAGGCTCAGTCCCAAAAAGATGGCATGAAGGACTGCTCCGAGGCAACCGTGTTGATTAAAAACAAAAGTAGGTGCTGCCGTTCGTCAAGTCCAACCAAACGACACAGAGTAACAGTCGCTCATGTTCACATCTCTCCAGAAATTCTTACTATAGGAATTTTTGCATGTCTACGGCCTCTATTGGATTGAAAAGACTTATTTATAGTGCATATCGTAATTAATATAACATAATTATACAATTAAGATATTGCATCTGTAATCTCCTAACGCTTTGTTCACTCGGCGCTCCAGTAGCATGTGCGAAGGGTGTTGCAGGTGAGGACGCCGTGGGGCCTGTGCGGAGAAAGCCATCTGCCCTCATGTCATTCACGATCTAGTCGGGGGCGGTGGCTTCAAGAAACGAGTCAGCAGAGATGATTTCCGGTCGGACGACTGCTAGGAAGCTAACCTAAAGGGGCAGTGCGGTGGCCACTGTGCGTGTCCCCAAACCCTCTCGCCCTGGGTGGGGTCCCCAGGGATTCACTCGCTCAGCCTCTCCTGTTCTTCCCACTCAGGAGACATCAGCAAATTTGTGTTTCTTCGTGTCCCACATACGCACAGCGACCTCATTTTCCTCCTTCGCCTGGTCACCGCTGGGCCACCAGCAAGGCCTGTGGCATTAACATCTTTGCATGAATGAATCTGCACATCCGTGGAAATCTTGTCGACTGGCCTGGCCTCACGATGACTTTGGAACCATCTCTGTCCTGTTCTCCTTAGTCATTCCCGTCATTCCGCCGTGTGCAGTTCACGTTGCAATTACGCACCAGTGAATAAATCTCTAATTGTCCTATACTCATTTCACGGGTCACTGGGAAACTTCTCTCCCCCAACTGAATTATTTCTGAAGGGCAGGATTGTGCCTTCCGTCCCCTTGTCCCTCAGTCGGCGCATGTGAGCACCCAGTGTCTGGGTGGCCCGGTGCTCAGTGCGCACTGCCCGCGTCTCAGGGTTTGTGCCCTTCCCTCTGCGATTCCCTCTGTGGCTAGTGCCGGGGGGACGTTGTCATTCGGGTACTTGACAGCCCCGTCCCAGGCACTGCCGACCGAGGTTAGGAGAGGGCAAGGCAGCTGCTTTCACACCTGGGGCTTCATTTGCTGCTGTTCCTTGTACATATTGTTTCAGAAACTCTGAAAACGGGAAAGTCTGGGCCACAGCGAGAACAGGGAGGTGAAGGAAGATTCTCAAGTGTTTTTCTTTAGGAGTCGGGAGGTTGTTCTAAGCAGTGTTGAGAAAAGCCAACGACAGGATGCAAAGGGCATTGTGAATCGGTGCTGTCCCTCTCCCCTTCTCTCCCTCTTCCTTCCCTCCCTCCCACTCTCCTTCCCTTGGAGACGGTCAGCTCCACTGCAAACGGAATAAGCCAGGAAAATGACGCTTACACGGCTTCTGCAAACGCTGATGTGGGGCCAGCTGCGTGCCACCACCGTGAAGTGCAGGACGCATAGGCGGCAGGGAGGTCACACTCACTGGACCTCACGAGTAGGTGAGTTGGATCTCAAAGGACGAACAGTCTGCGTGGTCGCATGCCCCAGACGGGGCATGGGGACCCGGAGGGAGTGGTAGGGGTGTAGATGGCAGGTTGGGATGGCAGCACGGGGAGCCCTTGGGTTCTCTGCTAGGACTCAGGTGGCCCCCCTCTTGTCCCCTCCTTCAGCCAATCAGAACTGTTCCCTTTCTTCACGCTCTGCCCCGCCGTGGACCTTTCTCTAATGCCGAAAATGACTGCTCTTACCTTCAGACGTTTTAGTCCCTGTCATACAACAAAGATGGGCTGATATTTTATCTCCTCTTTGTTCAGAGTGGGGTGTGCGGCAGGGCGGATGGGCTAACAATGTAGATCAATAAGGCGTGGCCTTGACATTTGCTGGCCTTTAGATCTTGAGCGAGTCACTCAATGTCTTTGAACTTCCATTTCCCCTTCTGCAAAATGCAAATGATAATTCCTACCCACCGGGCGGGCGTAAGGAGCCAGCGGGGTGAGACCGTGCAGAGCAGAGAGCGCTCGGCATGTCAGCTGGTTACGGCTGCCGCGGCTGGTAACCAGCAGCAGAGTCCGGCCTGCAGCGACGGAGGTGCAGTCTGTCTGCGCTCCTCCCTCTCCCGCTGGCTCCTTTGCTATCAGGGGCACAGAACAGGTGGCGGTTTCGATAGATGAGTGGAGGATGTGCACCCGTTCCACAAACTTTGTCAGCCGAGCACCTGCTGCACACTCGCTCTGCGTGGCCCCTGGGCAACACGGAAACGAACAAGGCCTCTCAGTGTAGTCACCTGCTTTTTCCTTCCGGAGAAATCCATTTTGTCTGTGATATTTGTGGCTGGCAGAGTAACAGCCCCCCCAAAGATGTCTGTGTCTTAATTCTTGGAAGCTGTGAATACGGCACCTCACGTGGCAAGGGGGGGATGGCAGATGGAATTAAAATAATTAATCGGCTGATTGTGAGATGCGGCGATTATCCCGGATTATCTGTGTGGGTCCAGGGTAGTCACGGGGGTCCTTAAAAGTGGGTGTCAGGAGATGCAGATGGGGGAGGGTAGCATGAGAAGGACTTGGCCCGAAGTTGCTGGCCTTGAAGATGGAGGCAGGTCCCCAGCCAGGGGTGCAGGCGGCCTCTACATGCTGGCAAAGGCGGAGATGGAATCTCGCCCGGAGCCCCCAGGAAGGAAGGCAGCCTGCTGACACCTCGGTCTGAGCCCAGTGAGACCCATGTCAGACCTGACCTCTGAGCTAGGAGAGAATACATTCGTGGTGTTGTACACAGCGATTATGTGGCAATTTGTTATAGCAGCAATAGAAAGAGGACACAATATCCACAATGGCCTTCTTTCTAAACACTTATGTTATTAAACAAATGTTTCTTGAGTGCTTACTTTGTACCACTGAATAAGCACTAAATATAAAATTATAAAATTACGAGGACAAGGGAATCAGACACGATCGGTTCCTGCCCTCGGGGGGCTCATAGTCTGGGTGGCGATACAGTGCCAAGCAAATAGGGGTGAGAGTGCCACTGTGATGCGAGCTCACGGGACAGGTGCGTGGCACACGTCTTCTGCAATCCCAGCAATTTGTCCACGTGTCAGAAAATCACACTGAGCCACCAGGCTGGCCCCCACCCAGACACCTTCTCTTCCAGGTATCAGAAAATGGCAGGGCCCGAGCTGGGTGTGGAGGCCACCTTGTCCCCAGGGTGCTGGGAGCTGAGCAGGGACCCACTTCCTTAGAGGGAAGCCTTCACCGACTGCCCCTGGAATCCCGCCTCCGGCCCACGCAAGGTGGCCGGCCGGACGGGGCCTCCCTCTGTCTGTTTTCTGTCCTGTCAATCCACAGAAAAGACACCAGAGACATTTACCGAGCACAGCTAATCAGGCAGGCATTCGATTAATTAGGCATTTTTCTGCCCTTGATTTTCATTACAGCGCGTTTATTTTCGTTTCTCGGGTAGGAAGAAACAGGTGCTCACAGGCAGCTCCGTCAGCTTCCTGTTGCTGCTGGATTCACGTATTATTTTTAAAACAGGTTTATTTTGGGGGAAAATGTGACCGGGAAAAACCCACTTGTATTTACTCCCCGGCGATGCTGTTTTCGCTGAGGGGGGGTGGTGGATCTTTCCCCATAGCCGGGAGGGTTTAGAAACGTAAACGAAGCTGCCTCGCATCACACCTACCCTTGCCAAGCCTTTGTTTCTTCCTTTTCCTTTCTGACAAAGGAAAGGGGCCCGAATTTGAATTCCCTAGGAGTGTCTGGAACGGGTTAGGCCCCGTGTAGGCTGAGGCCAACGTTACTTCCTAAAAGCGACTGTGGACGTGCCGGTGGCTCGTGGGCCTGTCCCGTGGCCTCAGGGCTGCTGGGACCCGGACCCCACAGCGTCGGGCCAGGAATGAGCCTGGGTGCAAACCCGGATCAATAGCCCACGTCCCGCGTTTCTCGGGGCCTCCGGGATCAGGCCCCTCGGTCCGGGGCTGGAAATGACGCCAGCATGAAAAGGCCGCTCCGCGGCAGGGAGCTGTCCTCGAGGTACACGCGTACACGGACGTCACAGCATCCGTGCGAATTACTTTTCCTGGGCCTTACTCTAAAGGGAAGAAACGCTCTGTCTGCTTGCTGTTTCGGATCCACGCCGACGCGTCCAGCCGGACGGCACCTGCGCAGCCTGAAACCACACAGGGCTGCCGCTGTCCCCCGCCCTGCCCGCCCGTCTCTCCTTTGTTTGCGATGCGAAGGGTTAATGTAAAAATAGAAGCTCTCAAGCACCCAGAGCGCCTCTTCAGGTTCCCATGGAAACCAAGCAGTGCAAGTATGTGAAGAATTTTTTTAAGTTAGCCAAAATCTTATCTTTCCAAAGATTTAGGGTCATTCTGCCTTATGGTTTGCGAAAAATTTTTTTAAAGATTTTTTTAAAGAGTGAGTAAAATCTCCTCACCTGCCCTCCGTCCTCCACCACACATTCACAGAGTGGTGTTTTTTTTAAAATATCCAACACAAAGGTTATTTTTGTGGCATTTCTAATATAAGCCCTTGAGAGTTTAAACAAACAAACAAAAAGGTCCTTTTGAAACAAAGTCCTTCTCTCCAACATCAGAAGGAGGAAAGGAAAGAGTTCTTTCTTTCTTTCAGTCTAAAGCAGTTCGGAATTGCTCCTGGATTAGGTTATGAGGAAATTGTCCACCACGGAAACAAGCTTGGTCACCACCCCGAACCACAGCAGGGACGTCCCACGGGGACTCACCAGACAGCTGAATTCTTGCAGAAACCGGAGGTTCTCAGTCTGCCCACGGAGCTTGGAGCGGAGGCTGCCTTTCCTGTCCTCTCCAGTTCAGACAAATTGCTCTAGGTCATCGGAAACCCCCAAAGGGCATCGCGGCTGCAGCTGGACAATGAAGAAGACATAAAATTAGGGCTCTTGTCATTGTCACTTGATTTCATTAAACGGCGTTAGCTCTCAGCCACCTGGACGGGGTGGCTCAGACAGGCTGGGGAGGCGAGCGCCCGGGGACTCCCAGCGCAGAGCGAGGCTGGAGCCCCTCCGAGCATTCTTTCTCCTGCGACACGCCCGGGCGACACCATGGTGCTCTGCTGTGCCCTCCCCATCCCTGTGCCAGGCCAGAGACCAGGCACCAGTGTGTGTTGCAGCTACTGGGGTCTCTCAGCTGCCCCCTACTCCCCGGGAGAATTGCCCTCCCCGTAGTGACCCATCTGGCAGATGCGCCGTCTTCCCCTCCGGGACCTACTGATGCAGGAACAAAAGGCGCCCCTGGCAGCAATGTGGACCGCCCCGTAGAGCACCTGTGGTCTGGGCCCTCCCCGGGCTCCTCCCTGCCCGAGAGGGGAAGACGCTCTCTTCCCTGCCCGCGTTCCCTCTCTCCCTTCCTCACAGTTTTCTCCCACGACAGTCCCTCCCTGCCTCGCAATCCCTGTCCAGGGAGCCGGACGTGCTGACAGTCCTCTAGATGGATTTTAAAGGTGAAGGACACAGGTGCCCTCTGTGTCCCCTTGAAAGATGCTGAAGTCCTGACCCCGGCACCCGTGAATGTGGCTTTGCTTGGACATAGTGTCTCTGCAGATCCTTAAGATGAGGCCATTGAGACGGGCCGTGGCCAACGTGAACTGTCGAAGGACAACGTCGCAGGACAAAGGGTGTCCTTGGCCGGGACTCCCTCGCCGAGCAAACCTTCGTCAGCTCAGCCTCCTCCGGGTCCTCTTCTCACCCCGGCCCCGCCCGGGGCCCTGCCTGCCTGGCCCGGCTGTGGCAAGAATCCTGCTGGGTCAACCTAGGGGGGACCCCCCCACGACAGCTCCTCTCTGCACTTTCTACCCGCCCTCCCCCGGCCTTGGCCATGAATCCCCAGACGACTTTGTTGCATTTGGAGTTGGGCTCAATCTCTCTCCCCTGTCGCAATAGTCACGGACAAAGGCTTCCTCTGCGTTTTCACAAGTGTCGGAATAATTCTGTCTTTGACATCTTATAAAAAGGGGAGATCTGGGCCCAGAGACAGACCCTGGCTCAGCGGGAGAACACCGCGTGAGGACGAAGGCAGAGACGGGATGAGGCATCACAGGCTGAGAACACCAAGGACGGCCAGCAGCCACCAGAAGCTGGGGACAGACCTGGAGCAGCTTCTCCCCCCGCCTCAGAAGGCGCCGGCCCTGCCCAGGCCCTGCCCAGGCCCTGCTCTCCGACTTCTGGCCTCCAGGACCGTGAGAGCATCTCTGCTGGTGAAGTCCCCCATCTGTGGTCCTTTGTCCCAGCAGCCCCAGGAAACTAACACATCACAAGGTACCTTGTGTCCTTGGCACTGTCCCCCCACCCCCAACCGTTGCCTGTTCTTTGCGGAATCCGACATTCGCAGGAGACTGCTCCCGGGTAACTTGTCCCAGGGGCTGTGCTTCCTGGCAGGGCGCGGGGCGGGGGGTGCGCTCGGATGCGCGGGAGAGCCGCGGGTGGCTGCAGGGGCCCAGTGGCAAGCAGGGATGGCTCCGGGCTGCATCCAGGACTGGGCCGGCCGGGCGTGTGTGCTGAGTGGGTCTGTCTGCGTTTGCGTGATGCCGGCTCTCACACTGAGCTGCCACAGCCGGGAGACCACGCTCTCTTGGGACATCGCGAGCCCATCTCCAGCCCGAGTCCCCTTAGGATGGCGCTGGCTGAGAGTGTGCCTTTTCCCACCAGCCCAGCATGGTAACACCCTTCCCGGGTTGGAAAGAGGCAGCTCGCGGCGTAACAAATGATCGCGGGGCCTTTTTAACGCACTTTTCTGCACGAACGGCGATGTTCAACTCTGCGTCAGTCGTCAGGCGAACACAACGGGCTGGAGAAGTGTCGTATTGTGAATTAACGTGACTGATGGGAAAATGTCAGTTTTATTAACATCCTTCCTCTGCATGACAATTTCGTATCTGAGAATGGATTACAAGAAAGTGGCTGAAGGCGTCAGCTCAGGAGGACGCAGTCATTTGGTAGAGCTGCTTTTCCTTCCCTTGTCCTGTTGGCAAGTATTCGATCTCCGTGGAGGGCTGTGTCCGTGGTTTGCCCACGATGCGGCAAAGTCACCAGCACAGGCTGCCGAGCGTAAGCATCCCACCGGCTCCCGGCGACAGCGTCCTGGGCCCACGGGGAGCGGCGGTGCGAAAAGAGGAGTGGGAGAAGATTCCAGAGAAAGCGGGTCAGTGGCAGCCGGTGTCAGTGACAAACCCGCCCATCACTAATTTTGTCTTCCCAGGAAAGGGTCCCGTTAGGAGAACATGGAAACAGTCGCTCCAGTCCCCGCGCTCCGTCCGTGAGACGCGTGTGCCCTCCGCCTCTTGCCCCCTGGCTGCCGCGCCCCCACCCCACGCCCATCTCCAGAAATTCCCCTCTGCGCAGCGAGGCGTCCTGCTTTTAAAAGGTGACTGGCTGAGTTTCACTTGCCTGCGCACACGTGTGCTCGCCGGTGGCTCTGATTTAGCAGTGAGCTCACATGGCTCTTGTGTCTCTGCCCGAGACGCTTCCCTGGGAGGATAGGAGAGACAATGACCAGGCCCCGCATGTCTGGACCTTGGCACCCGTGCGATCTGCTGAGACGAAGACAGCTTCGATAATTAGGTGCCCAGTGCACATTTCTCGTCTGAGAAATGTGTTCCATCCAGCTTGCTGCAAAGGGTATTAATGTGTCTTTTTATGGCTGAGTAGTGCTCCATGGTAGTAAAAAAGAGGGAGAGAATTATTTAAGTACAAAAGAGAGAAATATGTTAATTATAAGAAAAGCTAGCCGTGGGGACGAGACGTGTCTCAGGCAAACACAGAGTCAGTTCCTGACGGCCCCTTACGAGCAAGTGACATCAGCGATGTCGTTCAATCTCCCTGACCCAAGATCTCTTCACCCTTAAAGTGGGAATCGTAAAGTACTTACTTCAGAAAAAATAAAATATAAGAATAAGTAAAAGGTGATTTGCATGGTGACAGTTTTCGGCTCATCCTAAGCTCCTGGTAGCTCCCAGATTCCCTCAGAACAACACCCAGCCTTACCCTGGCCTGGGGGCCCAGCGGCCTTGGGCTTCCTCCTGCCCGCGCTGTGTCTGCTCTGCGGCCGGTCCAGCCTCTCCGGAGCTGTGTGATTTGAGGGTGTGTAAGACTCTGAGACAGTGTGGGTGTGACACAGAGAGTGCATGTATGTATGTGTGTAATCATATGTGTGATATGCACGTGTGTATATACTATGTGTCTAAACGTGCAGACGATACATATGTACATATGTGTACAAACATGCATGCTATCTAAATGTGTACATGTGTGCTGTGTGTAAACATGTATACAGCATATGTAGATAGATACGTGTTTGTTGTGTATATGTGTATCTGTAGCATGTGTGTAAATATGTACATGGTGTTTATATGCGATGTGTGTATAAACACATATATGATACATATGTCTGTGTGCATACATGTAGCATGTGTGTTGGGGCCTGCTAGTCAGGGTGTAGTAATAGTTAAAACATCAACTCGGCTTCTTCACCTGCGTGGAAACAAGGCAGGCGCAGGAGACCCTCTGCTGTTCTGACGAATCGAGAGCAGTGTCTGCCTTGCGGCTGTACGAGAGGCAGGGGTGGTTTCGCTAGGGGCACACACACGTATGTTTACATATACACACATAGTATATTTACATGCATATACACATATGTTAAATGGGACTTTCACCCATATTGGTGATTTTATGGCTTTTACAGTAACCGTCGGGTTCATTTCTTTATACCTTTTCATATATGGAATTTCACAGTAGAAACAGCAGTTGCGTTCTTGTTAACAAAATGAACTATCCACATTTGTCATAATTCTGATTATTTTGAAAAATCCAGCCCTTTGTTGAAGATGCTTACAGAAGCTTAAGTTCAACTTCATTTTTACCCTCTGTCAGGTATCTCTATTGTGCGGAGAGCTGGCTGCGCCTGAGTACGTTCAAGTTCCGGTAGAATCCACACTGTGCTGTTATCTTGGCTGGATGAGGAGTGATCATTCCCACCCTCTTGTGCACCCGCTAGCATAGGAGCGGGATTCTGGATCTCAGCTATGCAACGTGGGGACCTGGGAAGACGGTTCGGGGCCCACACTCTGGCAGAGTATCATGACATACGTGTGGAAGAGACCTGGAATCTTCGAAATCTGGAATTTCATAGTAGGAGGACTTCGGCTTCTCATGGCACAAAGACACTATGAAAAAATCATAAGAAATAATCACAATAAGAAACATATACGTTGCTCTCTGCTGCTGGTTCCTGGCACAGAACGCCTCAACCCTTACGATTTCCTGAGCGGTAGGGGTGACAGGAGCATCTTTTGTCCTAATGAGGCGACTCTTGGTGGCTCTGGGATGGGGGCTGGTCCCCAGAAGACCAAGCCGTGATTAGAAACCTGGAACTTTCATCTCCTCCCCACCCCCGCCATCCTCCAGAAAGGGGAGGGGGCGGGGGTTGAGTTAATAACTGATCATGCCCACGGGATGGGGCCTCCCCGACAGCCCCCGAGCTGTGGGGTTCGGGGAGCTTCTAGGCTGACGAACACGTGCAGGTGCCTGGAGGGTGGAGCAGCCCAGAGAGGGCGTAGATGCTCTGTGCCCATCCCCCATTCCCTGCCCTGAGTCTCCCCTCCTCTGGCTGTCATCTGTGTCCTTTATCATATTCTTTGTAAATGTCAGTGAACGAGTTCTGTGAGCCGCCATAGCAAAGGACCAACCCGAGGTGATGGTGTGAGCAGGAGGGCCTCTGGGAGGTGCTTAGGTCACGAAGGGGATGAGAGTCCTTACAAAAGGGACCCCAGAGGGCTGCCCGGCCCCTCCCACCATGTGAGGACGCAGTGAGAAGGCAGGGAGCAAAGGGTGGGCCCCCACCCAACACTGAGTCTTCCTGTGCCTTGATCTCGGACTTCCCAGCCTCTACAACTGTAAGGAATAAATTTCTGTTGTTCGTCAGACACGCACTTTGTGACAGTTTGTTATAGCAGCCTGAGCGGACTGAGACGCTCCACTGTGCACATTGCTTCAGTGGGTGAATTTAGCCTGTGCTCTGTAAGCAGGCAGCCTTCACTTAAAGGGGACCCACGTCCACATACAACACCTCGTCTCCCTGGGCGATGCCAGGAGGGGCCCGGTGGGTTACTGGCTCCCTGGGTGCTGTGGCTGGCTGTGTGCTCCCTTCCCTCTCCCGTAGGAGGATCAGACCCCTCTGCCATCTTCTCCTCTGCCATTTTGGTGCTGGTCACGGCCGCATGACGAGGCAGGGCTGAGGGAACAGGATTTGGCTGTTGTCTCAGGGTAGAAGCTTCCAGAGGCAGTGCAGGTTTCTAGGCCATATTATTCCTCCCAGCTCCACGAGAAGAACCGGTCCCAGGCTCTCAGAGCAGAGCGTCCTGTGGGGACACGAAGTCTGAAAGTCCTGCCGAGCAGGAGCTTGTGCCCTGTGCGGGTCCAGGCGCTGGAGGTTTTGATAGGAGAGGCAATGACCAGGACCCGCATGTCCGGACCTCGGCACCTGCGCGACCTGCTGAGATGGAGACAGCTTCAATAATTAGGTGCCCAGTGCACATTTCTCGTCTGAAATATTTACGGAGTGTCATACACCCTATAAAGAAACTGTCACAATTGGTGGCTCATGTGGTGGAATATTGGCAGGACAGAATGATCAGAAAGCAAGCGTAGAAACAGCCCTGTTCCCTGGCTGGCTTCCTGGTGCGTTCTTGGGACCAGGCCAATCCTGCATCTCTTCGTTTAAACACTGGCGCACCTCGTCACTCTGCCATGGCCAGGGCCTCTCTCCAGCCACCTCAGCCCTTCTTCTCCCAACTCTGGCGGGTCGGTAGGACGGATCTCATCCCCAGGGGCTGGAATCCGAGGGAGGTTAAGTGGCCTCTTCAATCCAGATGACCATGAAACTCCGGCGGTTAAAAATTCCATGTTATTGATACAATCTCTGTGTCTCTCAATGTGTGTTCTGGAGAAAGCTACTTTTGCGGATTATAAGAGATGTTCTCTGAATACAGAACATATGTTTAAAAATATGGGGACTGCCAGGCCACGTGAAACAGGTGTTGTCACCGTGGGCTGTCTCGGAGCTTTACTGTGCTGTGGTGCGTTGTGGGTCTCCACGGAGTGGCTATGATCCTGTCTCCCACTGAATCTGGGTCTCACCTCTTCACCCCTGTGCGGTGTGCTGCTTCCGTGTGGCAGCTGCTGTCTACTTCCTTCTGCCCAAGCTGGCGGTGGCCGTGTGGCCAATGGGATAGTCCAGGACCCACCTGAGCCGGTGTTGTGTGATTGGCTTTGCCCTCTTTTGCCACAAGAAAAGATACACTGGTATTTGGCCGCTGATCCGAGCAGGATGAAAGATGTGTGGGTCAGGCAGGGACAGAACCAGCTTGAGGCCCCGCCCAGCTGAGACCAGCCTGGATGGGCCAAACTCCAGACGCATGGGCAGTGGATGTCACCGGGCTTGAGTTCCGGGTGGTGTTCCATGTAGTATTCTTGCAGCAGCGCTGACGTGAATGTGCAGTTTTTCTCTCTGTTTTGGCCACGGGACCCTGTTTGTTGAGTGGTTGCAGGACTCCCTCGGGGGGATCGCCAGCAGTCTGTCCCACGACTCTGACGGGAAGCAGGTTCACAAACTGACGGAGGCATTTCAAGTGAGTGGCCAGCTTGGTTGGGGACGGGGGGATGGGGAGGCCTCACTGTGCACCCACGGGGCAGGCACATGTGTCACTCTTGCTCGATTATTTCATAATAATCCCCCTCTGCAATCTTCATAGGAAAGCAAGTAGTGTTAGAGCAGGCCCACGAAGCACGCTTTCCCTGCCCATGAGCAATGCGTGCATCTCTCGTGGCCAAGACACCTGTTGTGTGAGGTCAGGGCCTGCTAGAGAAAGAGGTTGACAATGTCCAGCAGCTGAAAGGAGCCCCTCAGAGCCATGGTGCCAGGCCCTTGCCACGGTGCATGGGCAGCGGTCAGCCAATCCCCCATCCATGTGGAAACCCTCCACTTGGGCGGTGGTCACAGGGTTGATCTCCATTAAGCTTCACTGGGCTCTGAGATTGGCCTCATGGTTCGTTCTTTGGGACATAGGTTCAAATTCATGAAATGACAGCATCTGTCCCTTTGGTCCCCTCCTATTTAATGTAAGACCTGCTGAGCC